>NW_026596240.1:2728438-2876422 GCF_907164565.1 Psammomys obesus | reverse complement strand
GATAGATAGATAGATAGATAGATAGATAGATAGATAGATAGATAGATAGATAGATAGATAAATGAGAGATGATAAACAGATTTCTTTCATTAGGAATACTAGAAGAGCTGTAGAGATCCCTCTGTGGTTGAGAACACTTTCTGTTCACCCAGAAAACCCAAGGTTGGATCTTACCACCCAAGTCATGGGTCTCACAACTGCCTCCACACAGCTCCAGGGATCCAACATTCCCCTCTGGCCTCCTCAGGTATTTTTACTTACATGTGCACACATTCATATAAGCACACATATATAAAGAGAAACTAATTTTTTTTAAATAATGTAAAATAGTTACCTCAAGTTTTCTTATACCTGTTAAGAACATGATCTATTTTCTTCTGGCTTTCAGAGGCCCTCTGTAGCAGGTTCCGAGGTTGTTTCCTATTTTCTTTTTCTTCTGATGTCCATCCTCTTTGCCTTTCAGGATGGGGATTGAACATTTTAGTTAGGGTCCTCTCTTTTGCTTAGTTTGTTTAGATGTACAGATTTTAGTGGGTTTATTCTATGTTGTATGTTTATATGAGTGAGTATATACCGTGTGTGTCTTTTTGCTTCTGGGACAACTCACTCAGGATGATCCTTTCCAGGTCCCACCATTTACCTGCATTTTCCTTATTTTTCATTGCTGAGTAATACTCCATTGTATAGATGTACCACAATTTCTGCATCCATTCTTCAGTTGAGGGGCATTTCGATTGTTTCCAGCTTCTGGCTATTACAAATAAAGCTGCTACAAACATGGTTGAACAAACATGGTTGTCCTTTTTGTGTACTTGCGCCTCTTTTGGGTATATGCCTAGGAGTGGTATGGCTGGGTCTTGAGGAAGCGCTATTCCTAGTTGTCTGAGAAAGTGCCAGATTGATTTCCAGAGTGGTTGTACCAGTTTACATTCCCACCAGCAGTGGAGAAGGGTTCCCCTTTCTCCACAACCTCTCCAGCATGTGTTGTCCCTTGAGTTTTTCATCTTGGCCATTCTGATGGGTGTAAGGTGAAATCTCAGGGTTGTTTTGATTTGCATTTCCCTAATGGCTAATGAGGTTGAGCATTTCTTTAAGTGCTTCTCTGCCATTCGATATTCCTCTACAGAGAATTCTCTCTTTAGCTCTGTTCCCCATTTTTTAAGTGGATTACTTGGTTTGTTGCTTTTCAGCTTGTTTAGTTCTTTATATATATTGGATATGAGTCCTCTGTCAGATAAAGGGTTGATGAAGATTCTTTCCCAATCTGTAGGCAGTCGCTTTGTTTTGATGATGGTGTCCTTTGCTTTACAGAAGCTTTTCAAGTTCATGAGGTCCCATTTATTGATTGTTGCTCTTAGAGCCTGTGCTGTTGGTGTTCTGTTCAGGAAGTTTTTTCCTGTACCAATGAGTTCTAGGGTATCTGAAAGCTTTTGCAGTATAGACTGTCAAAGCAGATGCTGAGCCTGATGGCCAACTGATGGGCAGAGTGAATGGAATTTTATGTAAGAAGTGGGAAATAGTAAGAGCTGGAGGGGATGGGAACTCCACAAGGAGAGCAACAGAACAAGATAATTTGATCACAGGGAACTTCTCAGAAAATCATACTCCAACCAAGGACTATTTGTGGAGATGACCTGGAACTCCATGGGCACAGGTGTAGCCCATGGCAGTTCAGTGTCCAAGTGGTTTACATAGTAATGGGAAGAGGGAGTGCCTCTGACATAATCTGATTGGCCTGCTGGTTGATCACTTCCCCCTGAGGGGGGAGCAGCCTTACCAGGCCACAGTAGAGGACAATGCAGCCACTTTTGATGAGAACTGATAGACTAAGATCAGAAAGAAGAGGAGAACCTCCCCTATCAGTGGACTTGGGGAGTGGCATGCATGCAGAAAGGGGAGGGAGGGTGGGATTGGGAGGGGAGGAGGGAGGGGCTTATGAGGAGATACAAAATGAATAAAGTATAATTAATAAAAAAAATTTTTTTAAAGAAAAAAAAAGAACATGATCTAGTAATGCTTGTTTCACGCCTCCTTTAAATTATTTATTAATTCATTTATATTTTATGTATATAGGTGCTCTGTCTACATGTAAATTTGTGTACCATATTCAGGTCTGTTGCTCATGGAGGCCAGAAAAGAGTGTTGGATCCTCTAGAACTGGAGTAACAGATGGTTGTGAACTATGAGGGAGGTTCTGGAAACCTGAGTCCTCTGCAAAAACAGCAAGTCCTGTTAACCACTGAGCAATCTCTTCAGCCATGTTTTTCTTCTTTTTTTTTTTTTTTTTTTTTCATTTTCATGTAGAAAATGGGAGTTAGAAGTTAGGATGACTCTTACTGCCCCACCTTCAAATGAGAAAATAACCCCATTTAAATGTTGCATTTCTGAACTCCTGTAACTTTGTTCAAAGAGAATACAGAGAAAGAAAAATTCCTTGTGGAGTATAAAGGACTTTTTTTGTTTATTCTTTGGTTCATCACAACTCTTATAATGAAGAACACAAAATCTATTTTCATGAAGTCTGGTTGAATTTGATGCATGCCTTCTCTCCGTAGTCAGCAGTCATGGATTTACAGTGGTGATAGGAGCAGTGGAGAAGGTCTGCCAACAGAGAGCCAACTTGCCGGGTAACATGCTAGTATTGGAGGAGTGTGGGCTTGTCAGACACAGACATAACAGAGTTGGTCAAGAAAGGGAGAGGAATGACCTTAAGAAGAGCACCAGGAATGTACAATCTCAGAGAATGCAAAATGCCATGAAAGATTTATAAAGTGTCTAGAAGGACAATCTAGCATCCAGTGGTTAGGGGCAATTCTGAAAATGACATTTAATGATGTGAATTAGGGAGACGTGTCCCACATACCTTAAAAATGGTAATTATGTTCATAGTTGAAAGAGCTATGTCATGTCCAGAAGAAAGAGATTCAGAGCACTCCTCCCCACGCTCTGGTTCTTCTGTTCTTACCATTCTCTCTTCCACAATGTTCCCAGGGCCTTGCAAGGAGTGATTTAGATGCCACTTACCTTAAGGGCTGAGGAACCCACAGTCACTTAGTCTAAGCACTTTAACCACTTATAAGTCTCTGCATTAGCCTACACCTACTCCAAAAACAAGGCTAAGTATAAGACTAGCTTATGTTTATAAATATAAACATTTAAAAGTTAATTGGACAATATGCTCATTTAAGAAAACAGTACTAGTAGATTCTCCACTTCAAGAGCTTGTGACCTCCCAAAGCATGTACATTTGTGCCCAGGCTCATAGTACCAGACTACCTGACTTGTATATCTTCTCATTGGACATTGAGATCATTCACACACAGCTGAATCCACTTGTATAAGACCTTTATACACACACACACACACACACACACACACACACACACACACACAGAAACACACACAAGCAAAGGCAAATATGCTTGTTTCTAATGTCAAGGCCATTTATACAAAAACTAGACAAAGGTGGCATTCTGCCAGGATAACAATAGATTGTATCAACATTTGACTTTGGCTTCCCCAAACATCAGGTGTCGGCCATTTTGTGTTGATCATACTCCCTGCATATCCACCATTAGCCTTCTGGCCCTCCACCATTAGCCTTCTGGCCCACTCAGGATTTACACTTCAGCACTATGTCCTGTAAGCATAAATGGACTCTATGGTCCTCCCTTATAATTGTATCCTACCAAAACTGCCACAACCATCAAACTCTAAAGGCTGTCTTTTCTGAATGTATCAAATAATCCTGTGCATGAGTTTAAAAAAAAAAAAACTCTATTTTAACTTTGCCTTTATGTAATCAAAATGTCCCAAATTTCCTACATTAAAAATGCCTTCCGAAATTCCTTCCTAATCTCCGAGTCTGTCTCTATATTAACTCAAGGTAGGTACAGCCACGTATTTGTTTATCATGTCACTACCTGAAGGTCTGAAATCCTTTTTGGTTTTTATTTGTGTGTGGTTTGCGTGCATGTGTGTGTGTGTACATCTGTATGTGTAGGTATGTGTTTTGTGCATGTGTGTGCATGTGTGTGCATGTGGAGGTCAGAGGTCAGTGTAGATAGGAAAGGAAGTAGATAGGCAAGAATTGAGTTGGTTCAGTTTGGTTTGCAAGTTTATATGAGTTGGTACATCTTTAAAATGTGGCCTTAAGTTGTACATGGAAGAATTCTTTTGAGGAGAATGTGGTAGAATAATGAGAAACCTTTCTCCCAGCCAAAGAACAAGAAACAAAAGGAGAAATTGCATTTGTACCTATGATCCATTTTGGAGCAGTCCTTAAGAAGATTAGATAATAACAACTATAGTTAGCAGCCTGCTTCTATTTTGTTTTTCTGCCTACTCTTGTGCTACATTAAAAAAAAAAAGTCTGTAAAACAAAGATTATGTTAAAGAAACAGTTAATACTAATAACAGTTCATATTTTTCCAGTGTTTGATATACACCAGGCATCACCACTGGATTCTCATGTGTAGTGTGAGTAGTGGTCTGATTTGATAAATATGTGAATTGAAACATCAAATAGAGCTGGGGAGATGGCTCAGTTGGTAGATGCACCTGATCCCAAGCCTGGATACCTGAGTTAAATCCTTGAGCCTTACATGGTAGAAAGAAAGAATGTATTCCTACTAGCTATTGTCCATTCGTATAGCATGGAACATGCATTTTTATACACACAAAAAATAATAAATAGATGATGATGATAGATAGATAGATGATAGATAGATAGATAGATAGATAGATAGATAGATAGATAGATAGATAAAATGTAACAAGAGTTCAAATTGTGTCCCCAAAGTTACATCAGTTAGGGAGAAAGCAGTCTAATCTAGAGTCACATACTTTACATTAGCAGTCCTCAGCAAGAAATAAATTATGTCAGTGTCTTGAGAGAGTTTCTCGTCATCACAATGACAATGTGGCTGCTCTCAGCATGTCCAGAGGGAAAGACAAGGATACTCAGAAACATCCCATAATGCCCAAGAAAACTTTACAAAATAGAGAATATTTCAGGGTGGCTAAGGTCAGAGTCTTTACACTACACTCCCATTTCTCAAGCACAGTGGGTGTCCCCAGAAAACACAGTTCAATCTGTAAGTAAAATTGAATTGTCATGTCTTTCTCTTTAACCTGAGGATTTCCAGATCTTCTAAGAATGACATGTTTGTGGCTTTATTGTGGGTCTAAAGTCTTTGCTGTATCTAAAGCCAGTCTTGTGAGTTAAAGTTTCCTCTACTGTCTAAAATAGCAGAATGTATTTTCTATATGGAAAGACAAGCATCACTCCCAGTGTGTCCTTAATGAATCTGGAGTCAGCAAGCAGAATCCTGGGTAATTAAGCATGCGGTTACTAGCTTGTTACTAGATCAGAATTTTTTATAAAGTCTTATCATTATAATTAAGGAGACTATATTAACCTATATATTAACTATATACCCTAGCCTGGGTGTAATAGGAAAGCTGAGTGAACTTAATTAAAATGCAATCAGACTCCTGTGCTGTAAAATTCCGCTGATAGGGTGCATGAAGAGGAAATTGTCTCAAAGCAAAATGAAATAAGATTCTCTCTCTCTCTCTCTCTCTCTCTCTCTCTTTCACACACACACACACACACACATACACACACACACATATGTGTGTGTGATTAGTTATTAGATAAAGCTGATCAATAAGCATTGAAATGAAAGAACCAGACTAACTTTGTAACCTATGTTTCTTTAATTGCCTTATAACTTATATTTTCAAGTTTTAGGTCCATGTTCATTAAAGCCTCTTAGTGCTTCTCCAGAGAGCCAAGGAATATAAAAGTTCCTCACATTAGCCATCTGTGAGCGCAGAGATAAGGAAGAGAACAAGCAGAGATCTCTACTAAATGGAGAGAAAATCACCGGCTGGTGCCTGTGAGATGAGCTTTGTTTGGAAACTGGGCCAAATGGCCCCAATCCTTCTCCTGACCTTTGATCCAAAGCCTGTAACTCCCACTCCTCAGAACAGACATGGGATGAGTTAATCATTCTCCCACCTTTAACTGTGGCTATATCTCATATGGCAGGAAATTCCAAACTGACTTGAAGATCAGATATTTACGACAGGGCTGACCAGACCTAAGGGTGCCCAGAACCAACCAATTATTTTAAAAATTAAATACCTCATCCAATCATGAATTTCTAAGAAGGCAACCACTAGAATTCCCTGCACCTTGTCTTTTAAAAATCTAAGGTCTTTGTCTCCCGGTGCCACTCCTAGCTGACCAGCAGGGGTGACGCCATTGTGCAATGGTCAAGATGAACCTCTTGTGATTTTGCATCAATGGATGATTAGTTTCCTGAGTTCTCTTCATACCTTCTTATATTTAGGCTCTTGCTGGGCCTAACAGAAAGTACAGATAAGCTGGGAATGTATTTTCTTTAAGAACCTAGGAAACGTCAGGAGGAACTTTAGATATAAAAGGTACAGGAGATTTGAGATACAACAGCACTTTCATTAAACAAAACATATAATGACCATTCCCCATACAGGTAGTATTCAGAAATGATCACACTCTTGGAACAGGACTTGTTGCCCTGTAATCAGAGTTCAAATTAATTCTGCAGCCTCTGATTTAAGGGAACCTCATTATCCCTGTGTCATGGGTTTCTAATTCATTCTCTCTCTTTCTCTCCTTTCTGTCTTCTTGTTTTCTGTCTCATGTCTGTCTTCTCTCTCTCATTTCCCATTGTTCCCTGTCATTTTTCCCCTCACTTCTCTTCTGTTTTCTCTCTACATCTCTTTCTCTCTCTTATATCTCACCTTTCTCTCTCAACTCTCCCATCTCTGCTGTTTCTTTATCATGCCTCTCAAGTTCTACTGTTTCTTCTTTCATCTTTCCTATTCTATCTTTTTCTCTCCACATATATATATGTATGTATATGTGTGTGTGTGTGTACATATATATACATATGAATATGTAAACAGAGAGGGATCCTTGATAGTCTTTCTCTTTTATACTGTCTCTATCTCTCCTCACCTCTATTTTTTTCTCTTATTTCATCATTGTCTTCCCTATATTCTGGTCTACTCTAGTCTCCTCTCCTCCCCTTCCTCTCTCCACCTTTCCTCTTCCCTTCTTCCTTTCTCTTTCCTCCTCTTAGTCTATTATTGATGCCCTACCTAAAGTGAATAAGTAGTTTCTCCTTCTTCCCCAGAAAATTTCATGCAACAATAAAAGTTCCTTAAAAGAGCAAGGTACTTTAAAATTAAACCATGTCTTTTGTTATCACCAGGTTCAGCAGACAGATATAAGGAATGTGACATCTTTTGTGAACATGGAACTGGAGTTAAACTTAGCAACCATCTTGAAGAGAAACACTCAAGGGCAGTGCTTTCATGGTTTCTGTCATTCATATTTAAATGCTCAGCAAGAGCAAAGGTTCCTTTAAAACAATCCTTAGCAAATCAAGAGAGCTAACAAAGCTGCATTGCAGACTGTGACAAACCTGTTTGCTTCTGGAATTCCAGGGGCACTGAATGGCTTAGTTTGAGATTTGAGGTTTTGTTCATAAATTGTTAATTTAAATGAAATCACCTAGGTGTTACTGAAATATTTGATGTGACAAAATCATGACTCACTGCACAGAACCAAGGTGTCCAGGCAGTAATTTGCAGGGTGAGTAAGTGCAGAAACATTCATAGGTATTACCTTCCCAGGGAGAGTGATGAGGTCTAAAACAAAGAACTTTTCTGCAGGGAGAAAGTGTGATCTTTTCTGCTTTCTAGATGGAGCTCTCATGAACAGATGTACAAAAAGTTCAGATCTGCTTTCAGAGACCTCTCTGATATTCTAAAGGAGCTCTACTTAAAACATGGCAGAAACCACCTCCCCACACAGGCATTTTTTTTGAATGTAAAAATGTAGTCTTCATGGGCTGATAAACTCAATGCTTTTTCCTGCCTCCTGCATACTCATTGATCTAGTTTGTTATGTCTTCAGTTTGCAAAATAAGCCATCAGAAAACAGATCATTATTTGAGTGAGTCTGTGGTCAACTCTGATAGGATTGTGCATCAGAGTTACAAGATGGGTTCATAAATCACACCACACTACTGGTTCCAAGTGGGAGGTTTTATTAAAAGAAGGGGGAGGGGTCACAGAGACAGTCTCTGGGCAGGGTAGGAGAGTGAGAGAGAGAGAGAGGGAGAGAAAGATGTGGTGGCAGGGCTGCCAGACAGAGAGCAGGGAAGAGCAGCAGAGAGGAAGAGAGTGCAAGAACAAGAAGGCAAGAGACAGACCAAGTGGCAGGTTGGTCCTTTTTTTAAAATTCTTTATTAATTACACTTTATTCACTTTGTATCCCCCCTGTGGTTCCCTCCCTCCTCCTGCCCCAATCCCTCCCTTCCTCCACCCTCTGCATGTATGCCCCTCCCCAAGTCCACTGATAGGGGAGGTCTTCTTTTCCTTCCTTCTGATCCTAGTCAATTAGGTCTAGTCATCAGGAGTGGCTGCATTGTCTTCTTCTGGGGCCTGGTAATGTTGCTTCCCCCTCAGGGAGAGGTAATTAAAGAGCAGGACAATCAGTTCATATCAGAGACAGTCCCTGTTCCTATTACTATGGAACCCACTTGGATACTGAACTGCCATGGGCTACATCTGTGCAGGGGTCTTAGGTTATCTCCATGCATGGTCCTTGGTTGGAATATCAGTCTCAGGAAAGACCCCTGTGCACAGATTTTTTGGTTCTGTTGCTCTCCTTATGGATTTCCTGTCCTCTCCAGATCTTACTATTTCCCACTTCTTTCCCAAGATTCCCTGCACTCTGCCCAAAGATTGCCCGTAAGTCTCAGCATCTGCATTGATAGTCTGCAGGGCAAAGCCTTTCAGAGGTCCTCTGTGTCAGGTTCCTGACTTGTTCCCTCTTTTCTCCTTCTTCTGATGTCCAGCCTCTTTGCCTTTCTGGATAGGAATTGAGCATTTTAGCAAGAGTCCTCCCTCTTGAGTAGTTTCTTTAGGTGTACAGATTTTAGTAGGTTTATCCTATATTATAGGTCTATATGAGTGAGTATATACCATGTGCGTCTTTCTGATTCTGGGATAGCTCACTCAGGATAATCTTTTCCAGATCCCACCATTACCTGCAAATTTCATGATTTCCTTGTTTTTTTATTGCTGAGTAATATTTCATTGTGTAGAAAGATCTTAATATAAAACCAGACACACTAAACTTGATAGAAGAAAAAGAGGGGAAGAGCCTTGAACTCATTGTCACAGGAGACAACTTCCTGAACAGAACACCAACAGCACAGGCTCTAAGAGCAACAATCAATAAATGGGACCTCATGAAACTGAAAATCTTCTGTAAAGAAGAGGACACTGTCGTCAGAACAAAACGACTGCCTACAAATTGGGAAAAGATCTTCACCAACCCTATATCTGACAGAGGACTAATACCCAGTATATATAAAGAACTCAAGAAGTTAAACAGCAAAAAATCAAGTAATCCAATTAAAAAATGGAGTACAGAACTAAACAGAATTCTCAATAGAGGAATATCGAATGGCAGAGAAACACTTAAAGAAATGTTCAACGTCCTTAGTTATCATGGAAATGCAAATCAAAACGACCCTAAGATTTCACCTTACACCCATCAAAATGGCTAAGATCAAAAACTCAAGTTACAACACATGCTGGAGAGGATGTGGAGAAAGGGGGAACCCTCCTCCACTGCTGGTGGGAATGTAAATTTGTACAACCACTCTGGAAAGCAATCTGGTGCTTCCTCAGACAACTAGGAATAGCGCCTCCTCAAGATCCAGCTATACCACTCCTAAGCATATACTCAAAAGAGGCTCAAGTACACAACAAGGACATTTGTACAACCATATTTGTAGCAGCCTTATTTGTAATAACCAGAAGCTGGAAACAGCCCAGATGCCCCTCAGTTGAGGAATGGATACAGAAATTGTGGTACATCTACACAATGGAATATTACTCAGGTTGGTCCTTTTATAGAACAATGGAACTATGCCTGCCAGGTGCAACTACCCAGTGGGGGAACATATGATGACATCATAGGTTTCTAGGCAACCCAGAATCAGGCTGCCTTAATACTAACATTCCTCCCTTTTTCTATAATTAAAAATGAGGAGCTTGGGTTGCTTCTTATATAAGGCAAGTTAAGGTATATAATTGTAGGTTCATTGGAAGCAGCTCTTGGTTGCCATGCAAGAGGGTGAAAAAGAGAAAGAGAGAGAGGGGGAGAAGTAAGAGCACAAAGTGTCCAGATTACATGGTGAAGAGAGGATGGGAAGCCCCTGACCTGGAAAGCTCAGGGTTGCCAGTAAAGAGTTGCTAGCCACTCACTGCAGCAGAGAGTGACTGAGGAATGCTGGGAGAACCTGGAGTTACCTTGTCCTGGGCCTGAAGCACACCATTCCAGCCTTTTGTTAATAATAAGTGACTAATGGGCAGAGATTCTCTTCTGGCTACTTCCTGCTGACTCTGGGGGCGCTGTAGGGAGGTCAAAAGGCTGAAATGCTGGCCAAGTCCAAGAAGAACAGGCTGTTTTGATGTTGTCCAGGGTCTGTAAGAACATCCTTGGCTGGGAGGAAAAGCTTGACAGAAGTCTGTGATGTTAGACCGGAACACTTGTGGAAGCTTCTTTGGTGCTGATGTGGATGGAGGAAACACCAAGGTCTGGCAGGATACTGCAATATAGGCAGACGGCAAAGAAAATTCACTTAGTTGTACGTTTAAAACTTTTGGGAGAGCGAACAAAGGGGGAAGGTTTTGATCAAAGAGACTTGAACATAGGAACCTCCATTAAAGCAACCACTGGCAGTAATTAAAAGTTTTTTGGTGTTTTTGGAATCTGTCATCTTAGGAAACTGAGGCCAACTTTGGTGAGGTGTGTGAGATTAGAGGCCTTTAAAACAGGCACTAGGTGTAGAATTCTGAAATTCTCCAGAAGACATCTCAGAGGAGTATCTGGAGGAATGGACGAATGGACTATTCCCACTGGGCAGGTAGGAGTCGGTGACCTGTCAAGGCATCCCAAGAGCAAGGCTTGACTCAGAGTAGTATGGTACAATCTGTTCCAACAGCTTGTTAGTGTTGGCCAGAGACCACGGGCACAGTCACCTGTAGCAGACACAGTTTGCCTAGCTAAGATTTCATAGAGGAGTGTGAGGAGGAGGGAGAGAAACCATGTTGGTAGAGGGAAAATCTTAGCCGAGGGAGAAGGATAAAGGGTTTACTAGATAAAAGTTTGTATGTAGGTTGGCAAGTGGTAGGAAGCGTTTGCGCCAATGCCAGCCAGAAGTAAAACTCCCCAATCAGCCGGTGTTGGATGTAGGCATGTAGCAATCAAGCAACAAGGAAAAGGAAGTCCCAAAACCAGGGAAAAGGGAAGAATCCCACCCTCTGAGATAGGCAATGGCCAAACTGGCCTGACAGGTGGATTCAGGTAAAGATTTCCTTCTAAGTTTTACAAAGGAGATAACACTTTAGACATGTTAGCGTTCCAATTTTAGTTTGCAATGAATATATATTATGAAAATAGGCAGTAGACATACACATTTGCGTTAACACAAATACTCTTTGAGGTGAGCTCTGGAAAGGCAGAAGCCTTTTTTGAAGTTGAAGAGGCAAAAGCTCACTTGATCTTAACTTTTCGTATGATTATACATCATGGAAGGGAGGCTCCTCTCTATCCAGAATAGACTGTATGTCTAGCACAATGAGAAACAATTTTTAAGACTATACTTAAAAGACAAACCAAAGGAAATTTAAATCTTGCGCTTGGAACTATGATAGTGAGTGGTATCGTGGAATATTTTTGTATTAGAATTAGCTTAATAAATCAGAGCTCTATTGATAAAGGTCAGATCTCTGGACAGTTAATATAACAGGAGCAAATATAAAGCATTTTTACCTACTTATGATACCTTAAATCACCTTAGACCTTGCAACTAAGTTGCAAGTAATAAGTTGAAACTTATAAAGTTATAAAGTAACTTGCATTTACCAACCTTAAAACACTTTCTTATACCCTCAAACAACATTTTTCTTAGGCCTTTGAATCTAGTTATTTGATCATTTATTGTTCATTAGCTAAAGGGGTGGTAAAAGGTTACATTTGAGGCCTGATTTTGAGTCTGGCAACAAGGCACATTGTGTCTAGGCAACTCTAGGATTGAGGCTTAAGGCCTGGTCTCCTGCATATGTAGAGGACTGAAAAGGCATCAGAAGTCTTCCAAGACAGAAGTTGGTAATACAGCTGCAGGATCTGAGTGTGAGGCCAAAACAGACCTGTAATGTTACCCTGAGTTGGATAAAGGTGGTAGAGGTCTCTGAATCTAGTAGCCATTTGCCCTTCACAAAGGAGCTGGAAGGCTGGAAGTGTCTGTGGCTCTTGTGCTGGTTGAGCCTTTTGGCTGGTCACAAGCCTGAGTGGGAGCATTTGACTTCTAGAGGCCAGTCTGCTAGCAGGCAGTCATGGCTTGTTGAGGCAGCCTCAGGACCAGTGTCCCCTTTGGCTGCATTTGAAATAGTTACCTGGAAGAATTGACTTTTGGCTATACCCCAGTGGGATGGGACATTGCAGACCTCTTGGTGTTTTTTGTTTGTTTGTTTTGTTTTGTTTTGTTTTGTTTTTTCATGTGAGAATGCCAATCACGTCAGAGCAACAGCCAAGGTCTGGAGCATAGTTTTTGTTGTAAATGAGCCTATCAGGAAGACTCCTCTTTTATTACCAGCTCCTGTATGGTGACTCAGGGGCCATCTTCAGCTCTTTATTAAAGACATCAGTGAGACCATGTTTGCATCTGTAGGACTATAAACATGATCAAGTCCTTTAACATGTACAAAAATATACTTAGAGTCCTACAGATGCAAACATGGTCTCACTGAGGTTTTTTTGTTTGTTTTTATAACCAAGATTTCTGCCATCATGTAACTGACCTTCATTGCCCTAAGATGGAGGTGACACCATGTGCTTGCCCTTAGTGGAGATGGCAGTGAAGCCATGGCTCCACTCTCCTTATCCCCAAATCAACATGGCAGCTAGTCATGTGCAGCCAAAGCAGCATGGTAGAACCAGGGTCAAAGGTAGAGAACTCTTGAGGTTGAAACTTTATCGCTAGAACAAATTGGGTGGGAGAACAGGAAGAGCAAAGAGAAGGTTTATAGAAGAGGAGAGAGAATGCTTGACCGTAAGATACCTCCTTCCATTTACTAGATCACTGAGAGTAATTAAAAAGATCGTGTAAATATTGGGATTTAATGTGCCGTAAATCAGCCAATTTGAACCATTACCTACGGAATATGTAAGTCAGCAGAAAGGCCCAACCATGGCCAGTGAAGGACATAATTAAGGGTTCCTCTGTCTCAAAAGGTACCAGGAAGTTGCCAGAGGCTCAATGGTCAGTCTTCCCCAACCAAGAGAAACATTTAGGCTGACCAATGAGGGGAACTCACCAATCCAGCCAGTGTTACAAGTAAGAGGTAGTGATCTGGTTGCTAGAAAGTGGGTCATGGGCAGATTTGAAATGAAAAAGATTTCCTAAAATAGGATTACAGCAGCTCTGGTGTCCACAATGGAGACAGATATGGCTGCTAAAAGCGCCTATTAAGCCCAACGCACCCATGTTAGGATTGTGTAGCGGATTTATATGGTGGGTTCATAAATCATGCCACATGACTGGTTCCACTTAGGAGGTTTTGTTAAGGGAAGGGGGAAGGGGTCACAGAGACAGTCTCTCAGCAGGAGACTGTGAGAGGAAAGAGAAAAACATGGTGGTGTGAAGGGAGTGTCCCAAAAAGAGAGAAGAAGAGCAGGAGAGAAGAGAGTACATGAGCAAAAGGCAAGAGAGAGACAAAGTGGCAGGTCTGTCACAATGGAACCAAGCCTGCCAGGTGCAACTGCTTGGCAGGTGATGCTTGATGAGATCACAGGCTGAGAAGCAGGTTGCCTAAATACTAACAAAGTCTCCATTTAAAGCAAAATTAATTTTGTCATTTACTCAGTATCACAGTGAAGGGATTAAACACTAATGAATGTATTCAGTATTCTCTGTATGCCAATTACTGTGTGCAAACTGCTCCAAAATATTGTCTCACTTAACCCAGAAAAAAACAATCTGTGAATGAAAGTACGCAGAAGAAGCTAGATTTCTCAAAGCTGATTGATGGAACAGAATTTCAGTTATATAAGAGGCTGAGAGAGTCCAGGTCTAGAGACAAAGTGTCTTGGCCCATCTTTACATCACTCAATAGCCATTTATTATGAAATTGGAAGTGACCTAACATCCTTGGGACTATTAGATAAATCCCCTAATAAGTATTAACGCAACCCTAACTTTCACCAGCGCAAAAGCTAACAATATATAAGAATCTAAGACTTATAAGCAGGATTTTCCTGAATAACTGTGTGAATGAAAACACTTGAAAAGAAGCAGTATTTGCAAACCCATCAGAATCATACCTGACTTCTCAACAGAGACTATGAAAGCCAGATGGGCCTGGACAGATATCATGCAGATGCTAAGAGAACACAGAAGTCAGCCCAGATTACTAAACCCAGCAAAACTCTCAGTCCTCATAGACGGAAAAAACAAGATTTTCAATGACAAAAACAAATTTGAACAATACCTACACACAAATCCAGTGTTACAGAAGATACCAGAAGGAAAAATACAACCCAAGAAAACTAACTACATTCAAGAAAACACAGGAAATAAATAAGCTCATTACTGCAAAACAAAAAGAAGCCAAGCACACAAACATACTGCCACAGACAACATCAATATCAAAGAATCTAATAGCTGCTGGTCATTAATCTCTCTCAACATCAATGGACTCAATTCTCCAATAAAAACACACAGGCTAACAGAATAGATATGTAAACAAGAACCAACAATCTATTGCATACAAGAAACACACCTAAATGACAAAGATAGATATTACCTGAGAATAAAGGGCTGGAAGATGGTTTTCCAAGCAAATGAACTCATGAAGCAAGCAGGAGAAACCATTCTAATGTCTAATAAAATAGACTTTCAACCAAAATTAGTAAAAAGAGATGGGGAAGGAAACCTCATACTCATCAAGGGAAAATTCCACCAGGAAGACATCACAATCCTGAATATCTACGCCCTAAAGACAAGGGCACCCACATTTGTAAAAGAAACATTAATAAAACTTAAACCACACATAGATCCCCACACATTAACAGTGGGAGACTTCAACACTCTGCTCTCAACAAAGGACAGGTTAACAAAACAAAAATTAAACAAAGAAAAAATAACTCTAACAGAGGTCATTAATAAAATGGACCTAACAGACATCTACAGAACCTTTCACCCAAACAAAAAAATTATTTACCTTCTTCTCATCACGTCATGGAACCTTCTCCAAAATAGACCATATGATTGGTCACAAAGCAAGCCTCAACAGATATAAGAAGATTGAAATAATACCTTCTATCCTATCTGATCACCATGGACTAAAGCTGGACCATAACAACAACAGAAAGAGCAAAAAGCCTACACACAGATGGAAACTGAACAACTTTTTACTCAATGACAGCTGGGTCAGGGGAGAAATAAAGAAAGAAATTAAAGTCTTCCTAAAATTCAATGAAAATGAAGGTACAAGGTACCCAAACTTATGAGACACGATGAAAGCATTGCTAAGAGGAAAGTTCATAGCACAAAGTGCCTTCAAGAAGAAATTCAAAACATCTCATTCAAGCAACTTAATGGCTCACTTAAAAGCCCTCGAGAAAAAAAAAGCAGACACACCAAAAAAGAGTAGACAGTTTTAAATAATTAAACTCAGGGCTGAAATCAATCAATTAGAAACAAATAAAACAATTCAAAGAATCAATGAAACCAAGAGCTGGTTCTTTGAGAAAATCAACAAGATAGACAAACCCTTAGCCAAAATAACTAAAGGGCAGAGAGACACTATCCACATCAAAAAAATCAGAAATGAAAAGGGGGACATAACTACAGACACAGAAGAAATCCAAACAATCTTTAGGACTTACTTCAAAAGTCTATATGCCACAAAATATGAAAATCTATATAAAATGGACAATTTTCTTGACCAATTCTACATGACAAAGCTGAATCAAGACGAGGTAAATCAATTAAATAGTCCTATATCCCCTAAGGAAATAGAAGAGGTCATCAAAAGTCTCGCATTCCAAAAAAAAAAAAAAGGCCAGGACCAGATGGTTTCAGCACAGAATTCTACCAGACATTCAAAGAAGAGCTAACTCCAATTCTCTTCAAACTATTCCACAAAATAGAAACAGAAGGAACACTACCAAACTCATTCTATGAAGCCACAGTCACCTTGGTATCTAAACCTCACAAAGACCCAAAAAAAAAAAAGAGAATTTCAGGCCAATCTCCCTTAAGAACATTGATGCAAAAATGCTCAACAAAATACTTGCAAACCGAAAACAAGAACACATCAAAGTTATCATCCACTATGACCAAGTAGGTTTCATCCCAGGTATGCAGGGATGGTTCAATAGACAGAAATCTTCAATGTGAACCACCATATAAACAAACTGAAAGAAAAAAACCACATGATAATCTCCATAGATGCTGAAAAAGCATTTGACAAAATCCAGCATCCATTTATGTTTAAAGTATTGGAGAGATCAGGGATACAAGGCACTTACCTAAACATAATAAATGCAATATACAGCAAGCCTATAGCCAACATCAAACTAAACAGAGAGAAACTTAAATCAGTCCCATTGAAATAAGGGACAAGGCAAGGCTGCCCACTCTCTTCATATCTCTTCAACATAGTTCTTGAAATCCTTGATAAAGCAATAAGACAATTGAAGGATATCAAGGGGATACAAATTGAAAAGGAAGAAGTTAAATTATAACTATTTGCAGATGGTATGATAGTAAACCTGAGTGATCCCAAAAATTCTACTCCTACAGCTGATAAACACCTTTAGCAAAGTGGCTAGATACAAAATCAACTCAAAAAAAAAAAAAATCAGTAGCCCTTCTCTATACAAAAGACAAAAGGGCTGAAAAAGAAGTTAGAGAAACAACACCTTTCACAATAGCCACAAATGACACAAAGTACCTTGGTGTAACACTAACCAAGCAAGTCAAAGACTTACTTATATGAAAAAATTTCAAGTCTCTGAAGAAAGAATTAGAAGAAGATATCAGAAGCTGGAAAGATCTCCATGCTTATGACTTGGCAGGATTAACACAGTAAAAATGGCCCTCTTACCAAAAGCAATCTACAGATTCAATATAATTCCCATCAAATTACCAATACAATTCTTTACAAACCTTGAAAGCAAAATTCTCACTTCATATGGAATAACAAGAAACCCAGAAGAACCACTAAATCAATCTTCTACAATAAAAGTTCTTCTGGAGGTATATCCATCCCTAATCTCAAGCTGTATTATAGAGCAACAGTAATAAAAAATGCATGGTACTGGCATAGAAACTGAATGGTGGATCAATGGAATCGGATAGAAGCACCAGAAAATACCCACACACTAAGGACACCTGATTTTTGACAAAGATGCCAGAACCATACAATGGAAAAAAGATAGCATCTTCAACAAATGGTGCTGGTCTAACTGGATATCTACATTTAAAAAATGCAAATAGATTCATATTTATGACCCTGCACAAAACTAAAGTGCAAGTGGATCAATGACCTCAATATAAAACCACACACACTAAACTTGATAGAAGAAAAAGTGGTGAAGAGCCTTGATCTCATTGGCACAGGAGACAACTTCCTGAACAGAATACCAACAGCACAGGCTCTAAGAGCAACAATCAATAAATGGGACCCCATGAAACTTAAAAGCTTCTGTCAAGCAAAGGACACTGTCATCAAAACAAAACACATACCTACAAATTTGGGAAAAGATCTTCACCAACCCTATATCTGACAGAGGGCTAATATCCAGTATATATGAAGAACTCAAGAAATTAAACAGTAACAAATCATGTAACCCAATTAAAAAATGGAGTACAGAGCTAAACAGAGAATTCTCAATAGAGGAATATCGAATGGCAGAGAAACACTTAAAGAAATGTTCAACGTCCTTAGTCATCATGGAAATACAAATCAAAATGACCCTGAAATTTCACCTTACACCCATCAGAATGGCTAAGATCAAAAACTCAAGTGACAACACATGCTGGAGAGGATGTGGAGAAAAGAGAACCCTCCTCCACTGCTGGTGGGAATGTAAGCTTGCACAACCACTTTGGAAATCCATCTGGCGCGCTTTTCTCAAGACAATTAGAAATAGTGCTTCCTCAAGACCCAGCTATACCACTCCTAATCATATATCCAAAAGTTGCTCAAGTACACAATTAGGACATTTGCTCAACCATGTTTGTAGCAGCTTTATTTGTAATAGCCAGAAGCTGGAAACAGCCCAGATGCCCCTCAGTTGAGGAATGGATACAGAAATTGTGGTACATCTACACAATGGAATATTACTCAGCAAGGAAAAAGAAGGAAATCATGAAATTTGCAGGTAAATAGTGGGAACTAGAAAAGATCTTCCTGAGTGAGGTCACCCAGAAGCAGAAAGACACACAGGGTATATACTCACTCATAAGTGGCTATTAGACATATATAATTGGATAAACATACTAAAATCTGTATACCTAAGGAAGCTAATCAAGAAGGGGCACCCTGGATAAAATGATCAATCCTCACTCAGAAAAGCAAAGAAGACAGACATCGGAAGAGGTAGAAAACAGGAAACAGGACAGGAGCCTATCACAGAGGGCCTCTGAAAGACTCTGCCCAATAGGGTATCAAAACATATGCTGAGGTTCATAGTCAAATTTTGGGCAGAGTGCAGAGAATCTTATGAAACAAGGGAGAGATAGAAAGACCTGGAGGGAACAGGAGTTCCAGAAGGAGAGCAACAGAATCAAAAAATCTGGGCATGGGTGTCTTTTCTGGGACTGATAATCCAAACAAGGACCATGCATGGAGATAATTTAAAACACCTGCACAGAAGTAGCCTATGGCAGCTCAGTGTCAACAGGGTTCCCAATAATGGGAAAAGGAACGGTCTCTGACATGAACTCATGGGCTGGCTCTTTGATCACCTCCACATGAGGAGGGAGCACCCTTACCAGTCCACAGACAGAGACAAACAAGCCAGTCCTGATGAGACCTGATAGACTAGGGTCAGATAGAATGGGAGTAGTACCTCCCCTATCATTGGACTAGGGGAGGGGCATAGGAGAAGAGGAGGGAAGAAGGGTGGGAATGGAAGGGAATGGAGGATGGAGCTTTAGCTGGGATACAAAGTAAATAAACTATAATTAATAAAAATAAAGTCTTAAAAATAAATAAGTAAATGTTTTCTGTGATTTTGGATATGAAGTATTTAAATACCCACAAATAAATATTAATATTCCTTTCACCTGGAAAAAATAACTAAAACTAATGTCTTTCTATTCTCTAAAAACTACATAAAGACAAAATTGACATTCTGTCACTTGAGGAGTCATTTGAGGTTAAATAATATAGATAAAGCCTGTATGTTTTCAAGTAAAAATGTATCTGTTTATTGCACTTACCTCTTGAAAAATCAAGTTTCATCGTGTCTCTTAAAATTATGGGTTCTTTTATTGTACACTGTTAACTGGCCTATACCTTGGTGATTATTGCAGATTTCCTTTCTCTATTTAATTAGGTGATTTAATTTGTTCTTTATATAATTACAGTATTTGTCACCTCCTTTGAGGAAAAAATCAAAATCATTAATTCTGCTTTGTGAGTCTTCCAAATAAATATTTACTAAAATAAAAATATATAAGCCACTGAAGTGGTATAACAGTATCTGAACCAGAAAAATCCCCTGCCATGTGTACCATCTTCATTTCATTATGACTGCTGAACTTGAAATTAAGAAATAAGAAAATAGAGACTACAAAATCCAGAGGGGCCTGGGCAGATGTTATGTAGACACTAATAGACCACAGATGTCAGTCCAGATTACTATACCCAGAAAAACTTTCAATCACCATAGCTGGAGAAAACAAGCTATTCCATGACAAAATGAATTTAAACAATATCTATACTCTCCCTAGCCCTACAGAAGATATTAGAAGGAAAACTCCAACCCAACAAGAAACAGTGTTTAGATAACTTCACAACAGCAAAAACAAAAAAGAAAAAAGAAGCACACAAACACTGTCATTACCAACACCACAAAAAAAGGAATTAACAATCATTGGTCACTAATATCTATCATCAATGGGCTCAACCCTCCAATAAAAGACACAGGCTAACAGAATGATTGTGTAAACATGATCCATCGTTCTGCTCTATACAAATAACATACCTCTGCAAATAGTGATACTTTGACTTCTTCTTTTCCAATTTGAAGATCCCCTTGATCTCCTTCAATTGTCTTATTGCTCTAGCTAGGACTTCAAGAACAATGTTGAAAAGATATGGAGAGAGTGGACAGCCTTGCCTTGTCCCTGATTTCAGTGGGAATGATTTAAGTTTCTCTCCATTGAGTTTGATGTTGGCTATAGGCTTGCTGTATATCGCCTTTGCTATGTTCAGGTATGTGCCTTGTATCCCTGATCTCTCCAATACTTTAAACATGAATGGATGTTGCATTTTGTCAAATGCCTTTTCAGCATCTAAGGAGATGATCATGTGGTTTTTCTCATTCTGTTTGTTTATGTGGTGGATCACATTGATGGATTTCCGTATATTGAACCACCCCTGCATGCCTGGGATGAAGCCTACTTGTCTTTGATGTGTTCTTGGATTCAGTTTGCAAGTATTTTGTTGAGTATTTTAGCATCAATGTTCATGAGGGAGACTGGCCTGAAATTCTCTTTCTTTTTTGGGTCTTTGTGAGGTTTAGATACCAAGGTGTCTGTTGCTTCATAGAATGAGTTTGGTAATGTTCCTTCTGTTTCTATATTGTGGAATAGTTACAAGAGTATTGGTATTAGCTCTTCTTTGAAGGTCTGGTAGAATTCGGCGTTGAAAGCATCTGGCCCTGGGCTTTTTTTTGCATGGTAGACTTTTGATGACAGCTTACATTTCCTTAGGGGATATAGGACTATTTAATTGGTTTACCTGATTCAACTTTGGCACGTAGAATCGGTCAAGAAAATTGTCCATTTTATATAGATTTTCAAATTTTGTGGCATTTAGACTTTGGAAGTAAGACCTAATTATTGTGTGGATTTCTTCAGTGTCTGTGGTTAAGTCCCCCTTTTCCTTTTGGATTTTGTTGATTTGGATAGTTTCTCTCAGCCTTTTAGTTAGTTTGGCTAAGGGTCCCATGCTCATGACTTGGCAGGATTAATATAATAAAAATGGCCATCTTACCAAAAGCAATCTACAGATTCAATGCAATTCCCATCAAATTACCAACACAATTCTTTACAGACCTTGAAGGAAAAATTCTCACCTTCATATGTGTTGGGAACAAAGCCCTGGGACCCTTCCTAAGGGCCTGACCTGCCGGATAAGCACTGGACGCCAGCCATAGTTTCTTAAGACCCATTGTTCCCGAAACTGTTTGCTTTAGGGCACATCCGTGACCACCTATGTTATCTTCGGGCCTTCTAACTCTTTAACCCACCTTCTTAGCCTTGGGAACTTCCCACCAAGGGTCTTGGTATTTTTCCACTACTACTTCCCTTTCTCGCCCCTCTCCCCCACCCTGCCAAAACCACATTTTAAAAGAAACACCAAAGTTCAATAAAGCTGACACTTGACCGGCAACCATCTGCTTGTGTCCTTTCTCTCTCTCCTCCATCTTTTTCAGGATTGACCCCCTTTGCCCCCACGAATAACTAAGTCCCGCGGGACGGGACACATATGAAACAATTAGAAACACAGAATTGCTAAAACAATTCTCTACAGTAAAAGATTTTCAGGAGGTATCTCCATCCCTGATCTCAAGCTGTACTATAGAGCAACAATACTAAAAACTGCATGGTACTGGCATAGAAACAGACTGGTGGATCAATGGAATCGAATAGAAGACCCTGACATAAATCCACACACTTATGGACACCTGATTTTTTACAAAGATGCCAAATCTATTCAATGTAAAAAAAGATAGCATCTTCAACAAATGGTGCTGGTCTAACTGGATGTCTACATGTAAAAAAAAAAATGAAAATAGATCCATACTTATCACCCTGCACAAAACTGAAGTCCAAGTGAATCAAAGACCTCAACATAAAACCGGACACATTAAATTGGTTAGAAAAAAAAGTGGGGAATACCCTTGAACTCATTGGCACAGGAGAAAACTTCCTGAACAGAACACCAACAGCACAGGCTCTAAGAGCAACAATCAATAAATGGGACCTCATGAAACTGAAAATCTTCTGTAAAGCAAAGGATACTGTCCTCAGAACAAAACGACAGCCTACAGATTGGGAAAAGATCTTTACCAATCCTATATCTGACAGAAGGCTAATATCCAGTATATATAAAGAACTAAAGAAGTTAAACAGCAAAAAAATCAAGTAATCCAATTAAAAAATGGGGTACAGAGCTAAACAGAGAATTCTCTGCAGAGGAATATCGAATAGCAGAGAAACATTTAAAGAAATGTTCAAAGTCTTTAGTCATCAGGGAAATGCAAATCAAAATGACCTTGAGATTTGACTTTATACCCATTAGAAAGGCTAAGATCAAAAACTCAAGAGACAACACATGCTGGAGAGGTTGTGGAGAAGGGGAACCCTTCTCCACTGCTGGTGGGAATGTAAACTTGTACAACCACTCTGGAAAGCAATCTGGTGCTTTCTCAGACAACTAGGAATAGTGCGTCCTCAAGATCCAGCTATACCACTCCTAGGCATATATCCAAGTACACAATAAGGACATTTGCTCAACCATGTTTGTTGCAGCCTTATTTGTAATAGCCAGAAGCTGGAAACAGCCCAGATGCCCCTCAGTGGAGGAATGGATGCAGAAATTGTGCTATATCTACACAATGGAATATTACTCAGCAATAAAAAAACAAGGAAATCATGAAATTGCAGGTAAATGGTGGGATCTGGAAAAGACCATCCTGAGTGAGCTATCCCAGAAGCAGAAAGATGCACATGGTATATACTCACTGATATAAACATATAATATAGGATAAACCTACTAAAATCTGTACACCTAAAGAAACTAATCAAGAGGGAGGACTCTTGCTAAAATGTTCAACTCCTATATAGAAAGGCAAAGAGGCTGGACATCAGAAGAAGGAGAAAAGAGAGAACAAGTCAGGAGCCTGATACAGAGGACCTCTGAAAATCTCTGCCCTGCAGACTATCAATGTAAATACTGAGACTTATGGGCAACCTTTGGGCAGAGTGCAGGGAATCTTGGGAAAGAAGTGGGAAATAGTAAGATCTGGAGAGGACAGGAACTCCATAAGGAGAGCAACAGAACCAAAAAATCTGAGCATAGGGGTCTTTCCTGAGACATACTCCAACCAAGGACTATTCATGGAGATAACCTAAGACCCCTGCACAGATGTAGCCCATGGCAGTTCAGTATCCAAGTGGGTTCCATTGTAATAGGAACAGGGACTGTCTCTGACATGAACTGATTGGCCTGCTCTTTAATTTCCTCCCCTTGAGGGGAAGCAGCATTACCAGGCCCCAGAAGAAGACAATGCAGCCACTCCTGATGAGACCTAATTGACTAGGATCAGAAGGAAGGAAAATAAGACCTCCCCTATCAGTGGACTTGGGGAAGGGTATGCAGGCAGAGGGTGGAGGAAGGGAGGGATTGGGATGGGAGGAGGGAGGGAGGGAACCACTAGGGGGATACAAAGTGAGTAAAGTGTAATTAATAAAGAAAAAAATAATAAAAAAGTAATATGGATTTAGAATAAAGGATGAATTACTAAAACAAAACAACAACAACAACAAAAAAATAACATACCTCAGCAACAACAAAGATATACATTACCTTAGAATAAAGGGCTGGAAAAAGGTTTTCCAAGCAAACAGACCCAAGAAGCAAGCAAGTAGCTTGCTTCTTAATAACATCCTAATAGCTAATAAAATAGACTTTCATTCAAAATTAATAAAAAAAATATGGGAAAGGACATTTCATTGTCATCAAAGGAAACATCCACCAAGGGGGCATCTTAATCCTGAATATCTATGCCCCAAATACAAGGGCACCCACACTTGTAAAAGAAATATTACTAAATCTTAAATCACACTTCAGTTTCCACACATCAGTTATAATGGAAGACTTCAAAACCCCACTCTCACCAATGGAAAGATCATCAAGACAGAAACTAAATAGTGATATAATGAAACTAACAGAGATCATGAATTAAATGGGCTTAATAGATGTCTACAGAACTTTTCACCCAAACACAAAAGAATATACTTTCTTCTCAGAACCACAAGGAACCTTCTCCAAAATCAATGATTTCATTGGTCACAAAGCAAACCTTAACCAATACAAGAAAATTGAATTAACCCTTTTTTTCATCAGACACCGTGGATTAAAGATAGACCTCAACAATAACAGAAATAACAAAGGGCCTACACATTCATGGAAGCTAAATAATTTCCTCTTCAACAATCACTGAGTGAGAGAAGAAATAAAGAAACAAATTAAAAAGACTTGCTAGAATTCAGTGAAAGTGAAGGCACAACTTACCCAAACTTATAGGACACAGTGCAGTCAGTGCTAAAAGGAAAGTTCATAGCTATAAGTGCCTTCATAAAGATATCATCCTAGCAACTTAACAGCTCACCTGTGAAGGAATTGAAGATAACAGGTCTAACTCCACTTTGTTTCTCAGACTCTTAAATTGACTGTCCTTAGAGTGATTTGGCCCCACCTTCAGGTTCCAAGTAAAACCACCTGACCCTCTACCCCACAGGTTGTCATGAATACCACATAGTGTGTTAATAGATAGCTATAATCAGGCCTCCACCCTGCAGGTTGTCATAAATACCAAGGAATGTATTAATGGGTCCTCCACCCAGCAGACTATCATACAGATATCTTGTGATTTGACCAGGTGGCTCAGAACATTCACCTAAAGGTCATTTTGTTTGCTGATTCCCCCACCCCCAATTCCCACCCTACCTGGTAATGTCAAGGCTTGAAGATGCTCTTTCTAACCTTCTGCATCAGGGATGATTGACAGCCCAAGCTAAAGCTAGAATAAAGCCCTCTTGTGTTTGCATTGGATTCGTGTTCCTAGTGGTCTCTTGGGGAAGGGGCTGTCTCCCAATCCAGGCATGACATTTGGAGATCCCCAGACCCCCAGGATCCCAACACAGAGGATCTTGTATCAGCCGGTAATTGTCTCTGTGCAGTGTCTGTGGTTTTTTTTGGTTTTTTTTTTTTTTGTTTTTTGTTTTTGTTTTTGTTTTTGTTTACTGTCAGTTCTGAAAGGCCTTGAGATGTTGGTATAAGTGGCAAGACGTGGCTAAGAGTGGACGTGCTCAAGAATCACAGCCATGAGGGTTAGGGAGAACTTTCTGACCCTGAGGTGATTCAAGTAGAACCCATCCCTCAGTCAGTTTTTGGTGGACACTCAGGTAGAGACCCATCATCAGGAGGTGGTTCAGGTAGAACCCATCTGTCAGTTGGAGAGATTTTCGGTGGATGTGGAATCCCACCGTCTACTCCCCTCTCCCTGTTGCTTTTGGATTCCAGGCAGGAGTCTGTGAGTCCAAGCTTTTGGATATATTTCTGTTTCCAGTTGCCAAGCAGCTAGTTTGTCTGTTTGTCTATTTCATTCCTTGTGTTTTCTTTGTATTGGACTGTGACCTACGCTAGGGGACAGACCACCTCTCATAGTCTTGATCTTGTCCCGGCCCATTTCAAAGAAGTTAGGGCTAGGGTTCATAAAATTTCAGTAGATATAAGGAAGGGAAATTTGACTACATACTGTAGCTCAGAATGGGCAACTTTTAAAGGAACCTTCCACTTCCAACCATATTAGCAGTAGAGGACAAAGTATTTCAGAAAGCACATGGACATCCTGATCAGGTCCCTTATGTTACAGTCTGGAAGGACCTGATGTTAACCCACCTCCATGGATTAAGCCTTTTCTCTTCCCTCCTGTTAACAGTTCTTCATCAACAGAAACAGTGCCAACACTGGTAACAGGTGAATGAGTGACTCCCAAGCCAACAGCTTTGTCTCCTTTGTATCCTATCTTGCAAGATACCACCCCAGAAGATCTCATTTTTTTCCTCGACTGCCTTACAGGCACCATCCACCTGCACTGCAGGGCAATGAAGCACAACCGGTGCCAGCACCTGCCCCACCACCAGCTCCAACTGCGCTGATTCTGGGACCGGGAGAGGGACCCGCCACTGGGCACCAGGAGTGGGAGTAATGTTCCTCCTGAGGTTGGGGGGAAGGAGGCAGACTCTACTCTTCTTTCGCTTAGAGCAATAGGGTTTGCAGATCAGCACACGAATCAACATCACCATTATGGCCCTTTGCTACTGCTGACCTCTATAACTGGAGGACAAAAATAAATAAATAAATAAATAAATAAATAAATAAATAAATAAATAAATAAATAAATAAATAAATAAAATGCTCCTTTTCTGAAAACCCAAAACAACTTATTAACCTTATAGATACTGTCTTGTTTACTCACCAATCCACTTGGGATGATTCTTTTTTGAAGATTTATTTATTTTATGTATATATTAACATTGTTTTCATGCACAGCAGAAGAGGGAAACAGATTCCATTACAGATGATTAAAAGTCAGCATGTGGTTGCTAGGAATTGAACTCAGGACCTCTGGAAGAACAGCCATTGTGCTTAACCTCTGAGCCATCTCTCAAACCTCCCACTTGGAATGATTGTCAACAGCTTTTGCAGGTTCTTTTTACTACAGAAGAGAGGGAGCACATCCTTCTGGAGGCCCAAAAAAAATTTCTGGGAGGATACAGGCATTCCCACCCAGAATCCAGCAACAATAGATGCAGCCTTTCTCCTTACTCATCCAAACTGGAACTACAACACAGATGCTGGTAAGGAGCGTCTCCAAGTTTACATCCAGGCTCTGTTGGCAGGTCTCAAAGTGGCCACCAGATGGTCCACTAATTTGGCAAAGGTGTATGATGTCAGGCAGGAGCCTAATGAAAGCCCAGCGGCATTCTTAGAGAGGATCATGGAGGCTTACAGACACTATATTCTTTATGATCCTGAACACTCTGACCAAAAATCATCAGTGGCCCTGGCTTTCATTAACCAGTCAGATCCAGATATTAAGAGTTACAGAAACTGGAAAGATTAGAGGAAACTCAAAGATCTAGTTGAGGTGGCAGAGAAGGTTTACAATAACCGAGATCGCCCAGAGGAGGAGGAGATTAAGGCAGAAAAGAGGCAGAATAGGGACTTGGCTAAAGTGCTCCTGGCCACAACACCCAAGCCTGGAGAAAGAAAGCAGCAGCTCCAACAACTTGCTAATGGGAAAGACCCAGAAGAAACGCCAAATACCATTAGGTAAGAATCAATGTGCATACTTTAAAGAGGAGGGCCACTGAGCAAGGAAAAGCCCAAAATGGAGACCAAAGCCCAAAGTCATGTTTTCTGAAGGAAATAGCAATTGAAGGGGATGGGGTTGGATCCTCTCCCCAAATTCAGGGTAACCCTTAAGGTGGAGGGGAAACCCTTGGACTTCCTGGTAGATACAGGAGCTCAACAGTCAGCACTCCAAAAGGCTGATGAGGCCCTCACCTCAAAAAAAATCTCGGGTCCAAGGGGCCACAGGTTCCAAACAATAATCATGTACTACCTAAAGATCTGTAGATTTGGGAATGGGATGGGTAACCCATTCATTCATTGTCATTCCAGAATGCCCTTACCCATTTTGGGGGAGGAACCTACTAACCAAAATGAAGGACCAGATACATTTTAGGCTGAAGGAGCCCGGCTACCAGATAATAAAGGAAGGCCTATCCAAGTCCTCGTGGTCAACTTGGCCTCCAAATCTGAGTACAAATTGTATGAGCAACCCCTTGCTCATAAGAGAAATAGGAATTATTGGTTGGAGGAATTCCCTCAGGCTTGGGATGAAACAGGGAGAATGGGACTGGCCAAACACCAGCCACTAGTGGAACTTAAGCCAGTGGTAGATTCAGCCTGGGTATGCCAATACCCAATGTTCCTAGAGGCAAAAAGGGGAATAACTCCTCATATCCAAAAATTACTCATACTTGGAATTCTCAGGCTGTTGTTGAATATTAATATTTACTATTGATTTATCTTTCAGTTAAACAGCGGTTATTCATAAACCATTTGTATACCCAAATCACCACATAGAGACTAGGATTTACTTAATTAACCTAGAGCACAATGCTGGGCAGTAATTACTCCAGTCTAAACCTCCAAGCCTGTATAGTTTCCTCCCATTCAGAATTTCCAACTTTATACTTGCTTTTAGTCATATCTTAGGTCTGGTTCATTTCTTCTCATGGAAGTCCCCTCCTGCTGATCTCTGTTCTCCTACTCCTCTCACTCACTTCCTTCTCTTCCCCTTCAGACCAGGATGTGTCACCCTATTCTCTCCATTGCTCAGCACTGTGGCTGGTTGTTTTATTGACAATACAGAGAACAAATGGTGGCATCTTTACACAAATTTGAGACAGGTGATGTTTTAGAATAAACATCACAATGCAATGTCTGGATTGAAACTGGATAGTGGGTTAGAGAAATCAGCAGTTGAATGAACAAGGATAAGTTGTGTACGTTCCACAAAAACATTATACCAACATCAGGCCTTGCCTGAAATACTCTCTTGTTGCCTGTTAAAAAGCCTAACTCAAATGACTATCTGCCTGTCCAGGACTTGAGGGAAGTCAACCAGCGGGTGATGGATATTCATCCCACTGTACCTAACCCATATACTTTGCTGAGTCACCTACCACCAGAAAGAGACTGGTATACCATCCTAGACCTGAAGGACACCTTCAGCCTCACTCCGGCACCCAAAATTCAGGAATACTCTGCTTTCGATTGGCATGACGCAGAGGCAGGCATCAACAGACAGCTGACTTAGACGTGCCTACCCGAAGGATTTAAGAACTCATCTACCATCTTCAATGAGGCCCTGCATGAGGGCCTACGTGAGTAGTGGACTGACAACCCAGATGTTACCCTTCTCCAGTATGTAGATGACCTCTTGGTGGCAGGATAGCTGTCTGGAAGGGACCTGGAGGTTCTTAGAAGTCCTAGGAGACCCAGGGTACTGAGCCTCAGCCAAAAAGGACTGATACTCACCAAAACTCTGCAGAACTGAAGTGTCCTACCTTGTCTATATCTTGAAAAGGGGACCACGCTGGCTCTCCCAAGGCCAGAAAAGAGACTGTTCTCTGCATTCTAGTCCCAAACAGAAGTTGCCAGGTAAGAGAGTTCTTAGGGTCATCAGAATTTTGCAGACTCTGGATCCCAGGCTTTACAGAAATAGCTAAGCCCTTTTATGAAGTCACAGAAGACCCTGAGAACTTTAATTGGATCTCAGAACAGGAATGGGCTTTTGATAAGTTGAAGCAGGCCCTGCTGTCAGCACCAGCCTTAGGGTTGCCAGACATTACTAAGCCCTTTCACCTGTTCGTGGATGAATGAAAAAAGATTGATTGCCAAGGGATTTCTTACTCAAACACTGGGGCCTTGAAGATGTATGGTAGCATACCTGTCCAATATCAACAACTCAATACTCAGCTATCAGATCTCTAAGAAGCCCAAGACTGGCCTCCCTAGTTACCAGAAAGGGGGAGGAGGATGTGAAGGAATTGAAGCTAACAGGGCTAATTCCACTTTGTTTCTCAGACTCTACCTTACGTTGACTGTCCTTAGAGTGACTTGGCCCCACCTTCGGGTTCTGAAAAAAAACCACCAGGCCCTCCACCCTGTAGGTTGTCATAAATACCACAGAATGTGTTAATAGATAACTATAATCACCTGCAGTTAATAGATAACTATATAACCCTGCAGGTTGTCATAAATACCAGTAGGGTATTAAAGCAGATGCTGAGACTCATAGCCAAACTTTGGGCAGAGTGCAGGGAATCTTATGAAAGAAGGGGAAGATAGAAAGACCAAGGAGAGCAACGGAATCAAAAAATCTGAGCCTCGGGGTCTTTTCTGAGACATACTCCAGCCAAGTACCATGCATGGATATAACCTAGAACCCCTGCACAGATGTAGCCCACGGCAGCTCAGTCTCCAAGTGGGTTCCCTATTAAGGGGAACAAGAACTGTCTCTGACATGAACTCAGTGACTGGCTCTTTGATCACCTCCCCTTGAGGGGGGTGGGAGAGCCTTACCTGGCCACAGAGGAAGACAATGCAGCCAGTCTTGATAAGACCTGATAGGCTAGGGTCAGAGGGTAGGAGAGGAGGACCTCCCCTATCAGTGGACTGGGGAAGGAGCATGAGAGGAGAAGAGGGAGGGAGAGCGGGTTTGGGAAGGGATGAGGGAAAGAGCTACAGTTGGGATACAAAGTGAATAAATTGTAATAAACAAAAAAAATTAAAAAAATAAAATAGCAACTTAAAAAAAAAACACCACAGAATGTGTTAGTGGGCTCTCCACCCAGCAGGCTATTGTGTAGATGTCTTGTGTTTTGACAAGTTGGCTCAGAACAAAGCATAAAGGTCCCCTCACTGCTGAACCCTCCAGACCCAGTCTTAACCTACTCTGCAATGCCAAAGCTTAGAATTCCCCAATTGTGACTTTTCCCTTTAAAAACGCTGCCCTCCTAAGACTCAAAGCCACTCTTTCTAACTTGCTGCATCAGGGACATGTGACTGCCCCAGCTTAAGTTTGAATAAAGTCCTTGTGTGTTTGCATCGGATTCATATTCCTTGTGGTCTCTTCAGCAGTCTAGAGATCTAGGCATAATACCTGAAAGCTTTAGAGAAAAAGAAAAGCAAACACACCCAAGTGAAGTAGACAGTGGGGAATAATCAAATTCAGGACTGAAGTCAATAAATTAGAAACAAAATATAAAGAATCAATGAACTCAAGAGTTGGTTCCTTGAGAAACACAGTATACAAAATCCTCACCAAACAAACTAAAAGATAAAGAGACAGTACCCAAATTAACAAAATCAGAAATAAAAAGAGGGACATAAAAACAGACCCCAAGGAAGTCCAAAGTATCATTAGGTATTACTTCAAAAGCCAAAGGAAATGAACAATTTTTTTTATAGATTTCACTTACCAAAGTTAAATAAAGATCAGGTAAACAGTTTACACAGTTCTATACCCCCTAAGAAAATAGAAGCAGTCATCAAAAGTATTACAACCAAAAAAAGCCCAGGTCCAAATGCCCAGAATTCTACCAGCCTTTCAGAGAAGAGGTAACACCAATATTCCTCAAACTATTCCACAAAATAGAAACAAAAGAAACATTAGCAAACTCATTCTATAAAGCCACAAAGACTCAACAATGGAAGAAAATTTCAGACCAATCTATCTTATGAACATTGATGCAAAAATACTCAACAAAATACTTACAAATTTAATCCAATAACACATCAAATATGACCATGACCAAGCAGCCTTCATCCCAGAGATCAGGGATAGTTCAACACACAAAAATCCATCAAGGCAATCTACTATTTACATAAACTGAAAGAAAAAAATTACATAATCATCTCATTAAATGCAGAAAAACCTTTGACAAAATCCAACACTCCTTCATGATAAGAGTCTTGAAAAATCAGAGATATAAGGTCTATACCTAAACATAATAAAAGCTAAATACAGCAAGCCAATAGCCAACATCAAACTAAATGCTAAACTCAAAGCAATTCCTCTAAAATCAGGTACAAGTCAAGGATACCCACTCTCTCCATATCCCTTCAATATAGTACTAGAAGTTCTAACTAGAGCAATAAGACAACTGAAGGAGATCAAAGTGATATACAATTCAGAAAGGAAGAAGTTAAGGTATCACTGTTTGTGGATGATATGATAGAATACATAAGAGACCCCAAAAATGTGTTTATGAGCTGTAGAACACCTACAGCTCATAAACACATTCAGCAAAATGGCTGGATACAAGATTAATTTATAAACAATAGCAGTATCCCTCCTTTATAGGAATTATCAACAGGCTGAGAAAGAAATTAGGGAAACTACACCATTCCTAATAGACAAAAATAAGATAAAGTATCTAAGTGTAATTCTAAACAAGCAAGTCAAAGACCTGTATGATAAAAATTTCAAGTCTCTAAAGAAATAAATTGAAGAAGATATTAGAATATGGAAAGATCTCCCATGCTCACAGATCGGTAGGATTAACATAGTAAAAATGGCCATCTTACCAAAAGCAATTTATATATTCAATGCAATGCCCATCAAAATACTAACATAATTATTTACAGACCTTGAAAGAACAATTATAAGCTTCAGATGGAAAAACAAAAAACCCAGATTATCTAACACAATCCTATACAATAAAAAACTTCTGGAAGTATCTCCATCCCTGACCTCAAGCTACACTACAGAACAATAGTAATAAAACTGCATAGTACTGGCATAGAAATAGACTGGTTGCTCAATGGAATCACACCAGAGACCCAGAAATAAACCCACATAACTATGGAACCTGATTTTTGGCAAAGGAGCCAAAACCATACAATAGAAAAAAGACAGCATCTTCAACAAATGGTACTGGTCTAACTGGATGTCTACAGGTAGAAAAGTACACGTAGATCCATATTTATCTCCTGGCAAAAAACTCAAGTGCAAGTGAATCAAAGACCTCAATATAACATCTGATACATTAAATCTGCTAGAGAAAAAAGTGAGGAAGAGCCTTGAACTCTTAGGCACAGGAGACATGTTCCTAAACAGAATACTAATAACTCGGACTCTAGGACCTACAATTAATAAATTTGACCTCTTGAAACTTAAGTGCTTCTATAAGGCAAAGGACACTGTCTATAGAATGAAATGGCAGACTACAAACTGGGAAAAAATCTTTACCAGTGAATACATCTGACAAAAGGGCTAATATACAGTACATATATATATATATATATATATATATATATATATATATATATATATACATATACATATACAGTACATACATATATATATGTATGTATGTAGAACTTAAGAAATTAAACACCAACAGACCAAATTATCCAATTAAAACATGGGGTACAGAGCTAAACAGAATTCTCAATAGAGGAATCTCAAATGGCTGAGAAGCACTTAAGTGCTCATCATGGAGATGCAAACCAAAACAAGTGTGAGATACCATTCTTACTCCTGTCAGAATGACTAAGAGCAAAAACTCAAGTGACAACCCATGCTGGCTGAGATTTAGAGAAAGGAAAACACTACCCCATAGCTGGTGGAAGTACAAACGTTTACAACCACTTTGGAAATCAATCTGAAGCTTTCTCAGAATACTAGGAATAGCCCTGCCTCAAGATCAAATAATACCACTTCTGGCACACACCAAAAAGATGCTCCACCATAATAAATAAGGACATTTGTTCAACTATATTCAATGAAGCTTATTTGTAATAGCCAGAAACTAGAAACAACCTAGACGTCCCTCAACTGAAGAATGGATAAACTGTAGCACATTTACAAATGGAATACATTTCAGCCATTAAAAACAAAAACAAAATCATGAAATTTCCAGGCAAATGAATGGCACTAGAAAAGATCATTGTGAGTGAGGTAATCCAGGCTCAGAAAAACACACATGCTATATACTCACTTATAAGCAGATTTTAATCATGTAGTACAGAATAGACATTCTACAATGCACAGTCCACAAGAAGGTAAGTAACCAGAAGGACCCAAAGGATGATGCATAAATCCCACTCAAAAGGGAAATAGAATAGACAGACATAGTAGTTGAAGAGTAGGAACAAGATAGAAGAAGGAGTACAGAAAAAACAAGGGTGGAGGTTAGGTCTGGGAAGTGTCTGAGGGGGGAGGCTGAGGGCAGAAGACTTTCCGAAGAAAAAAGAAACAGTGTGTGGGGTCATCTCTGTGACAAGCTGAAGACCTAAGTCAGAATAGGCCTGTGGGGGAGATATGAGGGGAACTCTAGCTGAGACTCCTGGTATCAGGAGCCATGGAGACTAAAAAGGACACCCTCTAACTAGACAAGACTCCTAGTGGACACAACCCACTCACAAAAATGTCAATCCAAAACTTTCCTACCTACAATACCTGCAGGGACAAAGACAGAACATATAGAGCAGAGATTGCGAAAATGTCCATCCAATGCTTGGCCCAACCCTAAGACCCGCCCATGGAAGAAAGCCTACCCCTAACACTATTAATGGTACTCTGCTAACACTCTGAGAGGATCCACCCAGCCATGGTTCAAAACAGATACTGAGACTCACAGGAAACAATGGATGAATCATAGGGAACATGGTGGGAAAGCAGGGAGAAGATAGAAGAACCTACAGGTGACAAGAGCTCTACAGGAAGACCAACAGAACCAACTAACCAAGACCCAGAGGAGTCTGTGGAATCTGAAGCACCAACCAGGAACCGTGCATAGACAGGACATAGGCTCTCTACATGTATGTAGCCGATGGGCAACTCAGACTTTATGTGGAGCCACTAGTAAGGGAAGTGGGGGCTATCTCTGACATGGACTCTGTTACCTGCTCCTTGATCACTTCCCCCTGAAGTGACTGCCTACCAGGCCGCAGGGCAGGAAGAGAAAAGCAGTACTCATGAGACTAAATGAACTGGGGAGGGTAGGTAGATAGGTGGGTAGGGGTACAAGTTTACACTCCCACCAGCAATGGAGGAGGGTTCCCCTTTCTCCACACCCTTGCCAGCATGTGATGTCACTTGAGTTTTTGATGTTAGCAGTATTGACAGGAGTAAGATGGAATCTCAAAGTCATTTTGATTTACATTTCCCTAATGACTAAGGATGTTGAGCATTCAAGTGATTCTCAGCCATTTGAGATTCCTCTGTTGAGAATTCTTTGTCTAGCTCTGCACCCCATTTTTTAATTGGATTGTTTGGTTTGTTGGAATAAGAATAGGGAAGGGAAGATGCGGGAGGGAGGGTAGGACTGGGAAAGGAGAAGGGAGGGGCCTGTAATTGATATGTAAATTGAATAAATAAATACATTATAAAATAAAAATATGGACCTCAGTCTCTCACTTGTACTAAAATCAGTGCACAAAGAAGAAATCATAGGAAATATTTTTAAAATAAGACTGCAAATGCCCAGCAAGAAAAGATTATACAAAAGAAAAACAAAAGGGAGATGTATTATATTAAACTAAAGACCCTCTGCACTGGAAAGGAAGCAATAGAATGAAGAGAAGATCTGTAGAATTGAACAAACAACTACAAACCATTCGTCTGACAAATGACATATACCCAGCATATATATAGAAACCCAGTAATAGGTTTAGGCAGTCATGTTGGAGAGACTTTATGATGTCTCTTCTGATAATAACGGGAGACACAATCTCACAGCAAACTCTCTGATCCTTTGGCTCTTACAGTCTTTCCACACCCTCTTCCTCAATGTTCCCTGAGCCTTATGTGTTCTGTTGTATTATAGATATATCCATTGGAGCTGGGCTCCACAACTCTACATTTTGCTTAGTATTGAGTTTGTATCTCAATACTATCTCTATCTCAATGACAAGTTTCCTTGATAAGGGGTGAAAACTACACTTATCTGTGAGTGTAAGAACAAGTATTTAGATTGTTGTTAGGGATTAAGCTGGTTTAGTAAAATACTAGCAATAAATTCTACAAGATCCAGTTACTCTAAGTAACTGGCTAGGTTTCCAGCACCAGGAATGTTTTCTTTCCTGTTGATCAGGCTGTAAGCCTAATTAGAGAGCTGTTGGTTGCTGCTAAGTTATGCATGCCACTACTAAACCCTGAGGAGTTTTGTGCAATTCTAGTCATTGCATTGTTATAGTTCATAGGTATTATAACTGGGCAGAACCATTGGCTGCCTCTGGTGATTGCTGGCACTGTAAAAGCCAGTCATTAGAAAACAGACATTCAGGTCAATTACAGCTAAGCATGAAGTGAATAACTATGATATTAGTAGACATGTCAAGGTGGACAGAGGAAAGTCCATGTTGCCTCAACATGCCACAAAGATCTACAGGCAGGTAAGGAATGCTGAGAGTGTAAGGGAAAAAATAATCTCCAGGGAATAACACACCAATTGCGTATCCAATACTAAATTGTCAGCCTTGAAAACATACATTTGTGAAACATTATACAAACTGATCAGATTATGTTTAGGACCATATGTACATACATAGACATATGTCATAATAATTAATGAAAAACAGAGGCCATGAACTTAAAAGAGCACAGAACAGTATATGGGCGGGCTTTTCAGAAAGAAAAGGGTGCTGTAGCAACATTATAATCTCAAAAAATTTAAAAAAAATAACAAACATTTCTCAAAATAAGAAATTCAAATGACCAACAGTTTCATTAAAAAAAAAGGGGGGGGGAATTTAACCTCATTAGCCCTTTGGAAGTATAATGTGAACTACAATGAGTTATTTGTTAGAAGGTCTAATACAAAATATGTGTAGATATTAAAGGCCTACAAATAACCGATGCTGAGAAGCATGTAGAGAAAAAGGTGTTCCTTTTGGTAAGAATGTAAGTTGGTTGGTAAGAATGTAAGTTAATAGTGCAATTGTGGACAACAATATGGAGGCCCTTTAAAAAATTTCAAAGTGGAAGTACCATAAGAATTAGTTATCCTTCTGACTATCACCTTGAAATTATGTCCGAATATCAAACATTGTTGACCCATTTTGAACCTAATACATAAGATAATTTACAAAGTTCATGTGGGCTCACATTCATGAAAATTTCAGGCCTGCTCAATTGGACCCAATTCTTTGGACCTAGGGTGGTATATCAGGATAGAACAACAGAGTGAAGTAACTCCACTCACCGCATGGCCAAAAAGTAAGAGACAGGAAGAGGGGCAGAGGTTCAACTGTGCCCTTAAAGGTGCAGCTCTACCTACATGGAGATTTCCCCTATCTCTAAAAAGGTCCCAGTAGCAGTGATGGGGAAGTTTTGATATGCAGATCTTCAAAAGACAGTTATGATCCAGACCACAACTTTCATTTGCAGCAAAATAGAATGAATTGCAGGTTATTATGTTAAGTAAAATAAGACAGAAAGATCACTAGCACCTATTCTCTTTCATATACAGATATTTTAAAGTTGATTGGAATATATACCAAAAATGACTAGAGTCGGAGAAGAGAAAGGAAAGGAGAGATTGAAGGAGATTAGGTTAAATGTACCAAGACACAGCGAGAAATAACAAGTTCTCATATTCTACAGATCGTGAAGCAATGCTAGTTCATAATGACACACAATGTGGATCTAAGCACGTGATGATAAAGAAAGGGAAACATTAATTACTGTGATGTAGTCACTACATATTAAATCATTCCAGGCAGTTACCATGGTGCATCTCTGAAATCTTAACACTTAGGAAACTGCAGCAGAAGAATCATAGGTTCCATCTGGGTCTACACAGAAAACTCAAGACAAGCATAGACTTAGCCTGTCTTCAAACAACTAAAAACTGCCCACATATATGTAACTAATAGAAATTACAGTATAATATAATAATTAATATATATAAGAAATACATATACATCATATACACATATGCACGTATTACTAACCCATTTAAATACAGTTATTATGTGCCAATCAAAAGATTTTGAAATGTTTGAGAGGGGAAATGCTACAACTCTGTTGTGATCATTGACTTCAGTCTATTTCTATCCTGATATCATTACATAGCTGTACAGAGATAACATACTTGCTCCTCTATTTCTGCACAATACAATTTTTTTAATAATTAAAAATACTCAAAGATCCGCTTGCCTCTGCCTTCTAAATGCTGGAATTAAAGGCATGTACCACTAAAAACCAATGTCCTTCCACTCTGTCCTCGCGCCCAGTGGTATACCACGACACCAGAGTTAATAAAAAATTTTTTAACATAACCAAATCATTGAAAGACATTTAAGTACATTTCTATAGTCACCTACCCAGCTTTTCATCAGAGGCCTTTCCTCGGGTCAGTCACTCAGTTCATTCCCGCACCGCACTTAACCCTTTTTCTGCACACGTGCTGCCGAAGGGCAGGGCAGAGGCTTAGTCTTCATATTGGGAGCCTGATGGAGGTGTGTGCGGTGGAGGAGGAGGGTTGTTTCTAACACAGACTGTATTATTGCCTGTGTTGGATCACTTCTCCCTGGCAGGGCTGCCTTGCCGGGCCTTAGAGGATGAAGATATGCTCAGTCCTGATGTGACATGATCTCTTTTTCTGGGAGGAAGGGGAGAGGGGAAGGAGGAAGAAGGGAAAGTGGGGTGGGGGTGGCAAGGGAAGGGACATCCTCGGGATGTAAAGTTAATAAACTAATATAAAATAAAAAAAGAATTATAAGCTACAAAAATAATTAAAAATATTCTTATACTTTCCCTGAAAAACAAAACAGCAATTGCACAACTGTCAATGATTTCATTGCTGGAAAGTACTTGCAAACACAGTATTTCATCTTATAGTTCATTGAACATGTACACATTTCCATATTGTGGTGATAAAATAACTAGCATATATTATTCACATTTTAGTTCTATACCTATCTTGAAAGCCTGGTGAGCCTGGCATCAATGAGAGAAGCTGATACAGAGTATTTAGAAAAATAGGTTGACAATAAACTTAATTTTTTTTCATTTTTTATTAACTAATTCAATTTATATCTTTGTCCTCCCAAGTCCCACCCTCTCAGTCCCACATCCCCCAACTGGGGAGCCCCCTTACCCAAACACCCCAGCTCATCTATTCACATGAGGACTGAATTCATTTTCCTTCCCTGTGGCCTGGTAGGGCAGTCCCATCAGGGTAAAGCGATCAAAAAGCAGGCTAGTCCATGTCAGAGATATCCCCCACTCCCCTAACTATTAGGCCCACATGAAGTCGAAGATGCCCATCAGCTACTTATATGTAGGACCTAGGTCCAGACCATGCATTGTCCTTGGTTGGTGCTTCAGACACCATAGGCCTTTCTGGGCCCTGGTTGATTGGCTCTGGTGCTCTTTTTGTGGAGCTTTTGTCACCTCTGGGTCCATTTATCTGCCCCACCCTTTTCCCTATGCTTTGCCCAATGTTTGGCTGTGAGTCTCAGCTTCTGTTTTGAACTGTTGCTGGGTAGAGCCTCTAAGAGGACAACTCTGGTACTCTAAGGATACAAAATTCACAGTTCACTTTTAGCAACCTATCTCATGTGTAAGCATATGAAAGTGGCATGTATAGTGTGGGCCTGTGTAAATCCAGGTGAACCAGCCTTTACTACATAAACATAAGTGCCTAGTAAGTACAAGAGAAATGAATTGCTAAATCATAATACATCCATTTGATAAAAATTAAGTAACCGTTAAAGATATGCCTATTGTAGTTTTAGTGACTTAAAGAAAACATTTTTTGTTGCCATGTTAAATGAGAAGAAATATAGGTTACCATCATACTATGAGACTGGTTTCCTCTAGAAACACTTCCTGTCCTGTGGCCACACAAGCTGTATAGGCCACTGTGATCTGGAGACAATATCATAGCTCTTTCTTCATGCAGAGACAAAGGCACATTCAGAGATGTTGGCTGGGTTGAGGCAACATTTTTGTCAGTGTCGTGGACTCCCGCACAGGTTATGGTGTCAGTTTGAAACATGGAACCACAGTGGCTCAGCACTCTGTTCTAACTACAGACACTACTTGGCTGTGGGCTCTCTAATCTTAGATTTAGCCCTTCAATAATCCTAGCTTCAGTTTTTATATAGTTTAAGTGGGCTCTCAATAATAAGTGTGCCAATTATTAGAATAAAATTCAATAATTAATTAAATTGCATCTTAGTACTTGGCATACTATAAAGGCACTAGATTTGCTGTTTGTATTCATGCTGGGAAGATTTCCCAGGTGAAATAAACCATATGCACTAATGTATTCCATTAATTAATTAAGACTAAATTAATTAATAGTTAATGGGAGTCATCCTTTGTGTGGAATGCTAACTACTTCTTAACATAGTACAATATGCTCCTTTTCGGGTAAATTCGCTATTGTAATGGTCACTACCTTCAGGAACACTAGGGTAGAGGATGGAATTGAATAGTGTATTTGATGTGCATAGTGTAGTACACATTTAAAAAGCAATAAAGTGATTGCCTTTTAAGATGAAGAGAATGGGGCCAGTAGGGTGGCTCAGAGGATAAGGGTGATTGTTCCCAAATATGAAGACATGACTTCAACTCTGGCAGCCACATATTGGAAGGAAAGAACTAAGTCCTCCTGCTTGCCATGTGACCTCTGCATACAGACTGCGGTGTGCCCGTGTGCATACATACAAAAACACACATGTGCACGAGCCCTGAAGAAATGCAAGAAGTTTTAAGTATAAAAACAATGGGTGTATCTGTAACCTCTATCTGCCATGCATGATTTTAGTTGAACGACCCTCCAGCACCTAGCCTCCTGACTCTGACCGATTGCTTACTATGAGTAAAACAGTGCAGGTGCAGCATAAATCTGAACACTGTGAACTACAGGGGGCAGCAGGGCAGGAGTGTGGGCTAAGCAAAGTCTTCCTCTGTGCCTTGCAGGAAATCTTTCTTCTCTAAGTGCTCAGTGCTTCAGGTTTTCTGCATTGTTGCTCCACAGAAAGCATCATTTCTGTCTAAGGGAGAGAAACAGAGTTTTAGAGAATAACGACAGCAGCTCTGGGAGTTTCAAAAGGGAAAATGTGACTTGGGTAATTTGATAGTGATTTCTTTTCAAATTTTGGAGAAAAGAGTAACTAAAACAGCAGAGTTTTCTAATTTGTATTTCACTTAAAATGCCACTGGGTGTTTCCTGAAATGCTAACGACAAAATTAACTCAGTGTGATGTGAGAGAGAATCTACTGGAAGGCTTGCACAGGAAGTCCCCGCCAGTGAAATTATCCCCGCTGAACCCTTCAGAATGGAAGAGTCATGCAGGCAATCTTGAAGTGAAAGTGGACCACAGGGGACTGGAACTGGGAGCAGTGGGATTTGCAAAACATTGCCAACCACGTGATCAGAGGGACAGGCCTATTGTGAAGATTTAAAAAGTGTGACTAGAAGACAAGTTTGCCACTTAACTGCTGCCAGCTCTGAGATGATTCATGCAGCACCAGAATATTTTCTTCGATGTGTGCACACACAGAGATAGTCATATACAGACACACAAATACACACATGCACACAAGCACATACATACAATCACATACACACAAGCCTACATGTATACTGATGGAGACGTGCACACACTCACATAGGCACACACTCACATACACACACAAAACACACCTACATACACACAGATTCACCTGTACATACTCATATAGAAACAGTGCCAAACACACATGTACACACGAGTAAAGACACATGTGCACACATACACAAGCACACTCGTCTATGCACGCAAACACATGCTAACACATACTACTATGGATACGCAGTCTCATACGCACACATGCACACGTACATACATTTATACACATATATTCACTCAGTCACACAGACACTCACACACACACACACAAACACACTCATACATCTGTCTATGCACAGGAAGTTCTCAAAGAAGTTATTGTGTAACAGTTTCCCCCATATTGAAACATTCCATTCTTTAGGGAAACTTTTTTTTCTTTCCTTCTGCTACCGTTTATTTATTTATTTATTTATTTATTTATTTATTTATTTATCTATTTTACAATTTATTCATTTTATATCCCAAGTGTAGACCCCTCCTTCATCTTCTCCCATTCCCACCCTCCCTCTCTCTTTTCCCCCTATCCCCTTCCCCTAGTCCACTGAAAGGGACAGTTCTCTTCCTCTGCCATCTGCCCCTACCTTATCAAATCTCATCAGGACTGGCTGGATCCTCTTCCTCTGTGGCCTGGCAAGGTCAAATCACCAAGAGGAAGTGATCAAAGAGCAGGCAACCGAGTTCATGACAGAGACAGCCTCTGCTCCCCTTACTAGGATACCCACATGGAGACCAAGATGCCTATGGGCTGCATCTGAGCAGGGGTTCTAGGTCTTCTACATGCATGGTCGTCCGTTGGTGCATCAGGCTCTGCAGGACCACCTGCATTTGGGTTTTTTAGCTTTGTTTGTCTCCTTGTGGGGCTCCTGTCCCCTCCAGGTCCTTCGATCCTCCCTCTTCTTCCATAAGACTCTGTGCTCTGCCCAAAGCAGGAAAACTCGTAAAGCAGGAAGGAAAACAACTCAAATGAGCTTCAGAAAGTCTCTGCAACTGACCAGATTCACTACGAATCTGGTATTCTTCCCTGCCAGAGTAAGCAATAAAGCTGTGAATCCCTTTCAGAAGAGCAGAGCTAAGGTGCGAAGAAAACTGAGATTAGACCAGCTGCCTGGAAGAAGCAGAAACCATCTCAGCTGCCCAGAAGAGGCTTAGACTAACCAAGGGACCTGGAATGGATACTCTCCAACCTGTTGAGCTCCCTGCAGGCTATGCGTTGTGCTCCGGTTTCCCAGAGTTTTGAGCTGTTTGACACACATTCTGTGGTATGCTTTGGTGATGCATCTGCCTTTGTGTTGAAGATCAGCTTCAGCAGGTCAGTGTAGACTGAGGAGCTGTGCATAGAGATGGCTACTGGGAATCAGTGCTGTGTAACTGGCAACGGGGCCAATACTGCTTGGAACTGGTAAAGAATCTGAACTCTGAACTCTTTGTGGGCCAGCAAGAAGAAAAAAAGAGAAGGGGGAAGAAACACAGACACACACCCCCCCCCACACACACACACTAGATGGATGAATCAAGACAAGCTCCAATGAGCAAGTTCTAACAAGCTTCAACTGTTTCACACACACACACACACATACATATATGCACAAAATTCACATATATACACATTATACATATATGCATACATATATACACATTTACACAATGGGTGGATAGAGCAAAGCTATAATGGCTCTAACCATTTTACATACATGCACACACACATATGGTAGGTGGATGGCGCAAACTCAAACAAATGAGCTCCGAACATTTTTACATATATGCATATATACACATATATACATTTTGCAGATGGAGCAAAACTCCAACAGCGCCTCTGATTTTATTTTCTTCTCCCACAGCGTATACAGCAAAATCTTTCAAGCCATATGGTTACATCCTATCTTTCTTTAAGTGAACAATTACAATGAGTGCATGCAAGAAAAACATGTTCCCCAGTACCCTCACATGATCAAATGTGTTACGTATTATGGGTGAAAAACAAATTATTCCCAAGAACCCACATGTATTTGTAACTAAATAACTTGTTTTAGATTAACAAAGTGTAATAAAACAAGGTCATTTTTTCACCAATTTTTTTTTACTGACACACTGAAATTTGTGGTTACAAAGAGAGAATCAATTAATTTAAAAAGTAATCTTAAAAAATTATTAAAGGAACCACAAATTTAAACTTTTATATAAAAAAATAATCAGCTATTTCTACTTTAAATCCACAAGGTGCACATCTTCTCATTAAAAATTTAAATAATTCCAGGAAGCTAAGGGCAAAATGGGTACAAGAAATTAATCATCACCAGCCCATTTTCATCAAGAGAGTCACCTCAGCCAGTGCTAATTGGGTTATTGTTCTTGCTCCTTAACCTCAAAAAGTCCCCAACTCAACTAATAAGAGTGTTCTTTTCTATACCTCGGCCCCCCTATACAGATGTACCCTATGGGTAGCTCAGATTCCATGTGGGTTCCCTAGAAAGGGGAGCAGGGACTGTCTCTCACAAGGACTCTGTTGCCTGCTTTCTGATCACTCCCTGCTGATGGGACTGACTGGTCAGGCCACAGGGAAAAAGTGGGTGCTCAGTCTGATGCAATGTAATGAGCTGAGGTGGGTTGATAAGGGTGGCTTATCTTATTCCTTATCTGAGGAATAGGGGAGGAGGAAGGAAGAATTGGGAAGGAGAGTGGGACCCAGGGGAGAGGAGGGGGCTATAATTGGGATGTAAAGTGAACAAATAAATAAATATTTAAATAGTAAAAAAGCAAGTCTGCCCTAAACCCCAAGTCTTAAAATAAAAGAGAGAATATATGTACTTTTCTGAACTTCAGATTTTCTACATCAGAGCCACTAACAAAACATCTTAACCTATCTTTCTGAAACCAGGGCTGGAGATGTGCTCAGAGGTTAAGAGCACTGGCTTTTCTTCCAAAGGTCCTGAGTTCAATTCCCAGCAACCACATGGTGGCTCACAACTATCTATAATGAGATCTGGTGTCCTCTTCTGGTTTGCAGGCACACAAGCAGGTGGAATGCTGTATAAATAATAAATAAATGTTAAAAAAAAAAAAAACTTTCTGAAACTATTTAAATCAAATCAGGAATTCTGTAAAATCATTAATTCACCCAAACAGTATTTTTATGAGAGTTCATCTTCATATTGCTCTGCAGGAAAATTGCCCAAATGAGTGAGCAGTCACCCAGAAAACAATTATATCAGACTACAGGCAGTGAGGGTCTCTCCATGCCAATCACAACATGCCAGATAGGAGGAATAGCAATGACAAACACGAGAAAGCAATGCAGAAATGAAGCCCCTGGGGCCATGCCTCCCCAAGGTACACTCATTGCAGACATACAAAACAGTGGGCCATCTCCAGGAAGTTCTCCAGCCCACTGCAGCTTCTCCGGCATGGTGTCTGCCATCTTTGAGTCATTTCTACTCTTGTAAGTTGCACCTCACCCATATTCCTGTAAGGAACCCCCAAACTCACTGGTTCACCAAGTTGGTGTTATTCAACTACGCTTTGGTATGTTGTGGGTTCCCTACCTGTAGTAGAGTAGGCATGTGTGCTGTGTCTCCCCAAAAAATGTTGTCACACAACAGAGGAAAGAGTATATGTAGAGTAACAGGCCAGTGGACAAATACCCTGCCATTGGCCTGACCCCACGCTCTCAGGCATGTTAAAGGCCAAACTGTATTTCAGTTAACCTCATTGCACATGCTCCAAAAACCCTACTAAATCCTGTGCATCTACTCTGTCCTCTGCTCTTTCAGCCTATTCAGAGGCAGCTGCTATTCTGTTCTTCTCCTCAATACATCTTTTGCGCGGTTTGTAGTGTGGCGCTACTTTGCGGTATGGCTTGGCTCCTGATCGCCAAGATAACCTTGTGGGGGAAAACCCCGTTCAAAGAGTCCCAACATGTAGTGATCTCTATATCACTAAAATGAAGAAATCGGAAGCTGACTAGGTCTATGGTTGTGAAAATAATTTCTATAGTTTTTAAAGTGTTTTCCAAATGCTATCACATTGCTACTGACTGTGGCTATATGTGTTAGAAAGAGATAATGTTTCATTTAAATTAGGAAACAGAATTACAAGGCAGGTGTGGTTTGAATGTAAAATGCCCCCCACAAGCTCATATGCTTGACTGCCTGTTCCCCAGCTCAATGCACTGTCAGGAGAGGTTGCTACACCTTGGGGAGGAGGAGCCTTGCTGAAGTAAGTGACTCATTGAGGGCTAACCTCTAGGGTGCATAGCCCATTCCCAACCCCTGTTCACTCTTTGCCTCCTGACTGAGTTTACAATGTGGCCTCTCACGCCCCACTCCTTATAATTTCCTCACCATGATAGTGTGATCCCTGCTGAGTCACACTATGAACCAAAGTAAACCCTTGTTGAAGCTGTGTCCTAGAGATCATGTCACAGCAAGGGGAAAGTAACAAGCACAGTAGGAGAAGACAGAATTAAAAGCTCAGCCAGTAACCCGGTAAAGTATAAACAGCACATTTCTTTCCTCAGCTGACATAAAAGTGCACACTGTTGTGGCAGATCTTTCCTTCTCCTGAACCCCAGGGACTGCAAATCCTCAAGAAAAACCACTTCTGAGGACAGAACCCCTTAATAAAGCTGTATAGTACTAATCCCTTAGAGGCTCACAGACCTACCCTCTCCATTCCTCTTAGGCTTGGGCAAGGCTAACTTGGCTGTGCATCCTGATTTTAAGTGTGGGAACTATCAACTTGAGGTACCAACTGACAGACTAAAATCCTGATAAAATCCACTTAAAGGAAAACTTTAATCCAGCTTACAGTTCCTGAAAGATAGAGCTCTCAATGATGGGACAGAAAACACAGTGACAGAGCCAGAAGGCTGATTGACCACATTGTGTCTACACTTGGGAAGTAGATAGTGAGAAGGAAGTCGGGCCTGGCCGTAAAGCTGGCAGTGTACGCCCATGGACACACAGTAAGCGCCCACGCCTAAGGGTTCTGAAGTCTTCTCAGACAGCACTACCAAGTAAGGACAATTCACATTTGAACTACTCAGGGTGGTGGGGCAATGAATGGCAGGACAAATACTAATAAAACTGACCTGGAAGTATTCAGGAACAATGTGTCCTTAGCTCTCAGTGGCCAACGTGGGAATGGAGGCATGGTCTCATGGCCACTTCTCAGATTCATTTTACATAACAGAAAACGGAAAGTCAAAAAGCAGTCCCTTGTGAAATAATCCAGTGTCACCGTCTGCTCTTTCTTTCCACGGAATTCCTTCTGACAGCTGGCCCTCCCGGGATGTCACGCCTTGTCTAGGAAACCATAGCCAATGCTCTCACCAGCTGAAAGAGGAAGGGGAGAATGGAGGCCATGTGAACTAACATGTCTAAACCTTTGTTTCTTCTGCCTAGCTCATGGACTTACAAGGATTGAAATGGATTGTCTCCACCACGATTATTTTATATTGTGTGCTCTTTATGTATTTTTGATATTAGACTCATCTAATATAAAATTCCTGGGGATGCTTTCTACTGTTTTACAGATTTTTCACCGCAAATTCTTAATTAGATCTTTAAGAAATAAGACACTTTATGTTTAATGAAATTTAATTTATTTTTCATTTTATTGCTTCTACTTCAGGGTTGTTTTTTAAAAGAATCAATTTCTGCTTTTTTCATTTTTTTATTTTATTTTTCTTTCATACATTGCATCCTGGCTGTGCTTTCCCTCCCTCCACTATTCCCAGCTCCCCTAACTACCCCCTTCACCAGATCCACTCCTCCTCCATTTTTCTTCAAACAAACAAACAAACAAACAAAACCCAGCATGCCTCTTCCCAGGGATATCAACCAAATGTGGCATAACAAGTTACAATAAGACTGGGTACAACTGGACAAGCTTGCGGCACCAGCCCAGAGACCCAAAGCCCACATTAGCCGATCTAGAAAAGATCATCCTGAGTGAAATATCCCAGAAGGAGAAAGACAAACACAGTATATACTCACTTATATAGACCTATAAGATATGATAAACATAATGAAATCCATACACCTAAAAAAGATAATCAAGAGAGCAGACATGGGGTAAGATGATCAATCCTCGTTTAGAAAGACAGATGGGATGCGCATTGAACATATGAAAGGAGTCTACTGAGCGCATTGGAAAGACTCTAACTAGCAGTGTTTTCAAAGCAAAGACTCATGACCAAACCTTTGGCAGAGTACAGGGAATCATAAGAAAGAAGGGGAGTTAGTCTGATGAGGAAAGGATAGGAGTTCCACAAGGACCAAACATATCTGGGCACAGGCTCTTTTCTGAGACTGACATGCAACCAAGGACCATGTATGAATGTAACCTAGAACCTCTGCTCAGATGTAGCCTGTGGTAGCTCAGTAACCAATTGGTTTCCCATAGTGAGGGGAACAAGGACTATTTCTAACAGGAACTCAATGACTGGCTCTTTGGCCTCCCCACCCCCCAAGGGAGGAGCAGTCCTGTTAGGCCACAGAGGAGAGCTTTGCAGCCAGTCCTGAAGATACCTGATAAAACAGGATCAGATGAATGGGGAGGAGGTCCCCCCAATCAGTGGACTTGGAAACGGGCACGGTGAAGATGAGGGAGGGAGGGAGGGATTGGGAGGGAATGAGGGATCGGGACATGGCTGGGATACAGAGTTAATAAAATGTAACTGATAAGAAAAAAATAAAATAAAATAAAAAGACTAGGTACAAACCTTCATATCACAGCTGGACTAGGCAACCCAGTAGGAGGAAAAGTCCGAAGAGCAGCAAGAGGGTCAGAGATACCCCCAACTCCCACAAAAACATGAAGCATGAAGCTATACAACCATGACATATATGCAGAGGACATAGCTCACACCCATCCAGGGTCCATGACTGTAGCTTCAGTCTCTGTGAGCATGTCTCAAAAAAAAAAAAATCAACAACAAAACTTACCTCCTTCAGTTAAAGGTTGTTATAGATAAAAAGTGTTACCTTTTCTTTTTTTTCCATATATGAATGAGTTTCCCCACCAAAAGCATCACGACAACTCCCTCAAGAGTTCCCTTACTTCTAGTCAACGCTTGCCTTTCCTGAGACACTTCAGTTGGCCACACAGCAGCTTTTCTTTGCAGAATCACATGTAGAGTTACACAAATATATGGATATATCTAATTAGGGGTGTTCAATTACTATGATATAATAGACTAAAATATACAGTTTTGTTTTGGATTGTATTTTTTTTACTATTGTCATAATTTGTTACTTTACAAACATTTTGGGCATGTCATACACGAATACTGTATTTACATCATTACCCTCTCCTCTTTCTAACTCCTTCCATGTGCCCCCAATCCCTTTCAAATCCACGATCCTGTCTCCCTTAATTATTTAATATCTATTGTTATGCATGTGTGCATGTGTGTGCTTGTATGTGTGTGTATGCAAGTACGAGTATGTGCGGGGTGTGTGTGTGTGTGTGTGTGTGTGTGTGTGTGTGTTTCTCTTTCAACAGATATTAACTAACTGCAAATCTTCTTCTAGAGGTAGAGCCCTGTGAAATCTTCCCCTTCCTCATTGGCCAGCTGGTGTCACTGTGACGCTCAAGCTTAGGTGATCACATTGTAGAAAACACCATTTGAAATCAAAGGTCCTAAACTACTGACTCTTCCGGTTCTTCCACACCCCTTTCTCAATGTTCCGCAAGCTCTACATGTGTGATTGTGTTGTAGATGTATTAGTTAAAGATGAGAACCCACAGCTTCTTTCTGCATTTTGGCTAGCTGTGGCTTTCTGTAAGGTTATCTGATGCTTTTTTAGTGTGTGGTGAGAGCTACACTTACCTGTGGGTATAAGTACGAAAATTAATAACACAGTTAGAAATTATGTTGACTCAGGAAACTGAGAATAATAGATTGTTCCTACGTCCTATGACCTCACCATCATGAATAGTAATCTAGGTTTACAGTTCCAGTCATAAATTCCCCACTAACTAAGTATAGTTTAAGTCCAGTTAGAGTTGTTGGCTAGCCCCAGGACATGAGTACCACTATTGCATGCTTGGGGTTATCTTATCAAGTTGATCATTGTCAATCATTTAAAAGTTAGGACTGTTGATTGCTCTTATCTCTTGGCTTCTTGCATAATGCCTTCCATTACTATGAGAGCTAGTTCTTGGAAAGGAGGCTTCCAGGTCAGTTCAACCTCAATTTCTCAAAGTTCTATATCTGGAATGTGTCACATATTTAGCAGTGGGACAATTCATGCCACCTGGAAAGAATAACTCCAGGGTATCTGATGCCCTCTCCTACTCTTGCCAAGTACCTTCATCTATATAGAGTGTGAATACATGTGTGCAAACACACAAAATATACATAAACACATATATACATACATACATTCCTAATAAAAATAAAAAACAAACAGAAAGAAAAATGGGCACACAAGGAAAAGCTTTTCTTCCCTTCTCCTACTTTGTGCTAACAGTTATTGTGTTCAGTTACTTGAAAATGGCCTTTTCTTACATTATCAGTCTTCATGAAATCCTTATGGAAGTGACAGTTGCAACCAAGCATTTAAAAATACTGAAAATGCCAGCCGTCGTGCTCAACATCCCATCTCAGAACTCCTTTGCCAGCTGCTTCTTGCCATCCTTCTTAACTTTTAAGTGAATGGCTATGTTTTAAGATGAGAGAACAGTGGGTAATAATTCAAGTTCAGCTCCATTTTTCTCTGGGGTTAAGCAATAGTGTTCTTACCACAGACTCACAGGCAGACCCAGTGAGCACAAATGTGCCTGCCATTTCTAATGAAACACGTTTATCTTTACACACTGGAGCTTGGCAAACCTCGTCTTCGAAGAAACATTTCTGAGTTTCTGTTCAAAGAAGATGCTCATCTGGCTTAGTCACGCCAAGCACGTTCTTCCCGGGGTCCCCTGAATCTTGCAGGATTTGAAGTGCATGTGATGCTTTGCAAACACTGCTTGGCTCAGAGAGGATTCTACGACAAGACAGAGTGGAACAGCATCCTACTCAAGATGAAGAAGTGACCTTGGCTATAGCCAAAGAACAGACAGAATGCTTGAAACTCAGCCAGTTCCAAACTATGAAACAAGAAATAATCTCTTCTGGAATTAAAGCGCTGATAAGATGCTAGGAAAGAGGCAGGAGACAAAAAGTCAGGAAGCAGAACAATATTAAGAATTACGTTGCTGAAAAGATGCCTCAGAGGCTAAAAGTACCGGCTGCTTTTCCAGTGGTCCTGAGTTCAATTCCCAGCAAACACATGGTGGTTCATAAACATCTATAATGAGACCTGGTGCCCTCTTCTGGCATTCAGGTGTACATGCAGGCAGAACACTCTACACACAATACGTAAATAAATCGTTAAAAAGAAAATTAGGGTTCTGGCTACTACTAAATAAAGCTGACAAGAAGAGATTTGATTCCACCCCACCTTGTTTCCTAAGACAACAGTTTACTAAAGCGTGGAGTTAAAGATGGGATATTGGGAGAAGGGTCAGAAATAAAGGCAGACTGTATGCCAGCCTTGTCTCACAGGGTCAGTAACTTTTTCAATGAATAATTCTGAACATCTGCTAGATACTATCATTCTTTTTGTAAAAATGTTATGCTGTGTGTATACACAACTATGTACAGGTCAGAGGACAAATGATGGGATTTAGTTCTCTCCTTCCACCAGGTGTGTATCATGGAGATTGAACTCAGATTGTCAGGTTTGGTAGCAAGTGCCTTTACCCACTGAACCTTCCTGCAAGCCTTGGGAGCCATTACTCTCATCAGTATTTGGAGAGAAATGATGAAGTAGAGAAAAGGATCCTTCTTTGTTCATTTCATATTGAGATGGGAGGGAGCAAAGGGAAACTACCACAAATAAAAATATATCTGAATTAACTACTACCTTGAGAATAAAATGAAGACTATGCTGGAGTTATAATCAAATGACTGCACAATCTGATTTTTTTACTTAAAAGGCAAATATTGCTGTTGCTGGAGAATATGTTATAGACCGACTGTGAGACCAGTTATGATGACAGTAGAGAATAGGTGCTGAACTGAGCTACAGTTTGTCAGTGTAGTTAGTGTATGTTTAGTACATTGTGTAGAGACGCAACTGTGTGTGTGTTGAAAAATAAAAAAAGCACAGGACTTAGTATCATTAACTAAACAAAGGATGAGGAAGGAGGAGATAAGTTTTTAAATTTGTAAGTGGGATGGGTGGCAGGGCATGAAAATGGAAATGACTGATTAAGTGAATTTCTAGGGTAGTGGAATCTACTTTTTTTTTTAAGTGGAGTTTGTCCTCACCTACAAATTTTAAACAGATAAAGTGGAATTCAATCATAATAACCAAGCCCTTTTATTTTATTCCCAGAAGTTAGGAAATAAGTTTAGTAGACTATTAAATAGTATGGAATGAGTATTTCTAAGCCTGGTTCTCAAGCAAGAAGAGCCTGCATCAGCATCTCCACTAGAAGACAGACATTGACTACACAGTTTCCCTTGAACAAGCTGATCCATGGGGTTAAAACTCTGCAGTGTGTGGAGAAAAGCCAATGCTGGAGCTTCATGCCACTATCAGCCTTCCCATATGAAGAGGGTCATTATGACCTTGTTACATTATACTCTCCATTTCCTTCCCCCTGACTAATATAATTGCAAATGAAGCCACATTTTCATAGAATTGCTTTAAATTTCTTCTGGTCAAATAGGCGAATCTCAGCAACTTAAGTTAGTTTAGCATCCCTTGGCAAGTTGTAAGAACACTTAATGAAAAAAACATGGAGCTTTCTTTCCAATTACTGAAGCATCCTTAATGATCTGAAGATTAGCTGTAGATCAGAATCATAATCGAGAGAGGAAAAAAAAATGAGATTGCATTGGAATTCTCTCAAATTTAACCTGAGATGACTTTAAAAAAAAATGCAAGCTCAGGATGATTCACTTTAAGTAGAAAAAAAAGAGTGCTGCAATTATCAGTTAAAAGCACACGGAGCAATTATGAGGAAATGACCTGAGGAGAAAATAGAGGGAATTCTCACTAAGTATGAGTCAGAAAAATGGGCATCATGTTGAAGCACAGCTCCTAAAGACTGGACTAAGAGGGAACTATGAGAACCAGGGAAGTTAATAAAGATGGATCATTCAGCTTGAACCCTCAGAATCTGAGGCACAGCACTTTCCAGAGAAAAAACAAGGGCAATTTTATGTAACAAATGTTAAAGTAAAAAGACATGGGCTGATCCAGATTCATTCATAATGAGCAACACTTGTCAATTCACTTAATTTCTATAAACACAAGATGGTTTGTCTATAAATATGTACTATTCTCTACCGGCCTTCTGTGCTCTCGCCCTTGCTCTCCTCAGGTCTGATCTCATTCTCTTAACCCTCTGTGGCCCCTCTCCTACCTTGTTCTTCCTCTTCACCCATTGCCTCTGTCTACTCTGTTCTTCCTCTTTGCCCATTACCTCTGTCTACTCTATCTCTTTTTCCCAATGAGATTTATGCATCCTCACTTGAGTCCTCCCTATTACTTCTCTTTGGGTCTGTGCCTCTTAGAATGTATATTCTGTACTATATGGCTGACATCCATTTATACGTGAGTACATACCATGTGTGTCTTTCTGGGTCTGGGTTACCTCACTCAAGATGATCTTTTCTAGTTCTATCCATTTGGCTATAAATTTCATGATTTGTTTGTTTTTAATAGCTGAGTGATATCCCATTGTGTAAATGTACCACAGTTTCTGTATCCATTCTTTGGTTGAGGGACATCTAGGTTGTTTCCAGAATCTGGCTATTGTGAATGAAGCTGCTGTGAACACAGTGAGAAAGTATCCTTGTTGGATAGTGGAACATCTTTTGGGTATATGCCCAGAAGTATAGCTGAGTCTTGAGTCTTAAAGCTATTTTAAGTTTCTGAGAAAATACCAGATTGATTTCCAAAGTAGTTGTACAAGTTTACACTCCCACAAGCAATGGAGAAGGGTTCTCCTTTCTCCGAACCCTGCCAGCATATGCTGTCACTTGATATTTTGATCTGAGCATTCTGACTCCTGTGAGATGGGCTCTAAGAGTCTTTTTTATTTGCATTTCCCCAATGACTAAAGAAGTTGAGCATTACTTTAAGTACTTCTCAGCCAATTGAGATTCCTCTATTGAGAATTCTGTTTAGTTCTGTGCTCCATTTTTAATTGGGTTATTTTGTTTATTGGTATTTGATTTCTTGAGTTCATTATATATTTGGGAAATTAGTGCTTTGTGGGATATAGGATTGGTGAAGATCTCTTCAATCTGTAAATTGCCTTTTCGTTTTATTGACAATATCCTTTGCCTTACAGAAGTTTTTTAGTTTCAAGAGGTGCCATTTATTAGTTGTTGATCTTAGAGCCTGAGCTGTTGGTGCTCTGTTCAGGAAGTTGTCCCCTTTGCCAATGAGTTTGAGGCTCTTCTCCACTTTTCCTTCTAAAAGATTTAGTGGATCTGGTATTATATTGAGGTCTTTGATACATTTGGATTTGAGTTTTGTGCGGGGAGATAAATATGGCTCTTTTGCACTTTTCTACATGTAGACATCCAGTTAGACCAGAACCATTTGTTGAAGATGCTGTCTTTTTTCAATTGTATGGTTTTGGCTCCTTGTCAAAAATTAAGTGACAATAGTTATGTGAGTTGAGCAAGGGCAGAAGCCCTGTAGAGAAAAGAGTAACTGTGGGTGGGGTTAACCATGTGACAAGCTGGAGACCAAAGTCAGGGCAGGATCCTGAAAGGAAATGAGAGGTACTCAAGCAGAGACCCCTAGTACCAGAGACTATAGAGACTGAAGAGGACACCCACTAATTAGACTAGCAGAGGGAGGGGAACACCAACCCACCACCCACAAAAACTCCAACCCAAAATCTACACTACATACAAGATGTGCAGTAATAAAAAAAAAAAAAAATAGAGCAGATAGAGCAGAGATTGAGGGAAAGCCCAAAGAATGCCTGACCCAACTACAGACCAATCCTGTCACAGAGTGCCAACCCCTGACACTATGATACTCTGATAAATTTGCAGACAGGAGCCTGTCAGAGTTGTCCTTTGAGAGTTTCTACCCAGAAGTGCCTCAAAATAGATGCTGAGATTCACAGCCAAACACTGGATGAAGCATAGGGAGTCTTGTGGAAAAATGAGAGGAAAGAGAAAGAGCCTGGAGATAATAGGAGCTCCATAAGAACACCAACAGGGCCAGCTCACCAGGGTCCAGAGAGGCTTGCTAAGAATGAGGATCAACCAAGGACCATGCATGAACTGGACCTAGGCTCCCTATAAATATGTAGCAGATGGACAGCTTAGGCCTCATATGGGTACTCTACTAAGGGAAGTGGGGACTGCATAGGAAAGGGACTCACTTATGAGTGAGTATATGCCATATATGTCTTTCTGTTTCTGGGTTACCCCACACAAGATAGTCTTTTCTATTTCCTACTATTTGCCTGCAAATTTCATGATTTTCTTGTTTTTATTAGCTGAGTAGTATTCCATTCAATAAATGTACCACAATTTCTGTACCTTTTCTCTCTTGAAGGACATCTAGATTGTTTCCAGATTCTGACTATTACAAAAAGAGCTGCTATGAACATTGTTGTGCAAATGTCCTTATTGTATACTTGTCCATATTGCAAATATATGCCTAGGAATGGTATGGCTGGATCTTGAGGAAGCACTATTCCTAATTGTCTGAGAAAGCACCAGATTGATTTCCAAAGTGGTTGTACAAGTTTACATTCCCACCAGCAATGGAGGAGTGTTCCTCTTTCTCCAAGTTCTCTCTAGCATGTGTTGTCACTTGAGTTTTTGATCTTATCCATTCTGATGGGTATATGCATCTCCCTGATGACTAGGGATGTTGGACATTTCTGGAAGTGTGTCTCTGCCATCCAGGATTCTTCTAGTATAAATTCTCTGTTTAACTCTGTACCCCATTTTTAAAATTAATTTTTTATTAATTACAGTTTATTTATTTTGTATCCCAGCTAAAGATGCCCTCATCCTCTCCCAATCTCACCCTCCCTCCCTCTTCTTCTCCTATGCCCCTCCCCCAGTCCATTGATAGAGGAGGTCCTCCTCCCCTTCCATCTGATCTTAATCTATCACATCTCATCAGGACTGGCTGCATTGTCTTCTTCTGTGGCCTGGTATGGTTGCTCCCCCTTCAGGGGGAGGTAATCAAAGAGCCAGCCACTAAGTTCATGTCAGAGATAGTCCCCTGTTCCCATTACTAGGGAACCCTCTTGGACTCTGAGCTACCATGAGCAACATCTGTGTAGAGGTTCTAGGTTATCACCATGCATGGTCCTGGGTTGGAGTATCAGTCTCACAAAAGACTCCTGTGACCAGATTTTTTGGTTCTGTTGCTCTCCTTGTGGAGCTCCTGTCCCCTCCAGGTCTTTCTATCTCCCTCTTTTTTCATAAGATTCCCTGAACTCTGCCCAATGTTTGGCTGTGAGTCTCAGCAACTGTTTTGAGACCTTACTGGGCACAGTATTTCAGAGGCCCTCTGTGGTAGGCTCCTGTTCTGTTCCCTGCTTTCTTGCTCTTCCGATATCTGTCCCATTTGCCTTTCTGAGTGAGGATTAATCATCTTTCGCAGGGTCTTCCTTCTTGCCCAGATTCCTTAGGTGTACAGATTTTAGTATGTTTGTACTATATTATATGTCTAATATCCACTTATAAGTGAGTATATACCGTATATACCATGTGTGTCTTTCTGCTTCTGGGATACCTCACTCAAGATGATCTTCTCTAGTTCCCACTATTTGCCTGCAAATTTCATGATTTTCTTGTTTTTAATTGCTGAGTAGTATTCCACTGTGTAAATGAACCACAATTTCTGTACCCATTCCTCTCTTGAAGGACACCTAGGTTTTTTCCAGATTCTGATTATTACAAAAGGAGCTGCTATGGACATTGTTGTGCAAATGTCCTTGTTGTATACTTGACCATATTGTGGATATATGCTCAGGAGTGGTATAGCTAGATCTTGAGGAAATGCTATACCTAATTGTCTGAGAAAGCATCAGATTTATTTCCAAAGTGGTTGTACAAGTTTACATTCCCACCAGCAATGGAAGAGAGTTCCCCTTTCTCCATGTTCTCTCCAGTATGTTGTCACTTGAGTTTTTGATCTTAGCCTTTCTAATGGGTATAAGGTGAAATCTCAAGGTCATTTTGATTTGCATTTCCCTGATGACTAAAGACTTTGAGCATTTCTTTAAGTGTTTCTCTGCCATTTGATATTCCTTTATTGAGAATTCTCTGTTTAGCTCTGTATCCCATTTTTACCTGGATTATTTGGTTTGTTGGTGTTTAACTTCTTAAGTTCTCATATATATTCTGGATGTTAGCCCTCTGTGAGATGTAGGTTTGGTGAAGACCCTTTCCCACTCTGTTGTTCTGATGACACTGTCTGTTGTTTTACAGATGCTTTTCAGTTTCATGAGGTACCATTTATTGATTGTTAATCTTAGAGCCTGTGCTATTTCTTCCCCACTTTTTCTTCTAATACGTTTAGTGAGTCTGGTTTTATGTTAAGATCTTTGATCCACTTGGACCTCAGTTTTGTGCAGGGTGATAAATATGGATCTATTTGGATTTTTCTCTATGTAGACATCCAGTTAGACCTCCACCATTTGTTGAAGATGCTATCTTTTTTCCATTGTGTGGTTTTGTCCTCTTTGTCAAAAATCAACTATTTGTAGGTGTGTGGGTTTACTTCTGGGTCTTCTATTTTATTCCATTGATCCACCATTCTGTTTCTATGCCAGTATCATGCAGTTTTTATTACTGTTGCTCTATCGTATAGCTTGAGATCAGGGCTGGAGATACATCCCTGATCTCTCCAAGACTTTAAACATGAATTCATGTTGGATTTTGTCTAATGCTTTTTGGCATCTAAGTAGATGATCATGTTTTATTTTATTTTTTGTTTGTTTATGTGGTGGATTACAGTGATGGATTTCCATATATCGAAACCAAGTTTGAGCCCACTCTCCTTCCCTCAGTACCAAGTTATGTCTGATTACAATTGTTCTGTTGCTTTCTTTAAAAGAGATAGAAGAGAGAGACTCAAAGACTTCATGGAACTCTAGGTGACTGTTAAGTGTTTTAACTGTGAGATGGAATGAGGGAAGAACAGATTTGATGGCTAACAGGATGAGTTCAGTTTATTCACCTTCACTCCGAGGTTCATTAATTTTTAATATTTTCTTACATTAGCATGTGTTGCCATATGACTGAATAAAGGAGAAAGGGACAAAGCAGTGCTTTGGTCATTCTTATTTTATAACTTACTTTATAAAGTTTTTTGCAAATCACTAGGTTCATTAAAATGTATCTAGTAAAATAAATTCTACCAGAATGCTAATTTTCCTTCTACAAAGAAATTACAGGTATTACTATGTCCTCAGAACCTCAGAATGTTTCTACATTCAGAGATATGTTCTTTTTACAGATAATTTGAAAAGGAGGTCATTAGTGTGGGCCTTGTCTAATATAATTACAATTCCTATGAGATGAGAAGCTTAAGACACAGACAGACAAAGAAGGAAGAGCATGGGAAACCTGCTGCAACCAAGGGCAGAATTCTCAGAGATCAACTCTGCAATCATCTTGATTTTGTTTTTCATCCTCCAAAGCATGAAACAGTAATTTTCTGATGTTTGAAGTCGCCAAAGTGACCATTTGTTGTGACAGCTCCAGAAAATATGCACATTCTGTATATTTACATTACTATCCAGGACTCTTCATAATCACTGCCCAGTGTGACTTGTGTGTCATTGGCATGAGTCTAACTTGTGAGAATGAGATCAGAGATCTTGGTCAAACTATTGGAAGCTCTTATTATTGATTTAACTCTCAGCCATCCAATCGTCTGCATTGAAGTGGCTTCATATACAGTATGCGATTAGGGAAAACACTCTGGATATTTCCTTAAAATAGGCTCTTCAATTGCATGGTCATCCTACTGGTCTTCTGTATCATGGAGGCAGGGGCTTCTGTATTCCTTCATACTGACTCTTTTTAATTCAGCCTTTTGTAAATATGCAGGGTAAGACAGCCTTCATGTTCCAAGAAAGCACATTTTAAAATAGTTAGAGGTAGCAGCATAATGGGTAAGACTAGAAATATGAATGGCAGCCCTAGAAAGAACATACTGTAAGGTGTGAATAAGGAATTGCAAGTTGGTTCTTTCATCATACCAGGCCAAAACATCAAGGGCAATGTCAAAGGCATCAAATTTAGTAATTCCAATACTGAAAATGAAGAGGAAAAATTGTCACCTTAAAGAGGAAAATCAGCATACTTGAATGAATGGATGATGATTTATAAGCCAGTCTTTTGTGAAAGAGACATCTACCTCACTGTACTGCACACACAAGATGGAAGGAAGAACAAATGAAGAACCAGTGAGGCTCAGAACATAAAATCAGTACACTGGAGTTTTGTTCTAGCTTTAATCAGCATCTCAAGTGAAATTGTTGATGGTAATATCAGAAATGCCACATCACAGGGTTCTTTCTCCATTAGAAGGTAGATGCCATCAAAGGCCTTTACTGTTCATTTACTAGAAGCTAAATATATGCCTTCATGCAATTTTTATTATTTTGCATTAAAAATAGATTCATCGCTTTAATTAAAAGATAAGGAAGGAACTTAAAAGTTATGTATCAGAATCAAAATGTAAGCGTGAAAATCAGACACTTTAATTTTTGATTTAGTGGCAAAAATCAAAAGTTTTAGTTTTGAATTAGAAAATAGTACATGTGCAAATGTCCAAATCAAAAGTCAAAAGCTGATGAGCTACTCAGAGTAAACCTACCTATTGCAAAAGCCATTCAGACCAAAACAGTAGCCTGAAAGTGGAGAGGCAGCTGGATTGTTAAGAACACACATGGCTCTAACAGAAGACCTAGGTTCCATCCCCAGCGTCCACATCAGGTGATGTACACACCTGCCTGCAACTCCAGCTCTCAGAGAGGATCCGACTCCCTCTTCTGGAAACTGTGGGAATCTATACACATGTATGCACATACTACCTCGAAACAGACATATATAATTAAAAATTAAAACAAATCTTTAAAAATAAAACAAATATGACACATGCAGGACCCTGAATGCCTCCTTTCACAGCAGGGCTTCTCCTCCTGATGAACAAAGGAATTTGCAAGCTGTCGCCTATGGAGCAAAATGTGTATTCACGTGTGTTTACCACGACCTCCTTTCAAACTGTGGGATTTATCCACATTGTTGCGTGGAACTATTTGTTCATCTTTTTTGCTGTGTAATAATTCATGATACAAATATTAAAAATTTCATCATGTTATCAGTTGAGTTTTGCTTTATTACTGTTTTTAGAGCTGACAGGATTGCACATTCACTTCCCAGTTAAGCACAAGTGTGCTTACACTTCTGTTGGGAAATGAACTCACTTTGGGCAGGTGTGCTGCTCACATTTAATCCCAGCACTGGGGAGGCAGAGACAGGCCTGTGCATTCAAGGCCAGTCTGGTCTATAGAGTGAGTTCTAGGACAGCCAAGGCTACATAGAGAAACCCTGTCTTGAAAAAGAAAAAAAGAAAAGAAAGAAAATGAAAGAAAAGAATTCATGAATGAAAGGACACTTAGGAATGAGCATATAGAGTAGGAAGACATTAACCAAATATTTTTTCCAAAGTAGTCAAAACTAAATGCCCTCAGCAACCACAGCAGATATTTCCACATGTATGACTTTGTTGTATTCCTAGGATAAAACCTACTGGACAGGAAATACTTAAATTTTATATTGCTAGATTGAATCTGATAATTTTTCGCTATTTTTTCACATTTGTGTGAAATAGAACCATGGGGTAGAAATGCTTTCTTATCCATCTGGTTTTTGCTGCAAAATCATTTTGAATTTCATGTAAGATCTTCATTTCTACAGTTATTTATCATTTTAAAAACAATTTTGTTTTCCACTTTACTTTCTGTTGAATTTTATAAACTTCTTTTAGTTCTTTACTTGCTCTTTGCCTTCTTAGTTTATGACTTCTATTTTGAATTGAGATATCATTCCAGATACAATAAAAGGACCTCACTATAATATATTTGCATCAATCCTCGCTGCATCCTTTGTCCCACCCCCATCATTTACGTAATTTATGTATAGAGGCTATCCTACTCGTCAGTGTTCTCTGCAAACTGAAAAGCAGCCTCCCTGTGACATTCCCACAGTTTGGGCCTATCAAAGGCAGCTCTCTCCATTTTTGTTTGTCTTTGTAAATGCCTTTATTTTGCTTTCACTTTCAAAGAAAGTTTTTATAGACATAAAAATTCAGGTTAGTGTTTTTACTATTCCTTTGAGAGCATTGAAGCTGACTTTCAGTTGTCTTTTGCTTGCAATCTTCTTGTTTTAAAATGAACTTATATTCTTGTTGTTGCTCATTCTCTGGCTTTTTTTTTTTTTTTTTTTTTTTTTTTTGCCATTGACTGCTTTGAACATTCTTTGTCCTTGTTTTTTCAAGTATTTGAAGAGAAAATACTAGTGTGATTTTTCTCTTTGCTTCTCCTGCTTCTCTTTCTTTAGCTTGGACATTGCTATTGTTTTCATCTGACTTGGGGACACAACTGACTTTCTGGAAAAAAGAAAGATTCTCTTAATCTTTCTCTAGATGTCCCTAGAGCCTCCAAATAAACATATATTACAGTGATTCTAGATTGTTCTTCAGGAACGTGAGGGATCCTTCATTTCATTCATTTTCTTTTTACTCTGTGCTTCATTTTGGATGATTGTTATCATTCTGTTTTCAGAGTGACTAACCTTGCCCTTAGTGCCCAATCTGCTGGTGCACCAAGTTATCTTTCAAGGTACTATGATGTTTGTTTCTGAAAGTACTGAAAGTCCCAGTACATTCAGCCAACAATATTTCATAACTGACATTGCTTCAAGTATATTTCCTCAACCTATTGTGGCTTTGTATATTTTTTTTAACTGAAACAGTCTTCAACGTCTACAGACACTTGGATATCTATAGAACCTAGAGTTTCTCTAATAGGTAAATAAAGATTCTGTCTTATTACATGAGGCCAGCGGTTCAGCATAACATTCAAGACATAAATTGCTATTAGTAGAATTAATTTTATTCAAAGTTTTACTGAAGTTAATGGCCAGGAGATAACTCAGTGGGTATGAGTACTACTGCATATGCTAATGACCTGACTTCAAATCCCTAGAACATGAAATATAAAATGGCATTTCTAACACACCTGTAGTCCCAAGGAGGAAGGGGGTTTGGGATAAGAGGGTTGGGATAACTGGAGGGAATAAGCAAACTAGAGATAAAATCTGGCAGGATAGCATCCTCGGCACTCCACATATACTCAGAAATGAGCACCTGAATATATGCACATGTGTGCACCGCACACAGGCACACACAGACACACACACACAGACACACACACACACACACATGCAAACACCATTATCACTTACACGTAAAATGTACTGAAATGAAATCCATACAACATAAAGCGAACAATCTAAAGTGAATAAGTTATTGACATTGTTGGATGTAAATAGTCATGTAACTGCCATACCTACATACTTCCAATTCATTTTCATTGACCTCAAATAGATTATTACCCAATTTGCACTCCTCCCCATCCTCTACATACTTAACCTATTCTGGAAATTTTCTATAAATGAAATTGTACAGATGTGAGCTTTTTGGCTTTTTTATTTACTTAACATAAAGTTTAGTGCTTTTGCACATTGTAACATTCATTTAATTTTATTTGTCCTTATAGGTAGATGAAATTCTACTATGTATAGGTATCATAATTTACCTATCCATTCTTCTTGAATAGATATTTGCACTTTTTCCTGTTTATACTGATATGAACTGTTTTATGCTATTATGATTGCGTATCTATATGGACAATAAACCATTATTATTATATGTCTACATGTGTCTGTGTTAACTTCCTCTTCGGTTCTTTTCTATATACATGTAGGGATAAAGTTGCATGATCATATATTAAATTTAAATTTCTTAGGGACTGTCAAACTGTTTTCCAAAGTGACCGACTTTAAATTCCCACAGCACTATACTAGAATCACAGTTTTCCCACATCCTTGACACCACCAGACATTTTACCTTTTTAATTTTATTACTGCTGCCCTAACATTATAAAACAAGGGTCTTATTTAGTCTTGATTTTCATTTCTGGCAGGACTAATTCTCAAACGTTTTCATGTATTTCTTTGTTGTATTTTCAGCGGGATCTCATAGAGCCATGGCTCCCCTTAGTGTGTAGCCAGATTGTCCTGTCTCTGTCTTCTGAATGCTGAGAGTGACGTGTGCACCATGCCCACTTTATGGAGTAGTGCAGACTGAGTTCAGAGTTTCTGCATGGTAAGCCAGTGAGCTTCATCAGAGCCCTGCCTTTTGCTAGTTACATTGCCTTTACATACATCTATTGAAGTTCTTTATCCACTTTTATTGAGTTACTGGTTCTTTCATTGAGTTGTTAGGTTTTGTTATAAATTCTGGATTAAAATCTGTTGTGTATTTGGATGAAATCAAATTTACTCACTGTTTCTTTTGTTCTCCATGTTCTTAACAATGTATCAAAGTAGAAAAGATATTCCTGCTATTATATTAAGTTACCAATGTTTCCCAACTTCATTCTTCTGTCTTTGGATAACTACTTGTCCCAGTACAAGTTATAAAAAGGTTATCTTTACCCATAGAACCATCCTGACACTCCCCCACACACTGATGATCAGTTGGTCACAGATACAGACATGTTTCTAAACACTCCATTCTACTTCACTAGTCTATGTCTATCCTTAGGTCAATACAAATTCCAGAGATAGATTTAAATTTTGAAATTAAGAAGTATGAATTGTCTAAGTGTGTCATTTTCAATATTTCCTGACTTGTAAGAAGCCCTTTTATTTCCACAATAATTTGAGAGAGAGCTTTCCTGTTTCTACCTATGAGAGGGGAGGAAAAAACATGAGAAGGTAGTGGGGGAAGAAAGACAATTGTCTTTTTCTCATATGTAAAACCAAAAATTAAATTTATACATGCCTAAGTGTGCACATGTATCTAAGCATATTTACAAATATGTATGCATACAATATACATACACACATGCCATAAAAGTAAATAGGAACTATTTATGTAGAGACAAAGGGAAGAGCTGATAAGGGCAGAAAGAACAAGAGAGGCTAATTAGATCTACATGAACAAGAAATAAAAATGTGTGAAGATCTTAGTGAAATCCGTTGCTTTGCATGTTAATTAAAACCATTAATTTTAAAAAGTACTTTCCTCCCCCATTGGGGGGTAATCAAAGAGCCAGCCACTGAGTTCATGTTAGAGACAGTCACTGCCCCCATTACTAGGGAATCCACTTGGACACTGAGCTGCCATGGGCTACATCTGTGCAGGGGTTCTAGGTTATCTCCATGAATGGTCCTTGTTTGGAGTATCAGTCTCAGAAAAGACCCCTGTGCCCAGATTTTTTTGGTTCTGTTATTGTCTTTGTGGAGCTCCTGTCTCCTCCAGGTCTGATTATCTCTCTTCTTTCACAATATTCCCTGCACTCTGCCCAAAGTATGGCTATGAGTCTCAGCATCTGCATAGATGCCTTCTGGGTAGAGTCTTTCAAAGGCCCTCTGTGGTAAGCTCCTGTCCTAGCCCCTGCTTTTACCCTTTTCCAATGTCCTTCTCTTTTGCCTTTTTGACAGAGGAAATCAATGCAGTCCTGATGAGACCTGATAGGCTAGGATCAAATGGAAGGGGAGGAGGGCCTCCCCTATCAGTGGACTTGGGAGAAGATGAGAGAGGGAAGGTAGGATTAGGAGGGGATGAGTAATGGGCTACAGTTGGGATACAAAGTAAATAAACTGTAATTTATAAAAACAATAATTAAATAATAAAAATAAAGTACTTTCCTATTTCTATGAAAGGGAGCTCTCAGAATGTGTACAGGGATTTTTATAAAATCTTTATATCACTTGTATATCTGCTTCTTACAAATACAGAATTTTCTCATTCATACAGACAAAAGCCTTTCTAAACATTTACATATAAGCTTCTTTTGGCAAGCTTAAATAGTTTAATGGAGTGAATTGCTTTCATTCTTATTTAAATTTATTCCCAGCAACATAATTTTCAAATGATATCCTAAGTGGCTTTACCTTCTTAATTTCATCATCAGTTTGTTTAGCTCTGGAATGCAGAGACAAGAGAGTGTCACATGTCATGTTTGCATGATGACTTTGTTTAATGTGTTTATGATTGCTCATAGTTCTTATTATGGGTGATTTGCTATTTGTATTCACAAAGAATGTTGTCATCTGAAAATAGACCAATAATTCCTCTCCTATCTATAGACCATAACTTATTTTCTTGCCAACTACTCTGAGTAGAATTACCAATGCAATGCTTGAGTCATCAAGTGGGAAAAACAGGTGTCCTTGTGGACCTACTGATCTTAGATGAAAATCCTTTGTCCTTCACTATTTTTTATTAATTTATTTTTAAATTGATTCATTTTACATTCTGATTTTAGCCCCCTCCCTTATCTCCTCCCAGTTTAAACTTCCCTCCTCCCACCCCCCATCCTCCTCCCCTAGTTCTCAGAAAGGAGGAACCTTCCCCCCTTAGCAAATGACCCCAGACAATCAAGTTTCTTCATGGCTGCTTGCATCCTTTTCCTCCATGGTCTGGGAAGGCCGCATCACCAGGGAGAAATGATCAAAGAGCAGGCAGCAGAATTCATATAGGAGACAGCCCTAGCTCCCCTTTCTAGGTGACTCCCCTTACTAGGAGACTGAGCTGCCTATGGGCTACATCAGAGCAAGGGGTCTAAGTCCTCTCCATTCATGGTTCTTGGTTGGTGCATCAGTTTCCACAAGCCCAGCAGGGCCCAGATTTGTTGTCACTGTTGGTCTTCTTGGGAAGATCCTGTCCCCTCTGGGTCCTTCTATCCCCCACTCTTTTATGAGACTCCCTGTGCTCTGACCTAAGTTTACCTGTGAGTCTCAGCATCTGCATAGATCCCCTTCTGAGAGGAGTCTTTCAGAGGAAGTCTATGGAAGGTTCCCATCTTGTTCCCTCTCTTCCACTGCTTCTATTCAGTTTGCTCTTCTGAATGAGAATTAAGCATTCTTCAGAGGGTCCACATTTTTACATGGCTTCTTTAGGTCTCTAGATTGTATGGTTATCCTGTATTGTATGGATAATATTCGCTTATACATGAGTATAAACGATGCATGTCTTTCTGTGTCTGGGTTACCTCACTCAGAATGATCTTTTCCAGATCCATTCATTTGCCTACAAGTTTCATAATGTCCTTGATTTTTGTTTTGTTTTGTTTTTCTTTTTCTTTTCTTTCCAATTCTTTTATTCTTTTTTATTTTTAATTATACTTTATTTACTTTGTATCCCCCCTCTAATTCCCTCCCTCCTCCCCTCCCAATCCCTTCCTTCCTCCTCCTTCTCCACATACTCCCCTCCCCAAGTCCACTGGTAAAGGAGGGTTACGTTTTCTTCCTTCTGATCCTAGTCTGTTAGGTCTCATCAGGACTGGCTGCATTGTCTTCCTCTGTGGCCTGGTAAGGCTGCTCTCCCCTCAGGGGGAGGTGATCAAAGAGCAGTTCAGTGTCCAAGTGGGTTCCATAGTAATGGGAACAGGGACTGCTTCTGAAATGTCCTTGTTTTTAAGAGCTGAATAGTATTCCACTGTGTAGATGTACCGCAGGTTTTTTTAATACATTCTTTGGTTGAGGAACATCTGGTTCATTTTCAGTTTCTGGCTGCTATGAATAAAACCACTATGACCATAGTTGAGCAAATGTCCTTGTTGTATGGTGGAACACCTTTTGGGTATATGCCTAGGAGTGGTATAGCTGGGTCTTGAGGTAGAACTATTCTCAATTTTCTAAGACAGCACCAGACTGATTTCAAAGTGGCTGTACAAGTTTACACTCACACCGACAACAGAGGAGGGTTCCTGTTTTTCCACATCCCTGCCAGCATATGCTGCCATTTGAGTTTTTTATCTTAGCCATTGTAATGGGTGTAAATTGGAATCTGAGAGTCATTTTTATTTTTGTTTTCCTGATTACTTAAGGACATTGAACATTTAAGTGCTTCTCAGCTATTAAACATTCCTCTATTGAGAATTCTCTGGTTAGCTTTGTACCCAATTTTTAAAATTGGATTATTTATTTTGTTGGTGTTCAACTTGAGTTCTTTATATGTTTTGGATATTGGCCCTCTGTCAGATGTAGGGTTAGTGAAGATCTTTTCCCAGTCTGTAAGCTGTCATTTTGTTCTCTGAAGAGTGTACTTTGAGGTACAGAAGCTTTTCAGTTTCATGAGGTCCCATTTATTAGTTGTTAATCTTAGAGCCTGAGCTGTCAGTGTTCTGTTCAAGAAGTTGTCTCCTGGGCCAATGAGGTCAAGGCTCTTCCTACTTTCTCTTCCAATAGATCCGGTGTGCCTAGTTATGTTGAGGTCATTGAGCCATTTAGTTTATAGCAGGGTAATAAATATGGATCTATTTTCATTTTTTCTAAATGTAGACATCCGGTTAGACCAGCACAATTTGGTCTCCTCCTGTAATGGGATGATCTTAGCTGCTAACTTTCCACATATGAACAGTTGTCTCACTAGGGACTTTTCTGATCCATTTTTGCCAAAACTACTCCATTTCATGGCTTATCACCCAAAGAGCTTATCTTAGTTAGTGTTTGACAGATATCATGAAACAGTGATACTGATGACAGCTACTGACAGCCCTCCCTTGACCCTACCTTTCTGCTTTGCAGACCTGAGGAAGCAACTGAAACAGCTCCTGGGGGTTTGCTCAGATCCTTCTGGAGCACACAGTGTAGGAATGCCCACGTCTTGATAAATCCCCCATTATTCATTAGTCCACCTCCATGCCCTATTTGTGCACCCCCCAAAAAAAAGAACTCTCTACATTCTGTGCTCAGATTCTAGGATGGGTGTGGCATGTAACAAACAAAACAAACCACAGCAAGTGGCTGCAGGTTGGTCACTTTATAATATTTTTTTGGAAAGTACATCTGGATTTCCTTCCCATGGCAAATTTCAGATTTAGCAAAGGAAAAGGTGCCCTATGTGTTAGTCTTTAAAGTAGTGTTTTGACAGCTTAGAATAAATAAATACAATTAATACTTCTGTGTTATGTTAAAGACCATATAAACACCTACTTTAGTAATCATTTACAGTAAATATTAACTGTCCTCTTATACAATGACAGAAGTCATTTTTCTTTAAACTACTTTTATTTTTTGAGATTATAATATTATTTTATCATTTTCCTTTCTACTCATCCATGTAAACCCTCCCATATATTGCTCCTTGCTCTCTTTTCAATTCATGGCCTCTTTTTCATTAATTGTTGCTATATGCATGTATATACACATAGAGATACACACACATTCCCACACGCACAAATTAACACACACACAAACTTCCCTTCTGCTGGTTTTCTCTTCACTTCAACTCATCTAATTTGTTCATCAAAAGCTTATGTACAAATATTATGCCAGGAGCATCATGGAAGAAGGATGATTCACAGCCTGGGAATAAAAGCCAGTGAATAAAGTGTGTGTGTGTGTGTGTGTGTGTGTGTGTGTGTGTGTGTGTAAACATATATACAACCTGCTGAGCCCACATAATGTTACTTGTATGTATGTTTTCAGGGATGACATTATTCATTAAACTAAAATACAACTTTAAGGACTAGAGAGATGGTTCAACTGTTAAGAGCTTTTACTGCTTTTGTGAAGGACCCAGTTTCACTCCCAGTACACACATTTAATGGTTCACAATCACAGCTACCTTCAGTTCCAGATTCCAATGTCCTCTGAGTGTGTTCACACATGTGGTCCACATAAACTGACATGGGTACACACATGCATAAACATTTAAAAAATTGAAATAAAAATAAAATTCAACTTTAGTTGAACGTACTATTTTTATATTGAAAATGCTTATTCCATTTCACACAGCTGTAAGTCACCAGCCATATCAACTAACCATATCCTGTAACTGATCACATCCTGGGATCATATTAATTTTAATTACATTTTAACTACAATAAAACACATTCAGCATTTTATTTTAGTTCTACTAACCCATCCAGTTTCTATGCGTCTTTGACAGAGATAAAATTTCTGATTTCCAAAATTAATGAATCACAATGTTTTCTAAAATAAAGAGTATGTGTTATTTATCTCTGTGGCTTTTCCTGATAGGGCATTTCACTGGTTCTGGAGGGAGACCACATTTCACTAGTGGTCTAGATTTTCCATCTTGGTCCCCATATGCCTTTGTGAGTCTCAGGTCTGATTCCTTTTGTGAGGATCACACTGAGACACTTTGCCTAGTTTATGGTGTGCTTATGGTTTTATTTTTTAATGAGCTTAGCCACAGGAGCCTCCCAGAGAATGAAGGTTCATTTAAGGGATAAATTGTTCCTTGCTCTAAGAACTCAAGAAAAACTTCCCTTCTGCTGGTTTGCTTCTCACTTCACTTCACCCAATTTGTTCAGCAAAAGCTTTATGTACAAATATTATGTCAGGAGCATCATGAAGAAGGGTGATGCATAGCCTGGGAATAAAAGCCAGTGAACAAATCTAATTGTTGAAGTTTTAAAGTGGGCACAAGCACCGAGACGACTGGTTTTACTAGCCACAGCAGCCAATGACTTGAGTGATTGACAGTCCAAACTCATGACAGAGGAAGGAAGCAGCATCAGCTTGCTCATTTTGCATCAGAACAGCAAAAAGAGATGCCACAGAGTAGAAGAGTCCACTTTCTTCAGGAGAGCTCATTCCACCTAAGGCGCATGTATACATCAATCTGAAGACCCTCAAGACTATGCTGAAGTGTGGGATGTTTCCAGGAGGGTCAGGGGTCAGTGTGCGCTGTCATTAATGTTTCACTTCAGAGCCTTGCACGTATCTCATGAATGAAAGGTTAGACAAACAGCCATGTTACAACATTCTTCCCACTGAGTTCAAGTCTACATTTGTAGCTTCTGCTTATAAAGACATAATCCCTAGAAAAATATCTGTCCATAAAATGTTTGAAGTTAGCTACCATGTCCCAGACTTCTCAGTATTTTTTATCTCCTAAAAATAAAAAAAGTCTCGAATTGTGAAGGAATCATCTGGCAGTATAGGTAAAAAAAAAAAAAAAAAAGTCTAAATTCCTATACTGTGAAGGGCAGTTTTCCAGTGGGCTTCCCAATGAGTAGTGGAAAGGTTGACTTTGACCCACACATGTTTTCACCCCCCCCCTAAACTTCAGAAGAGAGAGAAGAGAACCTGCTTGTTCATTTTCCCAGCAGCCTGATTCTTTCCTCACATGCCCCCTCTTCCTTGTCTTCCTGTATTGTAGTTTATAGTAAGATTATTGCCTTAGGTAAGAGTCATTTTGATTAAGCTGTAAACCTACCCACTTATGAGAAGAAAGGAGCCAGGCTTTCAAAACCTGTGGAGAGAACTGAACACAGGGCAAGGCATTTAAATAATTCAGAGATACCCAGTGAGAAGATTACTCCCTAAATATTTAAGACATTGGAGGATCAGGTCCTTCCCAGTTATTCAGTTTTCTCTCTGGGAGAGCTGCCATGAAGACAATCACTGAGTCATCTACAGTTTCTTAAATTCATTAAGTCTTAGAACTTGGATATCAGGCATAATCAAGGATAGGAAAGCAAGGTAGTCGGCATTCTTGACTCCTAGCTTGTAGATGACTCCCTCATCTACAGATAACCATCCTCTCTGAAATATAGATCCCAATATGAAATGAAAGCATCAGAATGAGCCTGAAACCCATTATCTGCAATACAGAACAAATGCTAGTAAGACAATTAAAAAAATTCAAGGAAGTTGTCTTGCCAAGTATAGTAAAATGCAAGGAACTGCAAGATGGCAGTCATTACTTTAAAAGCATGTTATCAGAGCATTGGACAAAAATGTAGAATAACCTGACTGAAGGCTACAGATTGACACATAGGAAAAAATTAGTATTTAAGCTCAGCTTTGGGTGTGGATGAGAGTTGAAATGAAGAAACTGTCCATAGTGGGAAGTGAACAAGGAAATGTCACATATCCTTCTCCTCTCTAGGTCCCTGACAAGTGCAGTATGCCCAAAGAACAACAACATGATGAAAGAAAGAAAGAAAGAAAGAAAGAAAGAAAGAAAGAAAGAAAGAAAATAATGCATTTGAACAAATATTCTGCTCTCCCAGGTGGAGATATTTTAGTCAAATGTGCTCAACAACGGTCTTAAAAGGGCTTTCTGCCTTTCTTAGTCCATTTTTGTTCCTATACATGATTACCAAAGATTGGGTAATTGATACATAATAAAAACATATTTGTCTTTTCATTGGGAAGTCCACTTGCATAAACTATCATCCGCAGCATCAAGAAAACATGTAAGTACAAGCAAAAGACTAAGTCAAATTCTCAGTCTCAGTCCCCATTACAGAGTGCTGGTCCATCCCTCAAGACAGTCCTCCTACCCCCATCAGGCACTACCTCTCAACCTTACTGTGTTGGCAATTTTTTCAAGATATGAATTTTGGTGTCTCATTCAAGTATAGCTCTATATTTTTTTCTCTTTTTAGACACCATCAATTCTTTTTTTTTAGCTTTTTTATTTTATTTTTTAATTTTTTATTTATTACAATTTATTCACTTTATATCCCCACATTATCCCCCTCCCTTTTCTCCTTCCCAATTGCACCTTCCTTCCTTCTTTTCTTCCCATACCTCTCCCCCAGGCCACTGATAGGAGAGGTCCTCCTCCCCTTCAATCTGACCCTAGTCTATCAGATCACATCAGGACTGGCTGCATTGTCTTCCTCTGTGGCCTGGTAAGGCTTCTTACCCCTCAAATAGAGGTGATTAAAAGGCCAACCCCTGAGTTCATGTCAGAGACAGTCCCTGTTCACATTACTAGGGAACCCTCTTGGACACTGAGCTGCCATGGGCTACATCTGTGCGGGGGTTCTAGGTTATCTCCATGCATGGTCCTTGGTTGGACTATCAGTCTCAGAAAAGACCCTGGGCCCAGATTTTTTGGTTAGCTCTATCTTTAAGATGAGAAATAGCTAAGAGGATCTACCATGCAGATAGGACATCACTTCCTGTTCAATCAGAATGGGAGGAAGGGAGCACCTCCTGCAGGGGCTTTCAGGAAGGAAAAAAACATAAACCCTCATGTCTAAAACAGCAATGCCAAAAATGCAGTCATTTTGCAAACAGAGTAGCTGTATTTGTTAACAAAATACCACTTTTTTGCTATGGAGAAAAGACAAGTGTCTATTGGCTTCAGAATTCAACAAACCACAGAACCAACAGTGTTTAAAAGGTTAAAGGATGGAGATTTTTGTTCCCCCTATCCCCTTGTTGTCTTCCCTCCATTAATATTAACTGTCAATCTCCTTGTGACAGAGAAGAAGGTACACAAAGGGTCAGATTTCATTTTTGCAACATGCATGGAGATAACCTAGAACTCCTGCACAGATGTAGCCCATGGCAGCTCAGTGTCCAAGTAGGTACCCTAGTAATGGGAACAGGGACTGTCTCTGACAGAAACTCAGTGGCTGGCTCTTTGATCACCTCCCCCTGAAGGGGGAGCAGCCTTGCCAGGCCACAGAAGAAGACAATGCAGCCAGTCCTGATGAGACCTGATAGACTAAGGTCAGATGGAAGGGGAGGAGGTCCTCCCCTAGCAGTGGCCTGAGGGAAGGGCATAGAGAAGAAGAGGGAGGGTGTTATTAGGAGGGGTTGAGGGAGGGGGCTATATCTGGAATACAAAGTGAATAAACTGGAATTATTAATAATTAATTTAATAAAAACTTGAGAAAACTTAAACATAAATTTAAAGTCTTTCCCTCTCAACCTTATGAAACAGGAAAGAGCAGCGTCAGTGCAGAGAAAGAAAGCATGTCAGTGTAGGAGGCAGAGCCTCTGCACAGGGCATCTTGGACCACCTAAGGATGTGTGTGCATAGCCTGATGTAAGAAGTTTTGAGGAACTAAAGGCTTCATTATGTCTCTGCTGAGTCCTGGGAGGAAAGCCTAATGTCAATTTTTTAGTCGCTGCCTTTGTGCCTTTGATTATACCTTTGGAGGAAATAAATAATACATTTGCTTATAGATTTAAACACTCTATAGTCATTTGTGGAAAGTACTCAGAACATAAGATAAATGAGCTCCGTGAAGGAAATGGGAAGCCACACTCCTTGATAAGGAAAATAAAAGCCAGGGAGAACAGGAAAAAAAAAAAAAAAAAAAAAAAAAAAAAACAGATTACCATTCTAAAACCCCTGCAAGTTGAAAGTTGATACCACTGAGAGAGGTATGCTGATGGCAGATTTAAAAATAAGCAAGTAGGTCAAGCAGAGGACCCCCATGATGGGCTCTTAGTCAGAGGAAAGCTCAGAAATTTTCTGAATCTCATCAACAACCTTTGAGACTTGTGTGAATTTATTTAATGGTAGAAAGGAAATGAGCAAAGAAAAAAACTACACAGACAAAAGTTTATACCTGCTGCTCAGCTCAGTTCTCCCTGAGCTCCTAGACTGGGGGTGAGGAAACCCTAATTTGTATCCAGAAAGCCAAATTAGGAACTAAAGGCCTTCTGTGACCAGCCACTGCAGAGGCCACTACATCCAGGAACCAGGTGGAATAACCTCCTGATTAAGCTGTATGAGACAACAGCCAGGTGCCTACAAGCCAGGCAGAGCCTCCCAGGTAGAACAAGATGTACATATTTAATAATATTCCATGATCATTATAGAGGTGACATACGGATTATCTCTTATTAGTAGATACCACTGTGGAATATGCAATAGAAGAAAGTAATTTCTAGCCCCATGTGCACATTGAGTTGCCTTATATAGGCTAAGGAGAGGCAACTAATGCATTCTTCCAAACTCTACTCTTAATGCCATCATCCTGGTAACTTTTAGTCAGTTGTAATATGAGTACTTACATCATAAGCCTTGATGAATATGAGTGGGCAGGATGTTTTTCCTTGCAGACAGAACACTTAAGTTTTTACCAGCTTATTACTGCTTCATCTTCATACCTCCTCCTCCCTATCTTCAGGTATAAATGGGAAAAGATGGACAGATACAGGTTGCCCTCCCTTATATCTGGCTCATCGGCAAACACAATGCTCATCACAAACTTCTGAAGGAGCTAATTTTAAGTCAAGTGAAGAAAATAACTCTAGAGATAAAGAAAGGCTCTATTTCAGAGGTGTTCAAATGTCAAGGATATCTCTTTCATCTCTTAATTTTAAGTCAACTTGAATGTGTTGTACAGAAGACAGGAATGAAATTAATATTGGAAGGTTATCTATCAGAAAGCAGGCTATAGCTGTGTAAAAAGAATGTTTTAGGGACCTCCAAGGACATATTTTTTTACTAACCCAAGAATGATATGATAAAGGAGTAGATAAGGTTGGGATAACTGCATTAGTCTATTTTTTCATGACTGTAATTAAATATACAAGGCAAGTTACTTTATGAAGAACTTGGTCCACAGTTGTGGATATGTAAATTCGAGGTTCCTCATCTGTCTTCTTGTTTGACAAACCAAGTGGCACATGACAAAAGAAAGCATGAGTGTCTATGCTCATATCCACAAAGATTTTGCCCTCAGGTAGTTTTAACCAACCTTAATCTGAAAATGTGTCTTCTAAGCATCATAGTAGATTGTTTCAATCCATACCTTTATCATGTGACTTGGTTAACTAAATTCTCACATGGGTTTGGAGAAACAGTCAGATGAACAGAGAAAAATGGATGTGGAGATGCAGTTATGATAATCAGCTAAGTTATGTCCACCACACATAATCATATATAACCCTTTTCTTCCTAGGAAATTTAGGTCAGAACTACAGTTAAAGCAATGCAGCAAGAGAATAAGACTCCATGTGATTGTCCTGATGTGGCTTTTATGGTACATTCTCCTGAGTTTTACTTCAGGCTGACTGAACCAGAACCTTAGCTTCCAGAATCTGTTCTACATGTTACTCCTGGTGAATTTTATGCACTGTAATTCTAAAGTCAACTCTCCCAATTTAATCATTGTATGCCTTGTACTTTAAATATATTTGGATGTTCAGCTGAGATTTGCTGGAGCAGGAGGGAGCGTGAGGTATAACTTCATAAGTACATATGGTTAATGTGAGTTTAAAATATGGGGTTTCACCTTATTAACTTTATTGGCCACAGATTGCAAACTTAATACTCTCTTGTTCAAGCTTTTCTCCACTTTTTCCACTTTCCAGTTCATAAGCCACTTCTTTCATATCTTGGGTGCACAAGTCAATATTTTTCTTAATTGCCTGAATTATTGTGGTCCCATGTCTACACTGACTGCTTTTGGCTTAATATCTTTCCTATGATGAGATTGGAGAATGACTGACTCTCTTTGGCCTGAAGAGGTAGATGCTTGGCACAGCTAGCTCCAGTTGCAGAGCACACTGAGTTTTCCTAAGGCTTTGATAGAGATTGGGTCTATACATCTATACTCATAAAATTCGAGCCTCAGTACACTTGTGTATTAAATAAATGGAAAAACCTCTTTTATGAAACAATGAAAGTGAGGGCTGAGAGATGGCTTAGTAGTTAAAGTCCTTGTCACACAAACCCAAGGTAAAAATGCCTGGAGTGTTAGCACATGCACACCTACAAATCCAGCTCTTAGAAGATGTCCCTTTGAGAATAGGAGGGTCATCCCAGCCAAACTGAAGCACCTCCATCAGTGTAAGAAACTGTCTCAGAAAGTAAGATGAGCATGATTCAGGAAGACAGCAAGTATTGATCTCTAGCCTCTCTCTCACACACACACATCACACACACACACATATCATTATACACACACATCACACACATAACACAAACATCACACAAATGCACATCACACACAAACACACATCACATACATCACACATCACATACACACATCACACACATGCACACAGACATAACACACACATCACACACACCACACAGACACATATCACACACACATCACATACGCCTCTCTCTCTCTCTCTCACATACACACACACACACACACACACACACACACACACACAAATTAAAATTAAACCAAAACTGGGGAAGTGTCTTACGCTGTATCTGTTTGAGAAATTCCAGTTCCTGCTTTTCATTTTCTTTGAAGCAAATCAGAATTAGCATCCAGACAGTGGACCCTATGGCAAATTCAAAGTCCACTCATCATCTCCAAGGGACATAAATCTGGCAGACATTTCATCATCATGGCCTTAACCCCCTGGTCTTGGCATTTGGGGGCAGATGTTTCTTGCAGCTCATCTTCTGTCATACTGGCTCACTCCCATCATCACACCATCATCTCCTCTTTTGTTGGCTCCTCTTAGTCCTTTAAAACTCTGGAACCATCTCATATCTGACACAGCCCAGGTCTGTCTTTTTCCAGAAGGGCTTGCGTGTCTGGAGAACACAATCTGCATTCAGAGATAGTAGAAAGTTGACACCTTTTATTAGTATTGAGTCATTGCCATGATTATATCCTAGCTATCACACTCCTGCATAATACTTTACAGTGAAGACATTGGTTTTAATCTGTTTGTCGGTGCATTCTTTATAGTAATCTCTCCTCTTTCTCCACAGTCTCCGTTTTCTCCCTGATCCTTGAGAACCTCTATGACTGTGGTTCACAGGGACATTTCTAAAGTAATGGCCTACCTCATAGCTCCCTATTTCTTGGATTAGAAAAATACATATGTCTTGGGGCTTGGATATATCCCCTCCTTTTCTTTTGGGTGTGAACATTCATATTAGCTTCAGAGCATCCATCTTTTTCTGGAACAATTCATAACACGCTTTGAGATAGGGGAAGACATGAGGAGAAATTTAAACAATACAATTGAGTACTTTAAATAATTGATAAATTTAAATGAATTTGATCATATTTTTGTAAATAACCAGTTAATGTCCAAACAGGGCATAAATGTTATAACTACATGATAAAGCTAAAGAAAATTTTGTGAAAGACTAGTGAAACAGGAGACAGAATTTTCAGAAGTAGAGAGAGTCATTCTTTCTAAAGAGAAGCCTGGAACAGTCTGAATGTATAATAATAAAAAAAAAATCATTCAACTGCAGACACATAGCAGAGGAATTACAGTATTTGTAACCCAGAAGAGAGAATCTGAAGTTAATGAATACTCTAACCTCTCTTGCCATCATCACTCTAATCTCCCAGGGCCATATTAGTTAAATCCAACAAAAAGCAAAGGAGACTCATTAGCACGACCCTCAGAGGTAATAATGGCATCCCAGGCAGGGAAGAAAGACCAATGAATCTAGAGAAACAAATCTAGAAATACAAAGCTACACCAGAATTTTAAGCCTAAGGATTAAGGCATGAAAGAAAATGATCTTGAGAAAAATCACAAATTGTCTCATCACGATGTGCAGAAAGGGACTCCAGGATTGTTACAGGATGCCTTACAAACAATTGAAATCACAGTTTAAACACAAGAAAAAGATTTAGTAGGAGGAATCTATCTTATTTACAAGTTTATCTGCACCCCAAGTTATACATAAAGAGCTCCCTGGTACATCCTATGTCAACTATGCCTGTCTCCATCTGAAAGATGTGACAAGAGGAATCAGCTCCCTTTGTCCTGTGAAATCTGCCCCAGAGAATTGCCCTAACCCTTCAAAACAGGTTCAATATCATACTTGTTCTGAAAAGCTTAATATTATAGACTCAGCAATCTGTGTTTGATCCATTGAAACTTTGGCTGATGAACTACAGACATATTTTAGATCATTAATTGTTAGGGGAAAAGCATATCAGAAAAAAAAATCAAGCTGTGGCTTTGGAGAAGGATTGGTCACGTACTTCTGCACAAGCATGAAGACTGACTGCTGTTCAATCCCTAGAACCCACAGAAAAAATCAGGGCATGGCGGTGTGTTCTTGAGGCCCAGTGCTGGGGAGGCAAAGACTGGTGCTTCAGTGGGGCTCACTGGCTAGCCAGCTTACTTGAACTGGTAAGCTCTGAGTGACACAATTGTCTTAAGATGAGAAACAAATGTAGATAGCAACTACACACAAAATATTTCAAGTGGACCCTGTTGTACTATATACTCAAACATGCTGTCTCATGCTAATAATAGAAGTATAATAGATGGTATTTTTAACCATCTTGTTCATCATTAACACTCATTTAATGTAATATACCATAATAAATATAGTAGAGATGATACAGTTAGTAGATAATGTAATCTACTTCCAAGACTAACCAAAGAAAATCCTCATGATACATCATGATCACATGGGCTTTGTATAGTCTTGTGACATCATAAGTGGTATTTTTGGACATGGATGCTCTCTCTACTTACATAGTGAGTCTGAAGAGTGGAACTTATCCAACCTCAGTGACCTGCAGATCACATTAAAATACACCTCCTGACCAAATCAGTCAGAGAGAGTCAACCTTCTTCATCCTTAGCTATTTTCCAGTGGTGCTGATGCTGTGTCTTCTGTTGTTTACACTGTGGTCTCCTTATTCTGAGTTTAAAGATAATTCAGGATACAGGTGGTCCACCTGAGATTACCAAAATAGACTTTAAAAAAACAAACAAACAAACAAAAAGTAACTATCTCTGCTACAAAATTGACCCTTTGCCTCTAATAGTTAGAGATGGAATTTGAAGTATGGAATAATCAAAGGGTGTTGCCACGCTGAGCCTGCTATGTGGACCAGCATCTTCCCAGAAGAGAGGAGAGAGGCGTGGAAAAGCAAGGCAAAGGATCATCTTTACCCAGCCCATCCTTCATTTAATGAATGCTGGATTCTTTACAATATCGAACCCCAAAACTCAGACAGCCCCTTTCCTATAGGCAGTTTGACCAAAGTGTGGGTTTTTTTTTTTTTGTAAGAATACACATCTCACTATGTGTATTCTTTTTATACACTATGTGTATAAAAAGCAACAGCAATGTCTTCTTTTCATTGCCTTTAAAAATAACACTGATAAATCAAATGTGACACGTGGTCTTTCATGAGGCAGTGAGCAGCTTAGGGAAAGGTGAGTCTGAGCCATCCAATCACACATTCTTAGTAGACCTTTAAGTAGACCCTTCACTATCATTGGAGAAACCCAGAAACAATTGAATCCCGGGAAGTTTTTCTTCCTTTAAAAATCAGCTTTTAATAATTGCTTCTTTGACAACTTCATGCATGTGTGCGTGTGTGTGTGTGTAATGTATTCTGATTGTTGTCACCTTCTATTCTCTCTGAACCACTGTACCTATTTTTACCTTTATCTTTTGCCATCCAACTTACTTTCCCTTACTCATGGCTTTCATTTTGTTTGTGACTTCTTGAGTTTAACTAAGGCTATCTGTGAGACCATGAGTTTAACATTATTCTCTGGCACCTAATGGGCTCATACACAACTGAAATCACTGTCAACCCCTCCCATGGAATGGAAGAGTAGTCAATAGTTGAGCAGAGAGGGGTGGAACATTCTGAAGCCTCACCTGCTCAGATACCATCATTGTAGTGTCTGTGTGATTCCCAGAGGACAGAATCTCACACTGCTTCTCTCTTCCTCTGGCTTTTAGAGTCTTCCCCACACCAACATGTGTCTTAAGCCTTAAACAGGAGGCATGAAGGGTCCTGTTTAGGGCTAAGCCCTCAGGCATCACTTAGATGCAGCACCAAGCAATTATGTATCTTTTGCTTACTGCAAAAGTAGCTTCTCTGATTAGCTGGACAAGAACACATGTTTGTGGATATAAAAAGGATATATAAAAGCAATTTGGCACTATGATAATTTAGGTAATCAACACTAATTAAATTTCTCAAGAGGCCCTAAGACTTCCTCAGCGACGTTTTTTTTTTGTATTTTTTATTATTTTTTATATTAATTACAGTTTATTTACTTTGTATCCCAGCTGTAGCCCGCTCCTGAATTCCCTCCCAATCCCACCCTCCCTCCTTCATCTCCTTCCTGCCCCTCTCTAAGTCCACTGACAGGGGAGGACCTCCTCCCCTTCCATCTGATCCTAGCTTATCGGATCTCTTCAGGGCTGGCTACAATGTCCTCTTCTGTGGCCTAGCAAGGCTGCTCCTCCCTCGGGGAGGGGCAACGTCAAAGAGCCAGCCATTGAGTTCATGTCTGAGACAGTCCCTGTTCCCCTTACTAGGGAACCCACTTGGATACTGAGCTGCGATGGGCTATATCTGGGCAGGGGTTCTAGGTTATATCCATTCATGGTCCTTGGTTCGGCCATGGGTTTTTGACCAGATTTACGAAACCAGACATGAGTTCCCTCGTATGGATTGGACTCTTACCCAATCAGACAGTGTTAACCTCCATTATAGCCATGTAACTACTGCCCCGGTGGAAATCTCTTGCCTGGAAGGTTAGTTTTTTAAGTTTTCAGGGTCACAGATAGCTAAGATGCTGATGCCTTCTCTGCCTCAACAGCCTGATTGTGAAACCTAACCAACAAGGAGGAAGATTCCAACTCCACTCCATGTAAATTTCTCTGTTCCTTGCCATCAAGGTGTGTGATATCTTCAGCTATAAGGTTACGTCAACTAGATACAATGGGAAACTAAGGAATTAAAGTACAATTGGGGGCAGAATCTTAGAGCCATTCTGACCATGACTTTAGAGAGTATCATTAACTTCATTAACTGGTGGCACAGATTCCCTTCTAATTCTAACTGCCCTTGGCTTACAAAGTAGTATGTATCCTTATGGCTTTTTCATATACCCTGAATTTAGGTTAACCTTGTCTCCTTTCTCCCTTACTTCCCCACTCCCTACACCATCCCTAATTAAACATTTCCACCCCTCTCTTTTTGTAATCATCTATTCTCTGCAATCCCCATCCCCTAAGGCATAGCTGCCTCAGTGGCCCTTCTCTACTTTCCTGTAGTAGAAAGTGCTAAAAGTAAGATTTGTCTTTCTGAGTGTGGGTTATTTTACTCAGTAGATTTTCCCCACTTCTATTCACTTATCTGAAAATTTCATTTTTTAAGAGTTGAATAAAATCCCATTGTGTATATATACCACATTTTCATTATCCATTCATGTGCTGGCAGCCACTGGGGGTCTGTACCACTTTTAAATTATATCCTGGCCTCTAACCTTATCAAGAAAGACTCTCTTTTGTGGGAAACAGATTATAAAGATATAGTCCATGGCCTAAAATTTGACACATTTAAAGAACATACTTCCATTGTGCAATTATTACCCCAGTGAATTTTTAAGGCATTTTCCTCACTCCAGAAAGAAACCCATGCCCTTTAGAAGTCATTCCCCATTCTCTTAGCCCCCACAGCCCTAACCAGCACTGATCTACCTTTTGGCTCCAGATTTGGCTCCATATCCAAAATGCCAACTATGGATATTTCATATAAATGAAACTATATACAGTGTGACCTTTGTGGTCTAGCTTTTCACACTTCATTCTGTGCTGTAAAATGTATTAGTGGATCATTGTTTTTTTTTACTCCTGTATGAAAATATTACATTGTATGGAAATAACATGTACTTTTAATTTATTCATCAATCAAGAGAGCATTTGAACTCTTTCTAAACTTTGACCATTAAGAATCACACTGCTAGAGACATTTGTGTACAAACCATTTGTGCATGTGTATTTTCTTCTGTTTTACCATGTACCTAAAAGTGAAATTTCTGGGATTATAAGAGGCTTCTATGGTGCATGGAATTCTGTTTTAAGTAACATTGTTATGATAATTCAATCACACACAAAGAGAGAAATCTAGTACTGTCCTTAACTCATGACTAATTTATGATAGTTTGATTTCTGATGAAGAGAAAGTAATGTGCATCCAATAGAACAAATTTACCTTAATTGCTTTTCTTCTACTGTTATGAGACACTATGTTCAATGCAATTTATAGAAGAAGGAGTTTATTTGTGGCTTATAGTTTCAGAGAGTAAGTCTGTGATTAGCATGGTAGGGAGGATGGCAGGCAGGCATGGCGTTGAAGCAGTACTTGGCAGCTTACATCTTGGTCTTCAAGCACTAGTCAGAGAGAACTACTTTGGAATGGCATGCGTTTTTGAAACCTTAAAGCCTATGCCAGTGACACAACTCCTCCAAAATGGCCACACCTCCTAATACTTCCCAAACAGTTCCACCAACTGAGAACCAAGTATTGAAACATACACCCAAACACCATACCATTCACTGAACTTTCACCATCTTCTATTCTAGAAATATATAAAAAAGACCCTCGAGATGTTGAACAATGACAGCAACCTACAAGTTACAGTCAGCTAGTAGATCATGAGAATAAATAATTGACAGTTTATTCTGTACTGTTTGCTGAAATCTTGTATTTGATAGATTAATTATATTAAATACTTTTTAACTTATGGTATCCCCAATGAATTTATTGTAAAATAACTCCATCATGAGTAGAAAAGTTCCTGTAATGACACTTTTTCTCAATCCACTTATTGAAAATTATTTAACAAATAAGCCTTGCAGTATATAATAATAAGGCAACAGAGACCAAGAATCTGAGTTCAGCCACCAACTACAAAATGTCCAGATTTAAATAGCTACCTGCTAGCTTTTACAGTGATCTAACTTAGAAAATAAAGGAATTACAATTTTCATTGTCTACTATCTTTCCTCTTTTTAATGCACTGTAATTTTGTAAACATCTGTGAAAGCATTTTGACACATTAAACGCAGTTTTAAAATATCAGCCATCATTATCACATATTGCCTCCTTGCTGAGAAATGGCTGTGTCCCATGGTGAAATAGCATCAGCATTCAATCTCCGGAAAAAGTATGCCCAAAATAGCGCAGTTTCTCAAAAACAAAACTATATATTTTCATGCAATTCTCAGGTGCCTTTGGGACCCCTCAAAGGATGTGAGGGTACATTTATTTTTTTCTATGTAATTCTATTTTCTTGAACAAAGAAAGTACTATAAGGAGAATCCTCCATGAAATATATTTGCGCAACTTCCCTGGAAACATAAATGGCTATGGAAAGAAACAGTGAGTTATATCCACTACGTAATTGGAGCCATGGTGAAATTGTCCCATGGTACACTGTGTTACAGATTTGGAGAAAATGAGGACTCAACACAGAAAATTTAAAAGTTACAACTAACTGTGTGAAGAAGCACAAAAGATGTAATTTTAGCAAAACTTTTCAGTATTATTGGTCTTAGGGATCTCAAAAAATTAGTTCAATTACCTGAGTATTCCCAGTTCACAAAGAAGATGAGCTCCGCACTCAGTTATGAAAAGCTTATTGTCTCTTGTAGTTCTGTAGGTTGACTAGATCAACAGAATTGTTTCAACATTGCTTCTCCTATAGAGGCTACACTCACCTGAGGTTGGTGTTATCTGGGTGTTTATCACCTAAAATAATCCTAACATAATTTGAGGTATCCTGAGAGGTATTCATCTAGTCCCTCTATTTTAATACTGGACAATACTGTGAATGGAACTCAAGGTCTTGTTCATGCAAGATAAACAGACTACCAAAAAGCTATATCCTCAGTCTGAAACTTTAATACTTTATATCAGGATAAATTATCTCAGTTGCCGTTGGCACTTAAGAAATCTGCAAAGGTATGCATAGTGGTATTCTCACAGGGTTGACCTTCAAGATAGTCCGCCTAAGTAGGCAGATCAGCAAGATAAAACTTATCTAAGTATGGTTGCCTAAAACAACTTAGCTATGAGCTGCAGGAAACTCACTAGAAATTATCCTGATCCTATTTCATACTCCCTTTAGCTTGCTGTAGTACTTGTCTGATTCTAGGGAATTGAGGTCCATTATGGTAACATTAAGAAGTATTTTTCCTTGGCTATTTGCTGTGGTTCAGTGGCTGGCAACCTTGCTATAACAGTACACAAGAGGCAGAGACAGGCAGATCTATGAATTCTAGGAGAGCTTGGTCTGCATAGAATGTTCCAGGCCAGCCAGCATTACATAGTAAGACCCTGTCTTTAAAAAGAAAGTTTTCCAAAGTGGATGTATAAGTTTACATTCCTACCAGCAATGGAGGAGGGTTCCTCTTTCTCTACATCCTCTCCAGAATGTGTTGTCACTGAGTTTTTTATCTTAGTATGTACTCACTTTTAAATGGATTTTAGCCATATAGTACAGCATAAAAATACTATGAGGCACAGACACAAGGAAGATAAGTAACGAGGAGGATCCAAGGGAAGATGCATAAATCTCTCTCAGAAGGGGAGACAAGAAAGAGAGAGGTCATGACTGAAGAGAGGGAACAAGGTAGAAGTGGGGCACAAAGAGTTAAGAGGTTAGAGATCAGACATTGAGAGAGCATGGTGGAGAGGACAGAAGGCCTGTAGGGAAAAAGAGAAATTGAAGGTGGGAACATCTCTGTGACAAGCTGGGGACCTAAGTCAGGGTAGGCTCCTGGGAGGATAGGAAGGGGACTCAGATCCTAGCAGAGAGCATAGAGACTGAAGAAAACAGCCTCTAACTAGACTAGTCTCCTAGTAGAGGAAGGGAAACAGCAACTCATCCACAAAAACTTTGACCCAAAATTTACCCTGCTTACAGATATGCAGGAATAAAGATAAAGCAGGTGGCACAATGATGGATGGAATGTCCAACCAATGCCTGGCTCAACCAAAATCCCACCCAATGGGAGAGTGCTAACTCTGACGCTATGAATGATACTAGGCTAAACTGGTAGACAGAAGCCTACTCAGAGTTGTCTTCTGAGAGACTCTACCCAGCAGCTCCTCAAAACAGATGCGGAGACTCAGACTCAAACATTGGCTGTGTCTCAAGAGTCTTGTTAAAAAGTGAGAAGAAAGAGAAAAAAACCTGGAAGTGACAAGAGCTCCACAAGAAGACCAACAAAGCCAACTAACCAGAGCTTGCTGAGAATGAAGCATCAACCAAGAACCATCCATGAACTTGAAGTAGGCCCCCTACAAAGAGGTAGGTGATGGGCAGCTTAGGCTTCATGTGGGTCCTCTAGTAAGTGAAGTGGGGGCTGCATCAGGCACAGATACACTTGCAGCTTTTGGATCACTTTCCCTGGAGGGACTGCCTCAGGAGAAGAGAACATACTCTGTCCTGATGCAACTTAATGTAAGATGATCAACCTTCATTCAGAAAGGCAAACGGGATGGATATTGGAAGGAGAAGAAAACAGGAAACAGGACAGGAGCTTACCACAGAGGGCCTCTGAAAGACTCTACCCAACAGTGTATCAAAACAGATGCTCATAAACAAACTTTGGGCAAATTGCATGGAATCTTATGAAAGAAGAGGAAGATAGAAAGAGCTGGAGGGGGCAGGAGCTCCACAAGGAGAGTAACAGAACCAAAACATCAGGGCACAGGGCTCTTTTCTGAAACTGATACTCCAACCAAGGACCATGCCTGGAGATAAACTAGAACCCCTGCACAGATGTAGCCCATGGCAGTTCAGTGTCCAAGTGGGTTCCCTAGTAAGGAGAACAGGGGCTGTCTCTGACAAGAACTAAGTGGCTGGCTCTTTGAGTGTGCAGCCTTACCAGGCCACAGAGGAAGATAATTCAACCAGTCCTGATGAGACCTGATAGACTAGAGTCAGAAGGAAGGGGAGGAGAACTCCCCTCATCAGTGGACTTGGGGAGGGACATGGGAGGAGATGAGGGAGGGAGGGAGGGAGGGAGGGAGGGAGGGAGGGAGGGAGGGATTGGTAGGATTTGAGGGAGGGGGCTTACACTCTGATACAAAGTGAATATACTGTAATTTATAAAAAAATAAATTAATTAAAATTTTAAAAAATAAAATAAACCAAATCCAAGAACACATCAAAGATATCATCCACTATGAACAAGTAGGCTTCATCCCAGGTATGCCGGGGTGGTTCAATATAAACAAACTGAAATAAAAAGACCACATGATAATCTCCATAGATGCTGAAAAAGCATTTCATAAAATCCAACATTCATTTATGTTTAAAGTCCTGGAGAGATCAGTGATACAAGGCACTTACCTAAACATAGAAAAGGCAATACACAACAAGCCTATAGCCAACATAAAATTAAATGGAGAGAAACTTAAATCAATCCCACTGAAATCAGGGACAAGGCAAGGCTGCCCACTCTCTCCATACTTCTTTAACATAGTACTTGGAATCCTTAAAAGAGCAATAAGACAATTAAAGGCAATCAAGGGGCTTCAGTTCGGAAAGGAAGAAGTCAAAGTATCACTATTTGCAGATGATATGATAGTATACCTGAGTGACCCCAAAAATTCTGCCAGGGAACTCCTACAGCTGATAAACACCTTCAGCAAAGTGGATGGATACAAAATTAACTCAAAAAAACTCAGTAGACCTCCTGTATACAAAAGACAAAAGGGCTGAGAATAAAATTAGGAAACAACACCCTTCACAATAGCCACAAAGAATGCAAAGTACCTTGGTGTAACTCTGACGAAGCAAGTCAAATACTTGTATGAAAAAAAATTTCAGTCTCTGAGAAAAGAAATAGAAGAAGATATCAGAATATGGAAAGATCTCCCATGCTCATGGCTTGGCAGGCTTAACATAGTAAAAATGGCTATCTTACCAAAAGCAATCTACATATTCAATGCAGTTCCCACCAAATTACCAATACAATTCTTTACAGACCTTGAAAGAAAAATTCTCAACTTCAAATGGAATAACAAGAAACCCAGAATCACTAAAATAATTTTCTACTGTAAAAGATCTTTTGGAGGCATCTCCATCCCTGATCTCAAGCGGCATCTCCATCCCTGATCTCAAGCTGTACTATGGAGCAACAGTAATAAAAACTGCATGGTACTGGCATAGAAACAGAATGGTGGATCAATGGAATAGAATAGAAGACCCAAAATAAACCCACACACCTACGGAACAAAATGACAGCCTACAGATTGGGAAAGGATCTTCACCAACCCTATATCTGACAGAGAGTTAATATCCAGAATATTTAAAGAATTCAAGAAGTTAAACAGCAACAAATCAAGTAACCAAATTAAAAAAATGGAGAACAGAGCTAAACAGAGAATTCTCAATAGAGGAACATCGAATGGCAGAGAAACACTTACAGAAATGTTCAATGTCTTTAGTCATTATGGAAATGCAAGTCAAAACGATCCTGAGATTTCAGCTTACACCCATCAGAATGGCTAAGATCAAAAACTCAAGTGACAACACATGCTGGATAGAGTGTGGAGAAAGAGGAGCCTTAATCCATTGCTGGGGGAATGTAAACTTGTACAACCACTTTGGAAATCAGTCTGGCGCTTTCTCAGATAATTAGGAATAAAGTTACCTCAAGATCCATCTACACCACTCCTAGGCATATATCCAAAAGATGCTCAATTATACAACAAGGACATTTGCTCAACCATGTTCATAGGAGCTTTATTTTTAATACAAAAAGCTGGAAACAACCCAGATGTCCCTCAACTGAGGAATGGATACAGAAATTGTGGTACATTTACACAATGGAATACTACTCAGCAATTAAAAACAAATCATGAAATTTGCAAGCAAATGGTGGGATCTAGAAAATATCTTCCTGAGTGAGGTATCCCAGAAGCAGAATGACACACATGGTATATACTCACTTATAAGTGGATATTAGACATTAGGATAAGATGCTCAATCTTCATTCAGAAAGGGAAATGGGAAAGACATCAGAAGAGGGAGAAAACAGGAAACAGGACAGGAGTCTACCACAGAGGGCCTCTGAAAGACTCTACCTGGCAGGGTATCAAAACATATGCTGAGATTCATAGCCAAACTCTGGGCAGAGTGCAGGGAATCTTATGAAAGAAGGGAGAGATAGAAAGACCTGGAGGGAACAGGAGTTCCAGAAGGAGAGCAACAGAACCAAAAAAATCTAGGCACAGGGATCTTTTTTGAGACTAATAATCCAAACAAGGACCATGCATGTAGATAACTTAGAACCCATACACAGTAGTAAACCATGGCAGCTCAGTCTCCAAGAGGGTTCCCCAATAATAGGAACAGAGACTGTCTCTGACATGAACTCTTGAGCTGGCTCTTTGATCACCTCCATCTGAGGAGGAAGGAGCCTTACCAGTCCACAGAGGAAGATAATGAAGCCAGTCCTGATGAGATCTGATAGACTAGGGTCAGATGGAAGGGGAGGAGGACCTCCCCTATCAGTGGACTGGGGCAGGAGCATAGGAGTAGAAAAGGGAGGGAGGGTGTGATTAGGAGGGGATGTGGGAGGGGTCTACAGCTGGGATACAAAGTGAATGAACTGTAATTAATAAAAAAATATATAAAAATAAAATAAAGTTTTCTTTTTCTCTACCAAAACTGTTGCTAAGCACACAGACATCTACAATCTAGGCTAAGTGAATTTTATGTTCTTCTTGAGAGCTCTGTAGATGGTAGACTCGGTTGTTGTTCAAGATTTGATGCTTTCCAGGTTCTTAGTTATTCTTGGTTATTCTAAGTTATCTATGTGGATTGGTCTTGTTCTCTTTTCTGGCCCAAAAATTCTGGTTAGCTTGTTTTTAATATTTGTACTTATCACTTTTGAAACTTAAGACATGAATTTCTTATTTATGGAAATGATCATTTTGTTTGCCCATGCCTCAGTCTTTGCCTTCAGGGTAATGGCAGTAGGAGCCAGATAACACCCTGGGTGAAAACATTCTCCTTCTTGTATCTATTTTGGCATTAAAAATTTGGGGGCTTATATAGGAACTACTACACAACTGCTACTCTCTAAATAGATGTATGGACCTTTGCTCCCTGATGTTTTATAATCTCTTGAATCTGAACAGATGGCACCAGGGAGTTGGTCCATTTTGAAATGAAAAATATATAGTCATAGGAATAATCATCTTATTATCTCTAGAGGTATTAATCTGCTTCATCATCCTGAAACATTAACTATTTGTTCTTTTACCCAACTTCCTTTCATCAGGTCATGATTATCTAAAGACAGCAGCAAATTTTTTTTCTGGAACCCACATCAGTAGGTCAAAACATCAAATCTTCAACCTAATAGTCACCTCATGTTACAAAATGTCCAATATATAATTTATGCCATAAATAGTACACAAATTCTTCCTTCTTCACAAATTCTCCCTTTAGCTTCAAATTTACAATCTAAATTTCTAATTGAACTCTCCACGGATATGATTTGGTGGTGGTGGTGAGAAACCTAAAATGCAATATAAACCATCCCTCTTCCCTTTATAGCCTATTCATTTCCATTACTGGATGCTTACTTTTGTTTTATAACCGTGGAGTTAAGGAGATACAGAACCTGAAGAACCCTCTCGCTTTCCTCCGCTTCTCTACACCTCACAAAATCTCAATAATTTTTACTATGATCCAGAATCCAATAGTGATTGAAGGAATAAAATTATCTGCTCACAGAAGTTTTTATTGCAGTAAAAAGAAATATATAAGCAAATAATTACAGAATATAATTGGTGGAACTAAATATTAAGAATAGTAAGAAGAAATATGAAGACACTTTTGAAATACATTACCAGGCAGGTTCATATTTAAAAGCATCATCTTTGATCTATGGTGTAAGCCATGAATTCAGAAAGGCTGTGATGTAGCCCAGTGATAGAATACTTGACTCACAGTCGTAAGTCTCTGCACCTAATTCTCACCAGGATAAAGAAGGAAACAGCTTTGGCTTCTGAATCAGGACAACGAAGTCATACAGGTACAAGTTACATCATTTTGATGCAACAACGCTGACAGAAAATCCCTTAAAGATATGATTTTCCCCCAATATAGGTCATGACTGAGACCCTTATGCTACAGTGAACCAGGATATGACTCCCAATAACTACACTCAGTTCCTCTGCCCCCCAAGAATATAAAGGCTGAGTGCAAGGCACTTTAGGGCTTACAGCTTTGCATAAAATTCCCTTGGGGGGAAAAAATCACTGCTTTGTTCATATTGTGCATAAAGTGATTATATGTGAATATTAAATAGTGATACTCTTGCCTCGTTTTAACCAGATTTTATTATATATTTTTAATACACAAGGAATGTGATGGAAGGTATGCATAAGAACATACACTCTAACTCCCATACCTGCTTATCTTAAAATGTGAATGATGGACCATGCATGGAGATAACCTAGGACCCCTGCACAGAAGTAGCCCATAGCAGCTCAGTCTCCAAGTGGGTTCCCTAATAATGGGAACAGGGACTGTCTCTGATATAAACTCAGTGGCTCGCTCTTTGATCATCTCCTTCTGGCGGAGGAGGGGGTCAGCCTTACCTGGCCACAGAAGAAGACAATGCAGCAAGTCCTGATGAGACCTGATAGGCTAGGGTCAGAGGACCTCCCCTATTAGTGGATTTGGAGAGGGGTATGGGAGGAGATGAGGGAGGGAGGGTAGGATTGGGAGGATCTTAGGGAGGGGCTACAGCCTGGATACAAAGTAAATAAACTAAAATTAATATAAAAAATAAAAATAAACTAACTATAGCAAACTAGAGAAAAAAATGTGAACAATGAACTTATGACCTTGTCCAAGAAGAAAGGAAAGGCAGAAAGATATAATAAATGTAAAAACATGAAATAAATGTTTAACTTCCTAGGCAAATCAAGGAGTTAAAGAATGAGCTGAAGAACTTCTGAGAGCTGAAGTATTCTGAGAATACTGAGAACTTCTCATGTCTGAGGGGAAATACATAGAAGGACAGCAATATCTTAGGTCTATTCTAAAAAACATAATTCAATTGCAAGTTTTTTTAAAAAAGCCAAAAATCCCATTGCGTATAAACCCCAAATATTAACTATATTCTGCCATTAAATATGTGCTGCTTGCACACAAACACACAAAGAGATAAGTTCTCTTGAAATGGAACAGACTCAACTGTACATGCGCTGTTCTTTGGAAGTATGAGACCAGCATTAATCAGATCATCAATAAAACATGTTAATATGGAAGTATAAATGGTTTCATGAAGCCGACAGAGAAACACAGCATGAACTAAAAGGCTGGAGAACTAGGAAATTCTTGGAAATTGTTTTTTTTATCTATTCTTCATATGAAATTTATTTGTAATGAAATAAAGTAAAAAAGAATGGATTGATGATTGATAGATAGATTTGTTGGTATAATAAATGATGCTATTAATATGATAGGTATCAGTAGATAGACATATAAATAATAGAAGATAGATAGACAATAGGTACAACTGAAAAATGAAGAAAAAAATGGGTGGATAACATTGGTAGAAAAACCAAGTTGAATTTAATATGATAGGGTAGCAAGGAAGGCCTTTAGAGGTTTTTATAAGCAGCTGCTCTGTGAGTATCTTCTGTTTCTCTACCTTTTCTTTTTACAACTAGATCTTAAATAAATCCCTCTAGACAGGAAGGTAAAAAAAATGGATATCATCATTAGAATTAATAGCACAAAATGCAATAATGACCATGATTAAGTCTTATCAAGTTTATGACAGAATAATTAGTACCTCAAGTAGGGAGGGCTGTACCTTCCTATATATCTTCATCAAAATGGACTTTTTAAAAATGTAATTGCTTTGTAGTCTTGTAAAATCTTTCCTACTGGAATGTTTTATCGAGTTGAGATTTTTTTTTTCCCTCAATAGTGTCTGACAGTCAGGTCAAAATGCCGATGCATCTTAAAATCTAATCTTCCTTCCTGCTTCCTGAATTTGATTCTGCTCTCTATGAGATCTGCACAAGAAAGAGAAAAGTTCTACTCAGAAACTCTCTTCGTTTGTGGACCAAATAAGTAATTTCCATGTAGAGTACCAATCCATCTTCCTAATTGACACTATGAAGAAGAAAAATAAAGCAAGCTGATAACTTGAAAAGAAAATTAACCTCATTGGCATCATGTGGGCAAGACCTGAACTTCCTTATAAAAATGGCTTCTCTCTTCAAAAACCATTACATTCCAGCAATGTGGGGTTTTTCTTCCCCGGGGGATTGATACAAGAGAATTTTCACAGAGTTGTACTAATCCATATAAAATCATCTCTTCAGGAAAAGGGATGCCGGGGAGAACAACATGCAGACAGCACTGTAAAAGAATTTTATTCCTCACAGATGAAAATGTTTCTGTGTAGTTGCTATAGCTTCCCCTATAAGAATATAATTGGTATATCGTAAATTCAGGACTACCATAGACCAAATCAGAGGGAGGGTAGAAGAAGGGAAAACAAAACAATAAAACATAGTAAATAAGTAACAATAACAAAAGCATACCAATATGCTTGCCAGAGCAAAACTGTTAGTCATATTTTTCCTTTTCCACTAGATTTACTGTCTTAAGAGTTCAGAATGTTAGCTCCTGGATCCTTAGGTGCTGCCCCGAAAGGTTAATCAACTCAGCCACAAGTCATGACAATCCCCGTCTCCTTTAGGGACCAGGAATAGATGACATGGTCACCTGATCGCAGGCACATAGCACAGATCACATATGAACCATGCCTGCGGGCTTGTGGTCTAGGCCAACCCTCCCCAACAGAAACTTTTAAGAGGAAAAGATACCCAGCTTTGTCAGGGGAGACTGAAGACTCTTGCCTCAGACTCCCACTGTTATACATGTAGCAATAATAAATCTCTTACCCTGGAAAGGGAATTGTTCTTGGCACCTTCCCTTCAAATTGAGCCCCTCAGGACTCTCCCTAACACAAAGCTCTCTTCTTCTATAGAAAACTCAAACTTTACATTTTTATGGGAAGTGTTTCTGTGGTGAATTTTTTTTAGGAATCTTGATTATTGTCTATCCACAGACAAGATCAGGTAGAGATGTATTCTTATACACCTGCCAAGAAATAAAAAAAAAAAAAGAAGTGTGCTTCATTCTGCTGAAGTAGAATCACAAGGTAGTTGGCTGAAAAAAATAAAACTTATAATTGCCTAGTGGTGATGAGCTCACATCTCTTGCATTGTCTATAAAAACAATGTGTTAAACATCTTCCCTATACTCAGCAGTCACAAGAGGATTGCACATAGCAAGTCAATTTAAAAAAATAAAGAAATAATTCTACAGCCACTTAACACGAATGACATTAGACCCATTTGTGTGCTGTTGAACTGAGATCAGACAAGATATAGTTAAAAGAGTAGGATTAAAAACTATCTACACTCACAACATAAAAGCTCCATTGCTGGTGGGAATGTAACCTTGTACAACTAGTTTGGAAATCAGTCTGGCGCTTTCTCAGACAATTAGGAATAGTGCTTCCACTATACCACTCAAGATCCAGCTATACCACTCCTAGGCATATATCCAAAATATGTTCAAATACACAACAAGAACATTTGTTCAACCATGTTCGTGGCAGTTTTATTCATAACAGCCAAAGCCTGGAAACAACTCAGATGTCCCTCAATGAAGGAATGGATACAGAAAGTGTGGTACATTTACACAATGGAATACTACTCAGCAATCAAAAACAAGGAAATATGAACTTTGCAAGCAAATGGTAGGAACTAGAAAAAAAATCATCCTGAGTGAGGTATCCCAAAAACAGAAAGACACACACTGTATATACTCACTTATAAGTGTATACTAGACATATAATATAGGATAAACCTACAAAAAATCTGTACACTTAAAGAAGCTGAGCTAGAAGGAGGACTTTGGGTAAGATGATCAATCCTCACTCAGAAAGGCAAAAAGGGTGCACATTGGAAGAAGGAGAAAACATGAAACACGAGAGAAGCCTACTACAGAGGGCCTCTGAAAGACTCTACCTAGCATTGTATCAAAGCAGATACTGAGACTCATAAACAAACTTTGGGCAGAGTGCAGAGAATCATATAAAAGAAGGGGGAGATAGTAAGACATGGAGAGGACAGGAGCTCCACAAGGAGAGCAACAAAACCAAAACATCTGGGCACAGGGGTCTTTTCTGAGACTGATACTCCAACCAAGGACCATTCATGGATATAACCTAGAACCCCTGCCCATTTGTAGCCCATGGCAGCTAAGTATCCAAGTGGGTGCCCACTAAGGGGAGCAGGGGCTCTCTCTGACATGACCTCAGTGGCTGGCTGGCTCTTTGACCACCTCCCCCTGATGGGGGAGCAGCCTTGCTGGGCCACAGAGGTGGACAATATAGCCAGTTCTGATGAGACCTGATAGGCTAGAGTGAGATGGAAGTCCTCTATCTGTGGACTTGGAGAGGGCATAGGAGGAGATGAAAGACAGAGGGTGGGATTGGGAGGAAAGGAGGAAGGGGGCTACAACTAGAATACAAAGTGAATAAACTGTAATTAATATAAAAATTTAAAAAAAGAGCTCATGGCAGTCTGTACTACATGATATAATGTCTCAAAAAAAGCATAAGACAATAAGATTGTGAGCACTGAAGAAAAGGGCAGTCTCCTCATCAAAAGGCAACACAGAAAGATCCCAAGTTTTCAGGTGTTGACAGAAAAACGTCACTCCAGAAAACTAACCTGTAAGCATTAGGAATATCCCTCAGGAATGAAGCTGAAAGTAACACATTCTCTCTCTCTAGAGAAAAAAAAATAACATGTAATTTTCTACTCCTACATCTTTTGGGTGTCTATAGGAAGTCTCTTAAACAGAAAATGGTAAAAGACGTTTGTACCGTCATGAAGAAAAGAACAAAAAGAGTGCAGTAAACAAAGCTAATAAAAATGCTTTCTGAAACACACTTGATGGTTCAGATAAAATTCATGAGACTTTGAAGTGGTTCTAATCTGTGTACAGGAAATATTTAGCACAATTGCCTTTAAAAAGGGAGTAGGGAATGAGAAGGGGAGTAGAGTTCTCATATGGCACTCGAGCTGATAATGTGATGGAGGTAAATGCGTAGAGCAAGCATATACAGTGTTCTGCAAAGACACACTCACACGTGTTGTTGCGATGCCAGTGGGGTGAATATCTTGTCCATAAAAGCCAAATTGCCAGAATAAACTCTTTAAAACTTTGGAAATTAAGAGCTGTAGCATTGCAGAGAGCTCTTGCTGACAACAGCAATAAAACATCTGATTTTTAGAAGGAACAGTGAACATTATCATCAAAGGATTTTATAACATTTGTTTGTTTGCTCATTTGTATACTCACCCTCACGAATGTGTGTTCGAACAGTTATGTGTGTGTGTGTGCGTGCACCATGCTGTATTTGCATTCATAGGGATCAGAGAAGAACTTTCAGGAGTCTATAATCTCTTTCTACCATGTGGGACCTGGGACACCAACTCAGGTTTTTGGACTTTGGCTGAAAAGACTGAGAAAATGAGTATCATCTAGTATAGCATTATTCAAAAATTTTCAAACAAGTATTAAATAACTACTATGTTAGCTTTACATCACTCTGACTGTCCTAGTTAGCTTTAACTGTTAATTGACATCACCTAGAATCACCAGAGAAGAGGGTACCGATGGAGGGATTGCCCAAGCAAGGCTGGCACATACTCATGTCTGTGGAGTGTGGTGGTTGTCTTGTTAGTTGGTATACCAATTGACAAAGCCCAGAGTGAGCAGCACTATTCCTAATCAAGGGGGTCTTGAGCGGTGTAAGAACTTTGTAACATTCAATGTATATTTTAGAAATTAATGTATAATGTAACCTAGCACACAGTAAGAAAATTGAAAAATAAGTAAAAGTTAAAGAAATAGAAAATAGGAAGTAAAGAAAATAAATGAGTTGGACTGTGGTGGCACACGCCTTTAATCTCAGCACTTGGGAGGCAGAGGCAGGCAGAATCTCTGTGAGTTTGAGGCCAGCGTGGCATACAGAGAAAGTTCCAGAACATCAAGAGCTACACAGAGAACTACTGTCTTGGAAAAAGAAAAGACATGAAACAAAAAAAAAAATCATTTGGCGAAAATAAATTGAAATGTTGAGCTTTTCATTAGGCAATGATAATATGAGATTTCAATTGGCTCATCTTTCAGTCTCCAACCAAGCCAAGCAGAAGTGATGACAAGAAATCTGTGATTTTTTTTATGCGCTCAGGTGAATTTTATGCAAAAACAGCTTGAACTAGACTAGAAAAAGGCCAGGCTAGAAGGAGAGAAACTATTTTTTTTTCTCATTTTAATCACGGGTATGAAAGAGACTGGAAGCCCGAAATAAGCCTGTCAAGCAGGAAAAAAAAAGTACAATTTGGAAGAATATTGCAAGATAGGATTTTAAAGAAATGGTGCCACAATTGACTCTGACAAAGATATAGAGAAAATGTTCCAATGATGGCTTGTGTTCTGTGATTTGCACGTGTGATGGGTGTTAGTGCTGTTTGTGTCCACGATGACCTAGGGTGGAGGCTGAAGGTGGAGGCAATGCAGGAGAATTAATACAGCACATTTAGTACAGTATTTAATATGCAACAGAATTATGATAAATACGTGTTAAATGAATATTTTTGTTTTCAAGATATTGAATTTAAGTCACCATGGTGATATGCAGATATAATGAAATTTGTCAGTTAGAATAAAATGAAAGACATATAGATCATATATCTGATGGCCATTAGTAATTGGTAGTGAACATAAAATAAATGTATCATTCAAATCTTGATCCATGACGACACATGAATGCTTCCAGCGAAGGACACAGTATACTTGAAGTACAAAGCGTGAGTAGCGAGCAATAAGTTTCGCTCTATAATCCTATAAAGCACTGGGTTAGCTGTGCATGCTCTAGCCCATTCCCAGCGACTCTTCACAACACCGCCGAGAGCTCACATGACACCTCACCTGAAGCACCCTGGCAGCCCGCCTCCAGCTCTTCATCCTTTGGAGCCCCTTCAACATAGTTGCTGCAGTTAGTGGAGCATCACTGACATGCTTGCTGAAGCTGGTCGCGGAGTAACCCTAACTTGGACATAAGTTCTCCAGGAAGTAAAACATCAACTTAGTAAAACAATGTTGAGTGATGTCCTCACCTTCTTAAGAGCTCTTCTTATCTTATTCATCTTCAGACACCATTCCTACCATGATGATCAGAGAAAGGAAAATATTTCCAGCGCCTGTGTGGTATTCTGCCTTCCCAACAGTGACCAAGGCAACAATACGTCTGTCACCTTCCTCAGTGGAGCTGAAATACAGAAAATAACGTGCAGCCTCCAACTCAGCATGTATGAAGCAGCACACTTAATACCTCTCACTGTCAGACCTTCTGCTATTAAAGTAATAATAATTTTCTTTCCTAGGTCCTGCTAAATATGATCACAAGGTTATAAATGACTTAACTGCTAGGATTCAAAAGGCCATTCAGCATAGTTAAACGCTGTGGAGTTAAAGTAGACTCTGAGACAGAGGAAATACATAGGTTAGATTTTATTATTGTAACACAAAATAAAATCAAGGAAGCAGATGATACCCTTCGCCTGAAAAAGACAGTGTGAGAGAATGTGGTAGAACTGTGTGTGAGTGACAAGATAGATGGCACAGGTATGTGCCATCTATCGGTAATTAACACAATTTCTTGATGAAGTACAGCCTTCCAAGGCCAACTTGTGTTTGGGCAAGGTGCAGAGTAGAATACTATTTTTGGTAGCCTAATCTCACCAAGGATAGAGGTTTGCTTCAGATACAAAGTAATGGCAGCCAAGCAAACAGGCAAAATTATTATTTCCCTATGTGTGTTATACACATTTTAATATTCGTTCTTAAAGTGCTGAGTAAATGAAGGTCTGTACAAATGACATGTACACAAACAAAAATGCCCATTTAGGAAAATAAAAGGCGACTCAGAAATGACATGAAGGAGAGTAATATCCTGTGCAGGAGCTGCTCACCAACTGCTGGCTCTTCAATTCACGGAGTCCTGAGACTTTCCAAAAAAGGAGCAGTGAAGTGAAGTTTCTAGTTTCTTTGAAGACTCAGTTGTGTCATGTGATGCTTTGCTGTGAGCTCTCTTTTGAGGGGCGTGACTTTGGGTGGCCGAGAACATCCCTGGGTGGACTCTAAGGAGAGGAGATCAATAGAAGCCCCCAGCAATCTAAGTGAGTCTGTGGCTTTCCCTGACTTGCCATGCTGATTCCTAATATAGTTTGTTAGACAGAAAATACATTTATAACTATTCTACCATCAGGAAACATAAATCTATTCAATTCCAATGAACACCTATTTGCAGAGTGGCTTGACAAATGTGGAAGTGCTTAGACGTAGATAACACCCCCCCCAGCATTGCTGCAGCTAATATCTGCACATAAAACACTGCATCATCTTCCACTGCTCTCACTGACTTTTTAACCTTTCTCTTCCTCTTTTTCCCACCTGTTCCACATTCTGTCTTTATTCCACATACCTGCAATTCAATATCCATTCTGAGTGATCTTTTTTATTTTTATTGATTATAGTTTATTCACTTTGTATCCCCCTTGTAGCTCTCTCCCTCCTCCCCTCCCAACCTCACCCTCCTTCCTACTTCTCAACCCATGTCTCTACCACTAATACAGGAGGTCCTCCTCCCCTTCCTTCTGACCCTAGCTTATCAGGTCTAATCAGGACAGGCTACATTGTCTTCCTCTGTGGCCTGGTAAGGCTGCTTCCCCCTCAGGGGGAGGTGATCAAAGAGCAGGGCAATCAGTTCATGTCAGAGACAGTCCCTATTCCTATTACTATGGAACCCACTTGGACACTAAACTTCCATGAACTACATCTGTGCAGGGGTTCTAGATTATCTCTATGAATGGTCCTTGTTTGGAGTATCAGTCTCCTAAAAGACCCCTATGCCCAGATTTCTTGGTTCTGTTGCTATCCTTGTGGAGCTTCTGTCCTCTCCAGTTCTTACTGTGTAACCCTTCTTTAATAAGATTCCCTACACTCCGCCCAAAGTTTGGCTATGAGTCTCAAGCATCTGCCTCGATACCCTGCCAGGGGAGAGCCTTTCAGAGGCCCTCTGTAGTAGGATCCTGTCCTCTTCCCTGTTTTCTACCTCCTCCGATGTCCATCTTCTTTACCTTTCTGAATAGGGATTGAGCATCTTATCCAGAGTCCTCCTTCTTGATTAGCTTGATTAGTTTCTTTAAGTATACAAATTTTAGTATGTTTATCCTATATTATATATCTAATATCCACTTATGAGTGAGTATATACCCTGTGTGTCTTTCTGCTTCTGGGATACCTCACTCAGGAAGATCTTTTACAGTTCCCACCATTTGCCTGCGAATTTCATGATTTCCTTGTTTTTTTTTTACTGCTGAGTAATATTCCATTGTGTAGATGTACCACAATTTCTGTATCCATTCCTCAACTGAGGGGCATCTGGGTTGTTTCCAGGTTCTGGCTATTACAAATAAAGCTGCTACAAATGTGATTGAGCAAATGTCCTTGTTGTATACTTGAGCATCTTTTGGATATATGCCTAGGAGTGGTATAGGTGGATCTTGAGTAAGCGCTATTCCTAATTGTCTGAGAAAGTGCCAGATTGATTTCCAAAGTGGTTGTACAAGTTTACATTCCAACCAGCAGTGGAGGAAGATTCTCCTTTCTCCACATCCTCTCCAGCATGTGCTGTCACTTGAATTTTTTTATCTTAGCCATTCTGGGTGTAAAGTGAAATCTCAGGGTCTTTTTGATTTGCATTTCCCTGAAAACTAAGGACTTTGAGCATTTCTCTATGTGTTTCTCTGCCATATTTTTCTATTGAGAATTCTCTGTTTAACTCTCTACCCCATTTTTAATTGGATTAACTGATTTGTTGCTGTTTAACTTTTTGAGTTCTTTATATATTCTGAATTTTAACCCTCTGTCAGATATAGGGTTGGTGAATTAGAAGAAGATACCAGAAGATGGAAAGATCTCCCATACTCATGGCTTGGCAGGATTAACATAGTAAAAATGGCCATCTCACCAAAACCAATCTACAGATTCAATGCAATTCCCATCAAATTACCAATACAATTCTTTACTGACTTGAAAGAAAAATTCTCAACTTCACATGGAATAACAAGAAACCCCAAAGAACCTCTAAAACAATCCTCTACAATAAAAGTTCTTCTGGAGTTATCTTCATCCCTGAACTCAAGCTTTACTATAGAGCAACAGTTATAAAAACTGCATGGTACTGGCATAGAAACAGAATGGTGGATCAATGGAATCTAATAGAAGACCCAGAAATAAACCCACACACTTCTGGTCACCTGATTTTTGACAAAGATGCCAAAAACATTTAATGGAAAAAAGACAGCATCTTCAACAAATGGTGCTGGTCTAACTGGATGTCTACATGTAGAAAAATGCAAATAGATCCATACTTATCACCCTGCACAAAACTAAAGTCCAAGTAAATCAAAGACCTCAATATAAAACCAGACACACTAAACCTGTTAGAAGAAAAAGTGGGGAAGAGCCTGGAACTCATTGGTACAGGAGACAACTTCCTGAAAAGAAAACCAATAGCAGAGGTTCCAAGAGAAACAATCAATAAATGGGACCTCATGAAAGTGAAAAGCTTCTCTAAAGCAAAGGACACAGTCTTCAGAACAAAAAGACTGCTTACAGAATGAGTAATCTTCAAACTTTCAAATGTACCGTGGCTTGCTGCTGTTGCTGCTACAGCACTATCTAATTTGTTTTGTTGTTTATATTGTTTTTTTCCTCTTTAGGTGGTGCTAGAGAGAAAACCCTCAAGAAAAGGCTTCTCAATAGAAAAATTAACAAATAAAAGCAGAAGAAATATTCAAATCAAGAGATGTTCGTGCAGTATATAGAAACAAAAGAAACATGATTCTTTCCAAGATGACAGTCCTTCACTACTAAGTTCATGGATAATGAACCATGTAAAATGCTATTAAAATTTACTATTAAAAATCATCAACAGTCTCAAGTGATATAAACAAGCAGATGAATTCTATCCAATTCTATCCAACCTGGAAAAAGTCAATAACATGGGAAAATTATATGTTCAACAGTATCAGTATGGATAAAAAAAAAATAAGGAAACTAATGAAAAAATAGTCAGCAAAACAATGATATTTAAAATATAGAAAGGTTAGAAATAAAAACTCAGTGAATAATAAAAACACTAGGGATGAAAGACACAGTTAAGAAAAATACATTTCGAGGAACAGCCTTGCTAGGTCACAGAGGAGGACATGGCAGCCAGTCCTGAAGATACCTGATAAGCAAGGGTCAGATGGAAGGGAAAGAGGACCTCCCCTAGCAGTGGACTTGGAAGGGGGCAGGGAAGAAATGAGGGAGGGAGGGTTGACTTGGGAGGGAATGAGGGAGGGAACTGTTCCTGGAATACAAAGTAAATAACCTGTGATTAATATAAAAAAAATAAAAATTAATAATAAAAAAAGAAAAATACATTAAATTACCTATAAAAAATTCTGGGATATAACCAAGAAACCAAACCTAAGAATTCACAGGATAGAAATCACTGAATAATCAGAGAGCAGTCAACTGAGTTCATGATAGAGGCAGCCCCTTATCCTCTTCCTCAGAGATCAACATTGAGACTGAGCTACCAATCAGCCACATCTGAGCAGGGGGTCTAGGTCCTCTTCATGCATGGTCCTCAATTGGTGCATCAGCCTCTGTAAGACTCCCTGGGCTCAGATATTTTAGTTTTGTTGGTCTCCTTGTGAGACTCCTGTCCCCATCATGTCCCTCTAATCCCACCAGTTGGTTGCTCTCTGATCACTTGCCGCTGATGATGCACGGCCATGGAAGAAGAAGATCCAAGCAGTCCTGATGAGACTTAACAAGATATGGGCAGATGGCAATAGTGGACTAGGTGAAAGGGATAAGGGTAAAAGGGAAGGAAGGTGGAAATGGGGGAGTTGAGGAAGGGGCTTTCAATTGGGATATATAATGAATAAATTGTGAAGAAAAAATAAAAATTAAAGAAGTAGCTGAATAAAAAGTCACAGATGATCTTTTCAATGAACTTATAGGAGAAATTTTCCCAAATAGGAAAAGAAATGGATATCAATTATAGAGGCATTTAGAACCCTCAAAAGACATGAAAAGAGAAAAGTATCTCCATGAGATATTAAAGTGTCAAATATTTGACATATTAAGATGTCAAAACTACAGATCAAAGAAACAATATTAAAACCTGAGTTGGAAACTATGGACCTACAAGGTAATGAGACCAGCTCTCATATCAACAACCCTGTAAAACAAGGGAAACCTCAAAGAACTTTTAAGCCCTAAAATAAATAAATGCAAATATTATTGTTGTGCCCAGATACATAAGAACATTAAATACAAGATACATAGATACATAACATTCTGAAACAAGCACAAAATAATTAATAATATTCAATTATTAATTTCACTTTAATAATTTGTGTGTACGCACATTTGTGTGCAAGTACAAATGAGTCCATAAGAGAACATCAGATACCCTAGAACTGAAATAACAGGTGGTTGTAGACCACCTGATACAGATGTAAAGAACCAAATTCTGGTCCTTTACAAAAGCATCAAGTGTTCTTACCAGCTCATCCATCTTTCCATCCCTGAATGTCTTCTTTCTAACCTGCATTAATGACAGTACATGTAAAATCATAGGTCAAAATGTGATTGATAAGGCAAAACAGAATAACCTTTCTACTTCTAGTAGTAGAAGAATGTATCAAGAACATGGTTTTCAATGGTTCTGAGTATTTTCTTTTTATACTTTCTCAAAATATCAATTTAAATAAGTGTCAATTAGAGTCATATGCTTTCTTGTCCTAGTTAGGGTTTCTATTGTTACAACAAAACACCATGACCAAATCTACTAGATGAGGAAATTATTTATTTTGGCTTGGGGTTATAGTTGATCATGAAGAGAAGTGAGGCCAGGAACTTAGGATGGAACCTGGAGGCAAGTAGGAGCCATGGAGGGGTGCTGCTCATTGACCTGATCTTTGTCTTGTGACCTACTTAACCTAGGACCACCTTCCCAGAGGTGGCACACCCACAGTGTGCTGGGAACTCCCACATCATTCGTTGATCAATAAAATTGCCTCACACACTTACCCAAAGGCCAATCTTATGCAAGCATTTTCTCAATTGAGATTCATTCTTCCTGTAGGATTCCAGTTTGTCTCAAGTTGGAAGAATAAGAAAAAATAAATAAATAACCAACACATTGGTCTTAAGCTCTAATAATCAAAACTTCAATCCAGAAAGCCACATTCTCTGAGATGAGAGTTAATAAAATATTTAATGCAATCGTGTTTTCCTTCATGTCTGAAAGCATTTTCTTTTGACCAATGCACTCCTTATTCTTCCCTCTGATTTCTACAAGATCCCATCTCTCTTCCAATTTCATTTCCAGTTAGTGTTGTTCTCTTGCATGTGAATATAGTGTTGTTTACTGTGGCATGAGCAACCTACCACGAGTCCCAGGCCTGAAGAAAATTGACTTCCTTTTTATTTGTCCATTTCCTATAGCTTCTCAGGTTGGGGTGGAGCCTTGTGGGTACACCCTCCCCAAGCCATGCTGGAATATTGACAGACTGACCTTGAACTGGGCTGTGTAGCAAGCACAGCTGTTGCAAGTTTACGAATGCAAGTACCTTTGTGTCCTGAAGATGTTTCCCTAGATGTTCTCCTTAACTGCTGCCTCTTACAATCTTTCTTTTCCTTCTTTCTTTAGGGTTCCTGAATCTTAGATGTAAGGGTTGTGCTATAAATTTATCATTTCACAGGGATAACCACCTCCAGCCACTTCTGCATTTTGAAGACCATGTTTCTCTATCTTAACCTCCATCCACTGGAAAAAATTGGCTTCTCTGATGAGGGGTGAGAGCTCACCCTGCTCTCTAGTTATGAGGTATATCAGTTTAGCAGACTAATAGCTGTAATTTCTCCCCTATGCCCTCTCACAGATTATTGTCCAAGTTTACAGAACCAGGAATGAGCTCCCTCCTGTTGAGTGAGATTTAGCAGTCAAATTCCTGCTCAACATCTAGAACTTAAGAAAAAGAAAAATAACTCCACAACTTGAGCACCAAAAGCCAAAGCAACCAACCAATAAATGGACTAATTAACTGAATAAATATTCTCAAATAATGAAATACAAATGGCCAATGAATATTTGAATTAGACTTCAATATCCTTAGCCCTTAAGGGAAATACAAATTAAAACTAATATGAAATTCTATCTCACCCAATTAACAATGGTTATTGTCAGAGCAACAAGTGACAAGCTTGCAGGGTGGCTCAGTCAGTAAGGTACATGCCTTCAAGCATAAGCACCTGAACCAACATTTAAAAAAGGAAAGAAAGGAAAGAAAAGACCAGGCATAGTGTTGTGCCCTTGCAATTGTAGCATAGGGGACAGTCAAGTCACCCTAGTTTACCTTTGATATTTCAGATCACAGATGAAAACAACGACAGACACACACACACACACACACACACACACACCGGGGGGGAGAGAGAGAGAGAGAGAGAGAGAGAGAGAGAGAGAGAGAGAGAACACCTCTCCTTTAACACTAGCTTAAAACCTAGTGGATGGCACAATGCCATGTGAGGTTGCCCTCGGGTCTCCACATGCACATATACACACAAAAGCCTGCTCTGTGCATCTGTGAGCACATGTGTACACGTATTCACAAGAACACACACAAACCAGAGGAAGAACAAATGAGAATGAAACAGGATGCAGAAAAAGAGGAATTATGATGGCTGTAATGTAAACTCATGCTCTGAGGAAATCGCTGTGGATACTTGATATTTCTTTAATAATAATTTAAAAACCTAAAACTAAAAATAGACCCACTATATGACCTTGCTATATTGCTTCTGTGTCTAAAGTTCAATGATATGGGGCTAGAGGGGTGGCTCGGTGGTTGAGCATACTTGCTGCTCTTGAAGAGGACCTAAATTCAGTTCCCAACACCCAGGACTCCAGGAGATCCCACACCCTCTTGCGCACACACGCGTGCACACACACAATATAAAATAAGAGCAAAATTTAAGTGTGGATGATTCTAGGTAAGTATGGCACAGAGATCCTTACACATTCATGTTTATTGCTGAGAGACCCACAATGTCCAAATACTCAGCCATCCTGGAGGCCCCCACAAATGCAGAGCTAAGGAACATGTGGCACACCTAGAGAATGGAAAATCATTCAACTGTAAAAAATCAAATTATGACATTCACCAGAAAATGGTTGGGACCAGAAATCACAGAGAGAATCCAAATTCCATAATAAAAGTATTAAACATTTCCTCTCACATGTGAAATCTAGATTTAAATTTATGCATATACACATTTATTTGTTTGTGCCTATATGTGTTTGCATACATGCATCTGTGTGTTTATGTGAGACAGGAGGGTAGAAACAAAAATACAGGAGAAGAGGAAGGAGTCTTTCAGCAAAAGGAGGTGGGATCAGAAGAGAGTAATGGGATGCCCCCTCCTTCAACTCCCCTATGTCCCACCCTCCCTCCTCTTCCCCCATCACCTTCCCCTAGTCCACTGAAAGGGGGAATTCTCCACCATTGCCATCAGCATATAGCTTGTTAAGTCTCATCAGGACTTAACATCAGGACTCATCATTTTCCTCCATGGCCTGGCAAGGTTCCATCACCAGGGATGAGTGATCAAAGAGCAGTCAACTGAGTTCATGATAGAGGCAACACCTGCTCCCCTCACTCAGAGATCCACAGGGAGACTGAGCTTCCAATCAGCCACATCTGAGCAGTGGGTCAAGGTCCTCTCTGTGTGTGGTCCTCAGTCAGTGTTTCAGTCTCTGTAGGACCACCCCACCCCACCCCAGGCTCAAATCCTTTAGCTTTGTTGTTCTCCTTGTGGGGATCCTGTCCCCTCCATGTCTGTCTATCCCCACACCCCTCTTTCTTTTTCCATAAGACTCTCTGCACTTTGCCCAAAGTTTGGTCATGAGTCTCAGCATCTGCTTCCATCCCCTGTTGGGTGGAGCCTTTCAGAGGACCATCCACAGTAGGCTCCCATCCTGTTTCTTCTCTTCCACTGCTTTTGGTGTCTATCCTGTTTGCCATTCTGAATGAGATTTGAGCATCCTCCCAAAACAGTAAGAGGTATAACTTAAACATAATATAGTACACCCATCTCCACAGTTTTATTTTTTTCTGTCTCATTTCTCAATGATTAATTATGGTTAACAAATTAAATTTTTTGCTAGGGTGAGGTTCCATGGTAGAGCGCTTGCCCAGCATATACAAGGCCCTAAGTTCAATTTTCAAAGCCACAAAAACAAGATCAAAATTTTAATGACTTCAGAAGTAAATGACTCATGAATTTTAAAATGCAGTCTATTCTGAGTAACACAACAGAATCACTGAGCTGACATGAGCCTGTCTGGGACAGAAATCATCTTCTTGCTCAGTAAGGCCATACTGCAAATGTCACCCTATGACGGTCACTTAGGAGCATCTTGTCTACTGTAATTGTTGTGGCATCAAAGTACTGGTATCCAAGAAATCCTCTTTGCATTAATAATGTAAGGGTACGGATGTTGGTAATTCAGATGTACTTCACAGAAACCATAAAACATTTCTTTTAGTAAGCAAAATTCTTTTGGCATATTTTTAAATTACAATAATTCTTGATAATCTCATGCATGTGTACAATAAAACATGATCTCATCTACTCTCCATTTCTTCTCTCCTATGTTCCCCACATTCTTCCCAATTTCATGTTGTGTGTGTGTGTGTGTGTGTGTGTGTGTGTGTGTGTGTGTGTGTTTTAAATAATTCACTAAGTTCAACTAGTATGGGCTATCCACTAGTGCAAATGTGAAGATTTAAGGAATTGTTATCAGCTATATACTTCCATGAAAGAGGAAATATCACCTTCCCTCCCATGTATGACAAAATAATATGAGGCTCACAGGCCAGGAAAGGGGGATTAAAAACATGAGGCAAGGATCCCCTGATAGTAAGATTCTCCACAGCAACTGCATCTTGGACCTCAAACATGGGAAGTCCATTTTAAAGACTGAAAAAAAGAAAAACCGCAATGACAGTCTGCTCACAGGTAGACTAGGAATGGTCCATATTTAGTAGAAGTAATTCCCAGTTTTAATTTAGGAATTATCTTGAATTAAAAGTCTACAAAGATATAAATTCTGTCCTTGTCAAATTCTATTTAAGATAGCTTAGCTATGCAATTTTATTCTCCTAATAGCAAATAGCAACTTATTAAAAATCAGAATGTAACACAAAAACACACTTAAAATTTTTCTCTAGTACATTTGCTAAGTACTAAGAAATCAAATGTTTCACATTTTAAAAATCCATGGATCAGAACCGCAGATAAAAAATGAGAGATACAGATATACAATATAGATATAAACATAAGAATTTGGCATTCTGCATATTAAAGATTCCAGACGCCAAGAAAAATCATCTTCAAATGCATGAGATATTTTCCCCCTTATGTGTGACTTTGAAACAAGCATAATGTACTTTTAAAGCCTAGTTTCCTGGGCTGGAGAGATGGCTCAGCCATTAGAAGCTAGGCTCGCAACCAAAAATATAAAACCTAGATTTCTGACCTGTGAGATAAGTCTGAATGTCTTCTTCCTATGCTGAGAGACTTTGCAAAAAAAAAAAAAAAAAAAAAACAGATAGATAGATAGATAGATAGATAGATAGATAGATAGATAGATAGATAGATAACTGAAGCAGATGTACTTGGGAAATGGGCATATGACAAGTGAGGCAAAGAGAGTAAACCAAGGCAATCTGACCAGCCACTTTCTATTTCAGAGTAAGAAAATTCCTAAATGTATGACTCAGTGGGAAATGAAACCCTCTTGCCTGGAATTATTCCTCCACCTGGCCCTGTTAAATCTTAGAGATCCCTATATCACAATTTTATATGAATTAAGACATTAAAACCTCATTTAAAAATTCATATCTTTGGTTTATGTGGAAGACAGACTATTAGTCTCTGAAGAAGTCTACACTTTTAACCTCCATAACCTGGAAATATGTTGCATTGCAGGGCACAAAAATTACACAGATGTAATTCAGTTCTCAGGGCCTCAAGATAGGATGATTACCTGGCTTTCACAGAAGGGACCAATCTTATTACATAATCCTTAAATCCTTTCCCTGGCTGGATGAAAAAAAAAAAAAAAAAAAAAAAACAGCATAAGGAGACATTCAAAAGCACTGGTGAACTCAACCTGCCATAGATGTTTTTAAGAAGAGAAAGGAGTCAACTGTTGGCAACCTCTACCAAACTGGCAGCTGACAGGAAAACAAGGACCTTAAGGTTCTCTATCTCAAAGGACCGAATTCCACTAACAATTGGTATGAATAGGAAATAAATCATCATCCTACCCATTTTCTTTTTTAAAAGGCTTTTATTTCATCTTTAATTATGTGAGTATGTATAAGGTCACATACATATGAATGCTGATGCCTGCATAGTCTAGCAGAGGGCATCATAGCCCCCAAAATGAGGTTACAAATAGCTGTGAGGCATCCTAGTGGGCGCTGGGATGCAAACTATAGTCGTGTAGCAGAACATGTATGTAGTTTCGTCTACTAAGCTGCCTCTCCAGCCTCAAATCCTTTTTCTGTTACAGACTCACATTGCAAACAATCACATCTAAAAATATTCCTTGCAAATTCTTCATTAGCTGAGATGAATATTCATATTTTAAAAGAAAAAAACAGACTTCATAAGTATTAGGAACATGCTGTGTTCCAGTGAACAGGGTGAGGAAGAGAGTAGTGGTTTCACCAATACTGGCCCTGTAGAGGACCCTGTCCATCACCCCTGAAGCTTGCTTAGCCTCACCCTCCTTCCTTCTAAAAGAGTGTTCACCTGTTTCAGACTAGGCATTGTAAGAAGCAGGATAAGCACAGTGTTGTGTGAGTCTGAGGAGCCAAGCAACCAGGGAAGCTGGTCTGGAGCAACAGTGAGATTGAGGCATGTCCATACCCCAAGAATCTCATCTTGAGACTAGCAAGAGGGAGACAGCAACCTCTCTCCCCAGGGCCTACATGTCCTGGTCCACGTGTCCACAGCACCACCTCTGCCACCCTTGAGGTGATCACCTTAAGGCTCATGGTCTGGTTGCAGATTAAACTTCCTCTCTCCTTATAAAATCATGTCCAAGAAGCACCCAGAATTCCTCTTCATGCAAATAAGTCATTCCCAACACCTTGGCACCAGGCCAATGATGTACACTCACCCAGAAAACCTCTACCCACTCCCCAAGCTTTAACCAACCTTTGTTTCCCCCAACTAAATGAGCCTTCTCATGGAAGCTGCCTCCTGAAATCTGTTTTTTTTTTTTTTTTTTTTTTTTTTTTTTTTTTTTTTTTTTTTTTTTTTTTTTTTTTTTTTGCAGTCACCCTCACCTGAGGTCCTCATCCCCCGGTTGTTCCTGCCTTGTTCCCTCTTCCAGGATCCATCAGTTGTGATCATGGGCACAGTTACAGGCGGGGAAGCAGGACCAGGAGTAGCAGTATTGGGCATTAGATGACTTTTTCAGACAAGGTTGGAGAAAATGGCTCTACCTATCTAACAACCACTAAGGAAGGAAAAGGCAAATTTTTGGATTTGTGAGGGAAAATCCAGCAAGACACCTTGTCCTCAGAGCCCTTCACTAACCAGTGCTCTGACTTTTATTCCTCCTCCTAAGTCCTCCAAGGAAGAAAATGAAAGGTCTAAGTGAGCAATTATCTCAACACATCACTTCGGTTTGAGAAGTTCTGAGTGAGCTGTGGCCATCGGGCTACTTGGGAAATTACTCTGGTTCTTTGCAGAGGAGTGGCTGTAAGAACTAATATACTTTCCAAGTGTAACCTCATGCATTTTCCAGAAGTAGCACAGACACATGTCAGCACCAATCTGGTGAAATGTCCTCAAAGTCAGACACATCTAAACTTGCCTTCTCCTGGGAATCACAGCAGCTGAGCAATGAAGATAGAGAGCTTTCACCTTGTGTTTGTTGGGATGTATGGGTGGCGGGGAAAGTAGTGTGTGCTAAGAAACCAGATGAAAAAAAGCTTCTCACCTCTGGGTGAAGTCTTGGGCACTGTGACTGTGTGTCTTCAGAATGTCTTTCTTCCTCAACTATCTGCCCCTCTCTAAGACTTTTGTCCTTGCTTCTACAGTGCAGCCTACTTCCTCCCTTGGCCACTGTGTAACAATCATTAAAACAGAAAGACTATCAATCACCTATTTGGTCTCCAATTCATATCATAACCTGATGCCCTGTCAATCTACCTACAGCCCATTCAGTAACCAAGATACAAGTTACCTCTCACTTGTGTCCCAGACTTCAGAGCCTGGCTTGAAGGTCTTATCATTTTTACTTTATCCTTTCACCCATATATCTGTTCTTCTAGGTGTTACATAAATTTATTAACAACCCTCTGGATAGAATGTGCTCTTGGTTCTTTCTGGTGTGACTCCCTTTCCATGGCAGTTGTGTGGAGGTCAGAGGACAACTTGTGGAAATTTGTTTTCTCCTTCCAGCATGTGGAACTCGGGGATTGAAATCTAGTCTTCAGGCTTTGTGACTGATGCCCTTCCTTGATTAGCCCCCTGGCTGGCTAGGCTTCCTTACTTCTTTTCTCATATTTGCTTTACTTTGCCCTAGACTCACATCATGCTTTAGCTTAACTATGAAGTATCCTTCAGGCTCACCCAACAGATTGTCACTTTCCATATTTCCTTAGCAAAGCAAGCTAGCATTGATCACACTGTCATTTGTTCACTAAGTTATAAATCCAAAGAATGTAAAATTGCTTTCTGATATAAGTTATGGTCTGTGACTATGTGCTAAGAGCCTGGCATGTAATACAAATAGAATCAAGACAACAATTCAATCCACTGCATTGAGTTGCCATTTAGTCACCTGATTATTCAGAGAGTCTTTATAGCATGATGGTTGAGTCCACCATCATCTGGGAACCAAACTAGCTGAATTTAGTTCAATCTCTCCCTCTGCCATCTAATATCTGCTTGATCTTAGGCAAGTTACTAAATGAAAACTAATAGACACCTCAGGGTCACCATAAAAATTAAAGTAGTTGGTGAGAGTGAAGCACTTTAGGGTAGTCCACAATTGGTAAAAGTTAGCAAGTTCATTTAGCTAAACTTTCCACAAATGGTAATCACTGAAGAACAAAGACATGGTGATAACTTACAAAAAACATTGTTTAGAATGAGGCAGGGAATTGTTCTAGCCTCTTAAACTATTAGCAGCTGTGATTATCCAAAGGAGACCTGCACAAGATCAGGGCTTCTAACATTCCACCATAATGGGAAGATTACAAGTGGCTCCTTCTCTCCCTCTAAATATGGGGGGGACTCATTAGAACCCACCCCTGTTCTCCAATAGGCAGTAAAGAGTTATTGGTATGTTTTTCTTCAGTGGTAAAGCCACCCATAAGTTGTCCATGCTATGGTGAGTTGAATAAAAATGCCCCCTCCATAGGCTCATATATTTGAATTCTTAGACACCAAGGAATATCACTGTTTGAAAAGATTATAAAGATTAAGAGATATGGCCTGGTTGGAAGAAGTATGTCACTGAGTAGCGGGCTACCCCATGCCTAGCCCAGAATATCTGTCTATCTGTCTATCTGTCTGTCTGTCTGTGTGTGTGTGTGTGTCTGTGTCTCTCTCTGTGCCTGTCTCTCTGTCTCCTCCCCCCCTCTGTCTCTCTGCTTGAGGATCAAGATGTAGCTCTGAGCTACTGTGCCATGCTCACCATCATGATAATAATAGTCTAAGCCTCTGAAACTGTAAGCACTCTCCCAATTAAATGATTTCTTTCATAAGAGTTGCCTTGGTCATGGTGTCTTTCCACAACAACAGAACAGTAACTAAGACACATACTTTTGTCAGTAACCCTTCACCTATGTTCCCGTAAATAACTTTAGTTAAACTCATTGGTTCTCCAAGCTGTATTTGGGTAGAATCATTTTGGCAAATTAACTGGTGTCCTATCTGGAATAAATAGATCTTAGATCTTTGTTCATAATCTCAGAAAAAGTTTATAAAGCCCATAAAAGGAAATATTTGGAGTAAAAAAAAAATGACCTGGCAGATTCTACACATGAGGAAAACAGCAAGATGAGATGGGAGTGCATGAAGGTATGAATGAGCAGAAAGATTCACATAGGTAAAAACCAGACTAGCAGATCACAGAGTTCAAAATACCCATTCCCAAAATAGTTTTGGCTTACTGATTTCTCCAGCGTTGGGGAGTGATGGTTCATAAAACTTGGGTAATAACTTAGTCAGAGAAAACCAAACCCTACGCCCAGCCCTACAGAAGTAATGACACAAAATTAACTTGCCTCGCATTTCATGTACCATCTGTATCCCCAGGGCTATCCCCACATAGTCATATCAGCACCCATTTCAATTTCTACATGTGGCTTACACTCTATTTTTAACTTCCAAAGCTATAGAACACCCTTCTAGACAATATACAAACCTGAAGGAATGCAACACAGAATGGCAATCTCTGCCTTCTTTCAGCACCGAACTCATTTTCTCCTCATTAAGTATTCAAAATATTTAAAATTATTATGTTATGCCTGAGTCATAATGTTGTTAAAGCTTATAAAATTCATCTCAGTGTTAATTCCCCAAACCCAACTTTTAAAATATATTCCTCTCCAGAATCTGTCCATAATATAACTAGCAAAGGTCTTTTTTCTTTAAGTTAAGAGTACACAGAAATAGATGAAATAAAGAAGAAAAATTACTGGCTAAGTGGAGACAAAGTTTGGATTTAGAAGCTGTGATCATGGCTCACAGACCTTTTGTTGTAAAAAGAACACTTTTGTCCCTAGTCACATGTACCATTCCTTGTGGGCTGAGCAGAAAACTATGTCATGATGAACAGTTATAATGGGACTGGAGAAAGAGCTCAGTAGTTAAATGCATTTGCTGCTCTTGCAGAGGACACCAATTGAGTTTTAGCTTAATTTAATGGTGTCAATCTGTTGAAAACAAAAGTTTCCTTCATGAGGGGTGAAAACTACACTTCCGTATGGATATGATGACAAATATATATAATGCATTAAATATTATACTTGTTTAATGATTTTTTCTTTAGAATTCATTTCTGCCTCACAAGGAGGTACATAAGGTGTAAAGTGGCCCAGTGAAGTCCAGCATAATCAGGAACCATGCCAAAATTTGCTAACCGCAAAAGTCAGATAAGGAGACAAATAAACTGGAAGTTTAGTTGCTAGAGTTGGAAGCTCAAAAGAGCTGCATACAAAGGCTAAGCCAGAAGTGCCAGGCACTGTGGAAGATATACAGGGAGGGTATGGGCTAACTATCACTTTTCTGAAAATAGACCAAAGTCTCTCATCAAGATGATATAAAAAAGAATCATGATTCAAAAAGGATTAAGTCACTGTCTCTACAGTCAAAGAATAAGTTAGACAAAAGATGTCCTAAAACAGTGTGTCAATAAAAAGAACTCTTGGAATGCTCCAGCATGAAAAATTAACATGTCTTTATCATAGCTGGCTATGATTGCACAGGAAATGTTTTAAGTTGTAGGTGACTGTCAGCATTCACGAAACATGTAATTAATGCAGAAAATCATGTGCTGTTACAAAGAGGGAGCCCCATTTTGATGATGTAGAAGATACTGAAAAATTGTTGACTACTAAAAAAAAATGCCTCACTCATTCAAACAAGTTGGTATGGCTTGTTTATCTATTTATGTTAGGTGTCTTATTCCTTAACACAAAAAATTATATCTTTTAGTCAAGAAAGAATGAAAACACATGTACCAGATGAGATATAAGATCTAATAGAAATAACTGAAGCTTCATGGTGCAATTGAATAAGATAGATGATGAATTTACACATTGGCATTACAGGCTCCAGTTCTAACACTGTACTTAGCCTCACTCACAGTCCCCAGTGCTTATTATCAACTTAGACCCTGTACCAAAAGTAGTGATAGCTAAGACACAGAGCATCCTATAGATAGGCCATTTCAAATCAATGCCTCATGAGTGAGGAAAAAAAGATACCCTGCTTAAGCAATTCAGCTAATTTCTGTTTGCAGACATTACTATTCAGAATTAAAGCTGAGACCACTGGGCAGAGAAGAGAGTATAGCAATTTGGGTCCTTTGAAAAAGCAGATGCCATCCATAGGCGCATGTATTTGAACACTTGCTCTCTAGTGGATGGTGCTTTTGGGGAAGGTTTCTGAGCCTTTAGGTGAATGGGCTTTTGTTGTCTGTAACCTCTCCCTGCTCTGGTTCACCCTCTCTGCTGACTGCATGACTGGGATGTCATCTCCCAGCTTCCTGTTCTTCCTGCCTGCCTTCCTTGCCATTATGACCATCTTACCTTCTAGCAGAGTAGACCCAAATCAACCCTTCCTTTTTCTAAGCTGCATTTAGTCATGAAATTTTATCACAGCAGCAGACATAACTAGTACAGGAGTGCACACAGAAGTCACAGAACGGATACAGTTCTTATCATAACAATCAAATAGTGCATATTAGTATAAATGGTTCTGGTTTGGGAAGTAGAAAAGAAATGACTAATGAGGTGCCTGCAATTACTTCAAGAAAAGGAAATTGTTAGAGCTGTTACATTTGATATATAAACTATGACTTCAGCAACCACCAATTTCTCTCTCTCTCTCTCTCTCTCTCTCTCTCTCTCTCTGTCTCTCTCTCTCTTTCCCCTGTGTGTGTATATGTGTATGGGTGTGTTTGTGTGGGCTTGCATGAGAAAAAGAAAATGGTGAATATTTCAAATTTGTAGTAAATATTTAGGGTTTGGAGGGTTTTAACACAATTTTCTCAATCTATTGTATTTGTAATTAATAAAGGTAGTCATTTTCATTTCTTAAGCTGAAAATGTGTATTGGATTCATTTTGGAATATTTTAGCAGTAAGATACTAGAATCTTGTAAATAGAAGCAATGTGAAATTAAATTTTATTTCTAGAATATTGTTAATTAAAATCTCCTATCATGACAAAAATCAAATTGTCTTTGAAAACATGAGTACATAAAAGCCTTCACTCTTCCTTTTCTTTTTTAAACAGTAGCAGCTAAGCATGTTGGTACCTGGCTGCCATTCCCAGTCCTAAAAAGACTAAAGCAGGAAGATGAAAAGTTCAAGCAGAGCTGGAGCAATTTTAAAAGTCCTTGCTTCAAACCAGAAGCTGTTGAAGAAAGGGAAAAGGAAAGAAGCCTACCATAGATGTCTTCTGAAAAACTTCACCCTGCAGGAGATTGAAGCAGATGCAGAGACCCACAGCCAAACTTTGGTCAGAGCTCAGGGAGTCTTATGGGAGAAGGTAGATAGAAGGACTCAGAGGGGACAGGAGCTCCACAAGGAGAACAACAAAGCCAACAAATCTGGGCCCGGGGAGCTCTACTGAGACTGATACATCAACCAAGGACCATTCTTGGAGAGACCCCCTTCTCAGATGTAGCCCATAGGCAGCCCAGTCTCCAAGTGAGTCCCCTAATAGGGGAGCAGTGGCAGTCTCTGACATGAACTCAGTTCCCTGCTCTTTGTTCACTTCCCCCTGGCTGGGTGGCCTTAGCAGGCCAGGAAGGAAGAGGATCCAGGCAGTCCTGATAAGACTTGATAGGCTATGGCCAAATAGTAGGGGAGGAGTACTACCCCTTTTTAATTCATTAAGGGAAGGGAGGGGGAAGAAGGAGGGAGGGATGAGGTAGGAGGCTACAATGATGATACGAAGTGAGTAAATTGTAAAAAAAAAAAAAAAAAAAAAAAAAAAAAAGTAATAAAAAGTAATAATTTAGTTTAAAAAGAAAAATGTTTGTGAAAGTAGCATACACAAAAGTGTTAGCCATTTCCTTGTATGTGATAGATGCCTGTCCATACCCTATTGAAGATTCAAGTTCTCAATTAGATAATTATATTTTTCCTTAATTAAGTTAGTGATAGTAATGATGGTATTCTAGAATGTAGATGCCTTAGGCACCTATCTGAAACAAAACAAAACAAACAAACAAAAAAGCTAATTTAACAATAGTGTTTGATTCACAGAGGCCCTAATTTCCAGGCTTGCCTTGTCATTATCACCTACTCATTTTGCTTATTTTATTTTTTTCCATCCTGTTTCCTTGGTTTTTTATAACACATGACATGGGCACTTTGATGTTCTGGCTGTCCCTGGCCTGCTGAAGTGTGTTACAACCTGCATTAATAAAGACATGATATTAAAGTGCACTTCTTAAGAATGTGCATCAAGGAAGCCAGTTGCACTATGTTGAAGAACAGTACTGAGATCTGGTCTGAGAAAGAGTGCTGATGTGTTTGTCCAGCTGTTATTAATACATGATCATGAATTTATGAACAACTTTTGAGTCCTGAATGATAAATGCTTCAAGAATTGAAACTAAAAGTTTTCCAATGATGTTTGTAGTGAGCAGAAAATGCTATCTTTTAGTGAGCTGAGTGGCTTTAAAGATTGATTTGTCCTGTTTACATAGAGGGAGAACAAAAGACAACTGCATGATGGCAAGGATGCACAAACCCAAAATAGAAGCACAGAAAATTTACATAAAGACGAAGCTAGCACAAGCATCACAGTGTGTTGGAGTGTGGCCTGATGCTTCGTATTTGTTAAGTGCTTGCCTCCAGAGATTTTCATAGTTTACAAACAAACTGCCATGTACCCCAAGCATTGCTGTTTAACCTTACCTAAGAAATTATTTCTAATTGGCTGATTAAAAGACCTAAACCTGGGTAGGGAAGAATGGGATAGCCATGGGACAGGAGAATCATGGGAAAAAGAGAGACAGGAAGAGAGGAAAGAGGAGGGAGCCACAATAGGTTAATGTGGAAAAGGAACCACGTGGGCCGGGAGGAAGGACTCTGAAAGTGACATGGAAAGGAGCAATCCAGATGAAGTATTTATAGAATTATGGGTGGGAGATAGGCCAGATAGGAATTGTTAAGGCAGGTGGTACTGGATTTGATGGAAGCTGGGAGGTAGATAGGGAATTTATTAAAGTAGCATAGGTGGAATTATTTGCCCAGCCCAAGGTGTTGTAGGGCAATTATAAAATCTAACAAGTGTCTGTGTTATGCCCAGAGTGCAAAGGCTACAAAGTCTACCAGGAAACTGACCATGTATGCAAGAACAATGAGCCTTTATTTTGGGCTTAAGCTCAGACTCACCATTGTCCAACACAGTGGATTAGGGAGAGAACCCTGAGTAGCTGCAAAGCTGTTTTATTATTATTATTATTATTATTATTATTATTATTATTATTATTATTATTTGAGCAAGGAATGGGTCTTTCCAACCCATATCATCTGTCTGTCATCCCTGGAGGCCTGTGGGGTGCCAGAGCAGCATTGGGCTTGAGGTCCTCTTCACGTAGTCCTAAACTCCCTGACATTCGAAGACTACCATACCTGCTAATACCAGAGACTTCCAGATGGCTAGAGGTCAGGATAAAAACACAAGCAACAAATCCCAGGGTCATTTGACATCACCAGAAACCAGCAGTCCTATCACATCAAACTCTGGAGATACTATCACACCTGAAGTACAAGAAAAAAAGATTTTTAAATCTGAGCTTATAAAAATAATAGAGGCCTTAAAGGAAGAAAATACATCACTCAAAATAGCACAGGAAAATAAATCAAACAGCTAAACGAATTGAATAAATCCCTTAAAGAAATACAGGAAACTACAATCAAACAGAAGAAGAAAATTAATAAAACTGTTTAAGACCTAAAATTGCAACTAGAAGCAATAAAGAAAACACAATATGAGGCAATCCTGGAGATGGGAAACCTAGGGAAGAGAACATGAACTACAGACACAAGCATCCCCAACAGAATACAAAAGACAAAAGAAAGCTTCTCAGGGATAGAAGATACAATTGAAGAAATTGATACATCAGTCAAAGAAAATGTTAAATCTAAAAAGTTCATGACACAGAACATCCAAGAAATCTGGGACACTATGAGAAGACCAAACCTAAGAATAATAGGAGTAGAAGAAGACTCCAAGATCCAAGACCCAGAAAATAGCTTCAACAAAATCATAGAAAACTTCCCAAACCTCAATGGCAGGCTCTTTGACCTCCCCAGCCCCCAAGGGAGGAGTAGTCCTGCTAGGCCACAGAGGAGGACTTTGCAGCCAGTCCTCAATATACTTGATAAAATGGGGTCAGATGAAAAGGGAGAAGGTCCTCCCCAATCGGTGGACATTTGCTCAGCCATGTTTGTAGCAGCTTTATTTGTAATAGCCAGAAGCTGGAAACAGCCCAGATGCCCCTCAACTGAAGAATGGATGCAGAAATTGTGGTACATTTACACAATGGAGTATTTCTTTACAATGAAAAATAAGGAAATCATGAAATTTGCAGGTAAATGGTGGGCTCTGGAAAGGATCATCCTGAGTGAGCTGTCCCAGAAGCAGAAAGACATACACGGTATATACACATTCATATAAACATATAACATAGGATAAACCTACTAAAATCTGTACATCTAAAGAAACTAATCAAGAGAGAGGACCCTGACTAAAATGCTCAATCCCCATCCCGAAAGGCAAAGGGGAAGGACATCAGAAGAAAACAGGAAACAAGCTAGGAACCTGTCTCAGAGGGCCTCTGAAAGGCTCTGCCCTGCAAACTATCAAGCAGACGCTGAGACTTATGGCCAACTGTTGGGCAGAGTGCATGGAATCTTATGTAAGAAGAAGTGGGAAATAGTAAGAGCTGGAGGGGACAGGAACTCCACAAGGAGAGCAACAGAATCAGAAAATTTGAACACAGGGGTCTTCCCAGAGACTGATACTCCAACCAAGGACTATTCATGGAGATAACCTAGAACCCCTGCACAGATGTTGCCCATGGCAGTTTAGTGTCCAAGTGGGTTTCATAGTAATGGGAAGAGGGACTGCCTCTGACATAATCTGATTGGTCTGCTCTTTGATCACCTCCCCCTGAGGGGGGAGCAGCCTTACCAGACCACAGAAGATGACAATGCAGCCACTCCTGATGTGATCTGATAGACTAAGATCAGAAGGAAGGAGAGGAGGACCTCCCTTATCAGTGAACTTGGGGAGGGGCATGTGTGAAGAATGGGGAGGGGAGGTTGGGACCAAGAGGGGAGGTGGGAGGGGCTCATGGAGGATACAAAGTGAATAAAGTGTAATTAATAAAATTAAATTAAATTAAAACAACAACAAAAACAAAACAAAACAAAAGATGGATATGACCAAATGCATTGTACATATGCAAGAAATTTTCAATAAATTAAAGAAAGGAAAATCAATTTATCAACTTCCTCTAAAAACAAACTGGAAAATGGATGGATGAAAACCATGTTTCAACTGTATTTTTCTTGTGACAGAAAGCTAACAAAGACCTAAGGGTAATTATTGAAGTAAGATGCCATTGACTGACATGCTTTATCATTGTAGGTAAGGATAAGGCAGAACTGACTGAAGCCTTGTTTATGGTTATCTAAGACATGGAGGTTTATAACAGCAAATGAGGACACTTGTAAGGGCCTCTCACTTCAGTGAGATTTGTTCATTGCTTATTTTTCTCATTGATAAGCAGTAGATTCCTAGGGGCCGTTATAGGGAAGACTGAACACATGACCCTAATACTTGGAAACAAGACAGCAGATTATTAGTTCCATACATTGACAGCCTTGGAAAAGACTGAAGCTATGTCATGCAGGGACACAGAAGAATTCACAGCTTCCACAAGTAGACAACAACTTGTAGTTCCCACACTAAGCATCTGGCTCCTCAGAGGCTGTGCTCGTGACTGACTGAGCATGGAGCTCATGGAGGTGCTGCAAGCAGGGCATGACTTGGAAAGATCTAATTCCTGGGGATTAAGTGACAAAGGAAACTTGGAGATGAGACATTTGAGGCACTCCTGGCTTTCTCTAATGCCAAGCAATATGATACAGGTTCATAAATTTGGCATCATCCTACAATCAAGGAACCATGCTAATGTGGAGCTAAAAACCAAATCCAAATCTTTGAAGAGTAAGTACAGATCCAATGAGATGAAAGAAAGCGGCAGTTGTAAAATAGGTGCTTGAGACATTCGATGCTTATGGTGGAAAATAAGGAAGAGAACTCTGGCAGAGTTAGTCACCGCCCTCCAGTTTATTCATTACCCACTTAATGCTGGGGAGTCTGACAGGCCATGAATTGTCATGTTTAAAGTATCTATAAAACTGTGAGGTGACAAGTGTTTCTACAAGGAAATAAGCTCTCAGAGAAGATTTGATATTTGCATTCAGTAATTACGTTTTAGAATCACTGATGATGACATAGGCTATGGGGCAGAAGAAGCTGCAATGAGTAGAGTCCCAGCCAAGACCTCAGCTACACACACAGGAAGCTAAGGGAGGCAGTGGTCCTGGTGGAAAGAGCTGTACTCCTGCATCAAGTAATCATTACAGACAAGCTGTCAGCATGGAGGAAATGCGACCTTGAGGAAAGGCAGCTCCCTGAAGCTGAGGCAAATCTCAGGGGAGGGACTCAACTCTGTCAGCCACAGAGGAACTCATTTACTGAGAGATTAAGCATTGACATGCCAAAGGGTAGGGGGTCGAAGTGAAACACCACAGAATCCACTGCAAAGGCTTTAACAACCTGCCTGTGTTCACACTGTCATCTTAATAGTATCCAGTTAACTTTACTGCAGTGCAGGAGAGGAATGAGCGTCCTCCTAGAATATAGCTGCAAAGTGGGTCCGTGCTGTTAGGTTTGAGCACAGGCCCACGAGGACAGAGCCCTACACGTCCTCTTCCCAAGCTTCTGTGTTTCACTACTCCCATCAGAAACTCTATATTCAGGTGACATACACTAAGTTCTACTCATAGGCTGAGTTTGAACAACAATTTCCCAAAACAGTTTGTAAGGTGCCACTTTCCCTTGAAGCTCTGCACAACATATTTAATGTGTATGTGATACATGAATGCATCCAATATGTATCATATGTGGTATATATAAATGCGTGTATCAGCGAGATTTCTACACTTAATAACTTTCACCTTGGCATTTTTGTGACGCTTTCATTGTTACCAAATCCATAGTGTCCTAATTTGCTTTCTGTTGTTTTGATAAATCACTGACCACTATCAGGGAAAGGGACTCGGAGCAGGAACCAGGAGGCGGGAACAGAAGCCAAGAGTATAAGAAAATGCTGCTTACTAGCTTTTAACCCTGGCTTGCTCAGCTACCTTTCTTATGAACGCAAGTCCACCTGCATAGGAGTGGCACCACCTACCATGGGCAGAGCCTTCCCACATCAATTATTAATCAATAAAATGCCCCACAGACGTGCCCACAGGCCAATCTGATGAAAGCAATGTGTGTATGTAATTGTGTAGTATGTGTATAATCAATAATCTATGGACACTATCACGTGCAGTTGCACCGCTCATCACGTGTGGAAACCAGAGGAAGATATTGGGTGTCTTCCTGTAACACTCTTGATTTATTTTCAGGAGAGAAGGCAATGTTGTTGTTGTTGTTTATGGGTGTGCCTGTGTAAGTGATTCCCACGTATTTGGGGATACCAGAAGGACGTGGGAAGTCGCCTGGATCAGTAGTGACAGGTGGTAGTAAGGCCCAACATGAAGACTGAGAACCAAACTCAAGTTCTCTAGAAGAGAAACAAGTACTCATAACTCGTGAGCTTCCAGGCTCTTATCTCGTTTTTTAAGAAGTCTATCATTAAATATGAAGCTCATCATTTTGGGTAGGATTGCTGACAGGTCATCTCTGAGGTATGTGTAATCATGTGTGCCTTTTATATGCGCTCTGAGAATTTGAACTCAGTTCTTGCATTTACAAAAAGTGCTCTTACCCATTGAGCCATCTCCCAGCCATGACAAGCATATCTTTTTTTATTACAATTTATTTACTTTGTATCCCTACTGTAGCCCCCTCCCTTGTCCCCTCACAATCTTGCCCTCCCTCCTTCTTCTCCTCCCATGCCCCTCTCCTAGTCCACAGATAGGGAAGGTCCTCCTCCCCTTCCTTCTGACTCTAGCCTATCAGGTCTCATCAGGACGGGCTGCATTGCCTTCCTCTGCAGCCTGGTAAGGCTGCTCACTCCCCTCTCAGGGGGAGGTGATCAAAGAGCCAGCCACTGAGTTCATGTCAGAGACAGCCCCTGCTCCCCTTACTAGGGAACCCACTTGGAGACTAAGCTGCCATGGGCTACATCTGTGCAGGGGTTCTAGGTTACCGCCATGCATGGTCCTTGGTTGGAGTATCAGTCTCAGAAAAGACCCCTGGGCCCAGATCTTTTGAAGCATAACTTTATGAGTTGAATTTTTCATTAGAACAGAAAATGATAGTGAGAAGAAAATATAGAGGCGTATGCACAGATACTGCTTAATGTCACTCAAAATGACTGGGAATTTTCAATTTAGCCCTTGATTCTTGTGCAGCAAAGGAAGTTGGTAGGCAATGAGCATGTAATTAGGTCCAGTCCACATAGAGTTGATGGGAAAGTATTCAGTCAGTCAATCTTACTGATTAAAAATGAAAAGTAAGTATTTTAGACAGGAATGTAGTGGGTATAAAGCTGTGTGTGTGTGTATGTGTGTGTGAGAGAGAAAGAAAGAAAGACAGAGAGAGATCAATGGTGTTATAATTAGTGTTCTCTGCATCGCCTGTCAGGGAGATAGTGTGAAAATACCACTCATTTGAACAATGCATTGGGATTAGCAGGTGGGAGGCCCCAGTCTACCGGACAGGCCTGCCGCCCATTATATACCTAGTGCCAACCTGATAGGAGAAAACTCCAAATCAGCTTCCCACCTCAACACCTAAAAATAACACTTTTCTTTCTTTCTTTCTTTCTCAGAAGTTCAGATGATAACTAGAAAATCCTAAAAAAAAAAAAAAAAAAAAAAAAAAAAATGCAACTGGAGTTTGGAAACACTGGAACTTGTTTGAGCATAGCATTCTTCTGTGACTAATTATCTTAGCACCTTGAACTCACAGACACAGTTCCACCTTCAGCACTTCACCCAAAGTCCACTTTTGCAGATTATGAAACAAAGAGCCAAAAAGAAATCAGTTTGCTTTTCAAGATCAGAAAAGCAGAGCAAGAGGTTGGATACACATCTGTCCTGGTTCCAGGAACAGAGCCTCCCCCCTTCACCGCTGGAAGGTGAAGTCAGTCTGTGCTGAAAGCACTCCGTTTACATCAGAGGTTGTGGGAATGCCTCCCTGCATAGAACAACTTTTACAAGATTGCCATAATGCCTTTGTTTATTAGTTTCTCTGTGAATTCATTACAGTAGCCACTTAATTTATATTAGTCTCTTGACTCTGGTTGCTGGGCTGTGTTAGTTACTTTTCTCATTGCTATGACAAAATACACAAAGAAAGCAACTAAACAAAGAAAAGGTTTCCTGGCTCATTGTGAGTACCATCCACTGTGTTAGCTGTTCAGTTCAGGACCCTTTTCACTCACGCTGGGTGCTCAGACCACACAATGGCTTTCTATGTTTTAGGTAGTTCCGCCCATCTTAGTAACTAAATAGGAAGCTCCCTCGCGAACATGCCCTGAGGCCTGCCCTCTAGATGATTCTCGGATCATTACAGACAGTCAGGCAACACTGCTACTCCAATCCTCCATATCTTCAAAGCACAAAGGGCAGGACAAATCCTGGACCTTGTGAACTGACCAGGGTTAGTGCAGATTAATTAAAATCATGATTTGCCCAAAGGTTTGCCACCGCATTTTCCATGGTTTGCCCTTCCACAATTTCAGTTATCTCAGGCTAGTTGCAGTCTGAAAATGCTAAAAGAAAAATTACAGGGAGCACCAACTTGCACATCTCAAATTGCACACCATTGTGAGTAATACACAGAAATCCAATGCCGCCTAGCTCCGTGCCACCTAGAACATGAAACATCGCTTTATGCACAGCCAATAGTTAGGGTTTCTATTGCTGTGAAGAGACACCATGAACATAGCAACCTTTATAAAGAAAAATATTTAATTGGGCAAGCATACAGTTTCAGAAGTTTTGTCCATTATTATCATCACAGGAAGCATGGCAGCCTCCAGGCAGACATGGTGCTGGAGAAGAGCTGCGAGTTCTACATCTTGATCTGCAGGCAGCAGAAGACTGACTCACTAGACCCAGTGTTATTCGGGCCAGGGACCTGCTTCTTCCAACATACAGGTGCTGGACTCAACAGAATAAAGCTTAGCAGGCTCAACAGGATCCCAATTCAAAAGTGAGTACAGGGAAGGTGGAGGTGGGGCAGAATTGCCATCCTTGACACAGCTCTTTTGGTAACACAGCCCTCTTAGTGACACAGCTCTTCAAGTAACACAGCTCCTCCAGTGATGCAGCTCTCTTTATTGGGGGAAATAAGGGCTATATAAAACTTGGGGAAGTTGGTAGGGGTTTTCAGATGAATGTTCATCATTGGCTGGGGCTGGAGTGCTTCATTTGCATGAAGAGGAATTCCAGGTGCTAGCTGGATATGTCCTGGTCACCATCCTATATGACTACCTCTGAGAATGGCAGAGACTTGGGCATACAAGCACAGAAATAGGAGAGAATGGTCCTTACTCCTGCCAGTCTCAAGACTGAGATTTGGGGGATTTGGACATATCTCGACCTCTCTCTAGCTCTAGGCTGGTTTCCCAGGGTGACACAATTCACATGCCCCACAGCCCAGCCTGAGCATAGGAGACCTCATAGCTCACCTCTACAGAGACACATATCCTTCAATAATGATACATCTACTTCAGCAAGACCACATCTCCTGATAGTGCCACTGCCTATGGCCAAGTGTTCAAACGCAAGAGTCTATGGGAGACAGTTCTATTCAAACCACCACGTACACTGCACCCAACTCAGTGTATTGTCATAGCCACTCAGTCACCAGCTATACATGCTATTAAGTTAATGGTAGAGTTTATATTTGTTACCCTTTTATTATTCTTAACAGCTCCCCAAAGGAGCTGACAATTAAAGCATCTCAAAGAGAAGCTTCAAAATGCTAACTTTAAATGAAATGATTCAAATTCTATACTTATCAAGGAAAGAAAATAATTCTGAGGTTAAGTTCTTGAGAGCCACAGTGGGAGCAAATCTTCTGTCTATGAAATTGTGAACAAAGGTAAATAAAGTTGTGAAATTTTGTTGTCATGCATCAAATTGCCCAAGTTGCAGCTGCAGAGCATGAGATGGAAAATGCATTAGTGTATGAGTAGAAGACAGGTGCAGAAAACATGTCCTAACTGCTGATACAGTGCACGAGAAGAGCTGAGCCTGTGAAAAGAATTAAGCCACAGATCCAGAAATAAGTGATGTCAGGCCTTTCATTGCAAGCAAGAAAGGGCTTAGAATACTCTGGCATAGATTTCACAGAAAGCATAAAAGTCACTCTAGAAAATGTGTCTGTCAACAATTAGCAGCAGAAGAGAAGACTCTGATTGGAGAGAAAGTATATCACAGAAGGCAAGTCTTCAGTTACAGTAAAACTGGGTTCCTCTAGATAAATCTATACATCAATATGCCAAGTAGATTCCAGGCCATAAAGCATGGAAAAACAAGTAAATTCTGGTGATGTTGTGATCAGAGTCATTGTCTATGAATGCTGAGCTTAATACTATGGAATAAAAAAATAAAAGTAGGTAAATGATAAAGGTTAAAGAACCCAAACCTTCTGAAAAAAATAAAACAAAATTAAAATGCTATGTTTTAGAAACATAAGAGACACAGTAACATCTTGTTTACATAATGTTTCTACTTGACATGAAAAGGTACTTTGTGGCATTACTTAGTTTGTCACAGTGGCGAGCATCCATCCATCAAATAATGTTAATGTTAAGGAATCAGAAGAACATGTTGAGTCATTTACAAAGAAAGAAGAACATGATGAAGAGGATGAGACAGAAATATCAACATGAGCATTTCTAAACCCTACAAAAATGTCTCAAATTACAAAGACAAGATTCTGAACTATAATTCTCAGTTGGAAAACAATAATAGTCACCAAAGAGTAAATGTAGGGTTAAAGTTTGTGCAGCAAATTTTGATGAGCTAGAGAAGAATAGTGTAGGCTTAGGTTTTCCACCAAACCTACTTTATTTAGGGTTCTTAAGCACCTTTACCTCCCTTCCAACCCCTGAAACTGAGATAGGAGATTAATAGGGAAAGGGGCTGTAATCCTCTTTTATCTACTTCCTATTGACTAGGTCGGTGGGTTGTTAAGGGATTACCAGACTCAGTCATCAGGATACCAACAGTCCGGTCCAAAGGACAACATGAAGCAGTGAAAGCCGAAAGACTCAGTTGGGTTATTCAGAGAAGCTCTCTGTTTCTCTCTGCGAAGCCAAGTGTCGAAGCACAATGATCAGTGCAGCGATGTTGATCCAAAAAGTGATGTCTCACTTGCCTGGGCTTCTATATATGTCCTCTCCTCAAAATCCACCCATGGATGTTCTTAGCTGACCAAAGTCACACCTCTCAAGTGAGAGGAGAGCAAAACGTTATGTGTCCTCTCAGAAGCCAACTTAGGCAAAACATCCCATACCCAGCTTGCAGCAAAATATCACATGACCAAACTCAATTCAGAAACTTCCACTTCAGAACAGTGAGAAGGGCAAAACTACGATCTGTGTTCTCCCACACTGTTAAAAATATAAAAAGCATCTTTCAACAATCAAAGATCCCCAACCAATAAACGTGAATGTTTGTGCAATCCAACCATGGTCACTGAACCAAGGTCACTTGAATCCAATGACAGCACCAGCCTCCCTTCATCAGAGTAGCCTACCACCGTCTCACAATGTCTGGATGGTTCTACTCAATTTATCTTACATGGTATGTATTTCATTACCTCAAATTATTGAAAGTAGTATAAGCACAGCACAAAGGTACATTTCGGAGAAAAAGGGGTATTCATGTAATTTTTACCACAGTATGTCTTAGTTAAGCTTTCTATGCCTATGAAAAGACACTATGACCAAGGCAATTCTTGTAAAGGAACACATTTAACTGGGGCGGGCTTACAGGTTTATAGGTATAGTCCATTATTGTCATGATGAGAAGCATGGCAGCGTGCAGACAGATACGGTGCTGGGGAAGGAGCTGATAGTTCTACATCTAGATCCGCAGACAGCAGGAAGGCAGAGTGAGCCACTGGGCCTAGCTTGGGCTTCTAAAACCTCAAAGCTCACTCCCAGTAGCGCACTTCCTCCAACAACGCCACACCACCTAATAGTTCTACTCTCTGTGGACCTATGAGGGTCATTTTCACTGAAAACGCCACATTGTGCATCATAGGAATCATTCTGTTTTATTGCTAATTTCTAAAACTAATTTCATTTAGTTTTTTGCTAATTTCTTACAGAAAGCATAAAAGTCACTCTAGAGAATGTGCTAGGTTCAGTGCTAGCTGAAGTTGCAGGAATCCACTGGAGGTCGTAATATATTTCAAGCACAGGAGAGAAGTCTTCTATAATCCCATCCTTCGTATTCTAAGACTGTAGTAAGTAAAAGAACCTACTGCAGTGGCGGGTAGCCTCCATCATAACTGACCCTCACTCTCACTGAATCCCCGGGAACCATTCCGAGTCTTGAATTCTGAACAAGCTGAAGAGTCTGCTTGTTTGTCTTCAGCTTGTTTCGATGCTCCCCGTTTTTTAGTTAGGAATGTCCCATTCTCCCCAGGGCAGCAGCCAGCCAATCCTATCCTGAGAAACTCAATATCTTACAGAAAGGTTAGGGCTCACCCTGAATTCTGAGACCTTGCTGCAGTATTTTTGTAAAATCCCAGCATCAGGACTGGGAGAGTCTGGCTAGGCAGAGTACCTTTGCCTGCACTCTTCTGTCACATGGCAAGCCTTCCAGCAGTGAAGTGGCTCCTCTAATGATGCCCAGTTATGAAGCATGCCTGCCCTTACTGGCTTAGGGTACATCTTTTTGTCTTTTGGATAATGCTAGCTTTACCTTTAGAATAAATCCTATGATGAAGTGTGTTTCTCTTTGGCTAAAGTTAGAAAGTCTCTATGACAGAGGAGACCTCTGTGGTAGCCAGGACATCCTGGGAAATTGAAAGTCTATTTTTCATGTCTCTTTTGGAAAAGATTGGGAGATCAGGATGAAGCTGGATTTTTCATTCGGTGAAAAGAAAAAGACTTCAGCCACCAAGAGGATGAAAGACACAGCTTTTCAAGGGCAAACAAAAGCTTGGAAACTGTAGTCTACTGTTGCAGCTAAGCGATTTCAGCTTTATGCATATTCCTATGCCGAATGGCCTGAGGACACAGATCATACTTTGAATAAAATATGTTTTATTCATTTATTCATGGCTTTTTTTTTATTCATTCAAAGTTGTGGTCAAAAAAATCTCCAGTGGTTTCTTAAAGTAAACCCATAGGTATTAGGCTTGCCACAGGAAATAAAAGCAGCAAGCATGACTTCGGTAGCCTCTGGTAGTAAGCTCGCATGTCTCCAGCACTGTGTTAAGCAGCAGGACTCTATACACCTCTCTGTCTGATAGTGGATGGAATTTGCTCTAGTCTCCTTAGCCTGCCAGCATGTTATCTGATCCAAAAGAGATCAAGTCTTGTTCTTCACGCCAAAGCCCTGAAAGACAAGCACATCCGAAACAGGCCATCTCAGCGTCACACAGTTATCATCATGGATAACTGAAGGGACCACACCACTGCAACAGCTGTGGTCCTTGTAGGAGGAGGATGGAGTCCGGATGTTGTACGAGATGAAGGAGCCCTTTGTCCTTTGTGACATAGTGGAAGAAAGTGTTGGTGCCTGCAATGCTGCCCTTGCCTTCCAGCACAGAACTATGACTGCCAAAAGGTTATAAATCTAAATGTTATTGAGGTACAGAGTGACGTCACAGTACGTGTGCACAATGTGTACTGATCAACCCAGACGGTCTATACCCCTATCTTCTTGTCATTATTTCTTTCAGAGTCTTCCAGCCTGCTGCCTTTGTTACTGTGCTGCACATGAAATTTGTACCTCTGTGTTTGACACCTCACCATGCCCTTTGTGGTGATTAAACTTTGTTGTCAGTGTCACTAAATTTAAAACTAATTTGAGGTGTCATGCTTTTGGGGGTATCTACGGTGTCAGTTCCTGGGAGATCAACTGTGGGAAGATTTAGCCTGAATATGAAAAACCCCACTCCAAATAGGCTCTAACAATTGGAATAAAAGGAAAGAGGCAAAGGTGAAGCGATGGCTGGCATTCCTTATGGTTCTACGTTCCTCTTTGATGATGCTAATAACTCACTGTGCCCTCCTACCACGGTGGACTGAACCCCTGGAAACCATGAGAGAAATAAATAACATCTCTCTTTAAGTCATGAATACCAGTTTTTTGATGACAGTCCTGAGAAAAGTAACTAATACCTCCTCTCTCCTGGGAGTCCAGTATCCAGACTTTACACAGCTCTAAGCCACTGCTGTCTAGAAAATGGAATCTAGACTGACTCTCTGGAGATGGTGAATACCTCTTTACTATAAAAACCCTGCAGTAGACTCAGTAGAGGCAACAGCACTGATTTCGCCTGCCTTAGAGCCTTTTGGTAAGGAGGCCACAGCAGAGCAGCATGGTTGGAGACAAAACAGGCAGTGGCCTTCTGGGATCTCATACCATGGAATTCTAGTGTAAGAAGAGCCTACAGCTGTGGTCCAGCAGGAAATTTTAGCCCCACAGCGCAACATCTTCGTATCTATCTGGTGGACCAGCAGTGGAGAGGACTCAGAAGTCATCTGTCCTACCTTGCCTGCTTCTGCCTTCCTACCTAGTCATAGCCACTGTTTTCTTCAGTTTAGCCTATGAGGTCTAACACAACAGTGTTTTTATTCTCAGTGGACAAAGGAAAAATAGAAGTCCACAAAGGTCATTTGATACCCATAGTATCAGGAATATATTACACTATCTTTCCACTGTCTCTCTAGCTGGGTTTTATATTGATTTTCCCTTTTCTTTTCTTCTCTTGCCACCAAAAAACAGAACAAATCACTTTCTGGGAAAACAATGAACATAATTACTTTTATATGAGTAATTTTAATCCTAAAATTCTTTTTTAGTTTATTATTATTATTATTATTATTTATAATTTATTCACTTTGTATCTTGGCTGTAGCCCCCTCCCTCATCTCCTATTGGATCCATTCTCCCTCTCTCTTATCTCCTTTTGTCCCTCCCCTAGTCCTCTGATAGGTGAGGTCCTCCTCCCATACTATTTGACCATGAAAAAAGAGAATTCTCAATAGAGGGATATCGATTGACAGAGAAACGCTTAAAGAAATGCTCAACATCCTAAGTCAACTCAAAATGACCCTGAGATTTCACCTTACACCCATCAGAGTGGCTAATATAAAAAACTCAAGTGACGACACATGCTGGAGGGATGTGGAGAAAGGGGAACTCTCCTCCATTGCTGGTGGGAATGTAAATGTGTACAACCACTTTGGAAATCAATCTGGCACTTTCTCAGACAATTAGAAATAGCGCTTCCTCAAGATCCAGTTATACCACTCCTGCACATATATCCTAAAGATGCTCCACCATTCAACAAGAACATTTGCTCAGTTACGTTCATTACAACTTTATGTGTAATAGCCAGAATCTGAAAACAACCTAAATGTCCCTCAACCGAGGAATGGATGCATAAATTGTGGTACATTTACACAATAGACTACTAATCAACAATTAAAACAAGGAAATCATGAAATTTGCAGGCAAATGGTGGGAACTAGAAAAGATCATCCTGAGTGAGATATCCAAGAAGCAGAAAGACACACAGGGTATAGACCCACTTATAAGTGGATATTAGTCATATAATATAGTTACTAAAATCTATAGTACTAAAGAAGTTAAATAACAAGGAGGACCTCAGGGAAGATGCTAAACCCATTCAGAAGGGCAAACAGGATAGACATCAGAAGTGGGAGAAGACAGGAAACAGGACAGGAGCCTACCACAGAGGGCCTCTGAAAGACTCTACCCAGCAGGTATCAAAGCAGATTCTGAGACTCATAGCCAAACCTTGGGCAGAGTGCAGGGAATCTTATGAAAGAAGGGAGAGATAGAAAGACCTAAAGGGGACAGGAGTTCTACAAGGAGACCAACAGAGCCAAAAATCTGGGCCCAGGGGGGCTTGAGAGACTGATTAATCAATCAAGGATCATTCAAGGAGAGTACCTAGACTCCCTGCCCAGATGTAGCCCACGGGCAGCTCAGTCTTCATAGGAATTCCCTAGTAAGGGGAGCAGGGGCAGTCTCTGGCATGAACTTGGTTGCCTGTTCTTTGATCACCTCCCCCTGGTGAGGTGGCCTTATTGGGCCACAGAGAAAGAAGATCCAGACAGTCCTGATGAGATCATAAAATTCTTAACTTTAACTTCATTGTTAACATGTATGCAAAAATATTTGTGACTTTTGCTTTTCTCTCCTATTGGGCATTGACTTTTCTATCCATCTTTATTGTTTGCAAAACACCAGGTTTTTTTTAAATGGAACATTTTAACTCCTTATTTCTGATTAAACCTACTTTATATTTTAAAACTCAACTGTTTTCTATCTTCTTGAGAAAATGTACATATCTTGAAAGAGATGACTAGCAGTAATGTTCCACTTTAATAAATCGTCCAGAATAACAATTCAAAAATATTTTTCATATCTTATCTGCCTTAAGTGATATTCTAAATCATTTCTGGGAGCCTGTGAGAGATTTTAAAATGAGAAATAACTCTAATTTACTTTTTTCCTATTGTTGCATACCCTGCTCCTTTAACTGTTGATAAAACAGAACAATAGATGACTATCCCCATCTAGAGCCTGTTTGGAAAAAGTGTAATTGCACCTAAGAAGTCACTTAGTATTCTGATGACAGGCTGCAGTGCAGCCACTCATCAATATGTCAGGAGGAAACATCATCAATAGGACTAACCTTGCATTGGGATGGATACTGTTACTCAGTTTCTATCCCCAGGATGCTGGTTTAGCTTTTATCAATGTGTCCTAAGATTGCAATGCACAAAGTAATTCAGTGCTTTATGACAAAAATGAACCAAACTGAGCTCTAACTTTCCTCTCTGCCCGATCCCACCCCTGCATAAGCAATAAATAAATAATTTAGAGTCTATCTGTTAAGTTCGATCATAAAAAAAAATGAACAAAAGGTTCATTTAAAGAATTGGAGCCTGAAAGCTAATCTTGGCACTTCAAGGAGAGTCCCCTGATAAAATGATACATGAGTTAAGTCATAAAAAGCATTTTAATGGTTTTTATTTTATTGTACACAATTTATTTATGTTGACCACACACATTTATTTTATTCCTTTTCTGCTTCTTATTTAATCATTTATCCACTTTTCTGCTTCTACCTTTTCAGTTTCTGTTAGTAGCTTCTACCCAGACCATCCTTCACTCGCTAGGTTTGCCAGCCCTCACAGGATGGGTTACTACCTCCCAAAAAAATCCTCTCTTCTTGTGTTTCTCATGGTGCTTGACTGTAATAAATCTGACAATGGTCCGTCTAGGCCACTTACTATATCCATGCATGATATCCCAGACCCTGTTTTTTAAAAACTCTCTCAAACCATTGAAACCTACTTATGCAATAGACCAGAAATGTCAGGAGTTTGGTTCTCCTGAGACTGGCCTCTCAGCAAGGACTCACTGTGACTGAAGTGCTAATACTGATGTGCTCTCCTCAGATCTCTTCCTGAAAATAAGCATTTAGGAGCTCATCCCTGTGAGCTGTGTGATGCATTCTCCTTATTATCTCTCACCTTGCCACTCCTCCTATAGTGCTTTCTAGGGTCATTTATCAAATAAATTCCTGGCATTTGAACTTGGTGTAAGTTAATATGTCTGTAAAAGAGAAGCTGACAAAAAAATTACCTTCCAGAATGAGTTTTATTAGAAGAGAGAGCCTCAAGACCACAAGAAGCCATAATCAGGCCTTGAAGTAGAATGTACTAGAAGAGATGGTGCATTGTAGCCATTAGTTCCAAGGGGCGCCGCAGGAAGAGAGATGATCACCATGGGTAACATGACCGAACAGGGTCACAGATGGGGAGAAAGACCATTGAGTCCCAGAGAACTGGCACATAAGTGCCATCCTGTGTGATCTAGCTTTCCTAGCCCACATGTTAAGGTGAAGGGAGGCATGAACTAGATAGGCCCATAAACTTACATTGCAACTGCAAGATACAGCAGGAGCAAGCAAGCGAGGGCATGGGTGGGGGCGCTAAGAGAAAGAGACAGATGGTGGCTGTATATCTAACAAAATCTTGTCTTGGATCTGTTTCCTAGAGAATCCAAAACTTTAATTCTGTAGTCAATTCTCTGTATATTTTTTTTTTCTTTTACGTCTTTTCTCTCACCGGACATTCTGAGAGCTGTTTAAATGTTGGCAATTTTCCAGTCTCCACGCTTCTTAGCACACATTCATGATCTTGCCTTCACCAATCATGAATATGTAATAACTTCCATGCAGGTTTCTGTAGGTGTAATGAAACTTGCCAAGACCCATCTTCACCAAAATGACTCTGTCCCATACCAGATGGTGAACTCACTGAGAAGTGGTGTGCATCTATTATGCCCCAAATAGTACCTGATACTCATATACATTTAGCTAATAAAATTCAAATTGCCTTCAAAAATGAAAATATATAAACAAATGTCAATTTGTTGTTTAGAAAATCTCAGAATCATTCTTTGCTGACATAATAAAGAAAATCTATCTGAACAATTTATACAAAAATATATTCATATATGTGAAGAAAAAGACAGTGCAAGGGGTAGTTGCTTTAGTTTAATTTGCACATTAAAATCTAAAAATGAGTATTTAGTAATTTTATTTTTCATCAAATAAATCAGTTATTTGAAAACTATCATGCCTGTAAGATGAATCTGCCCTGTATTCAGATATGTCAGCCCACAGAAACCACATTTCTTATGCTTGAAACAGGAAGAAACACAAGTAGATGTCTGCTTTCCACTTAGAAAATGGATGCCTGCCACCCAGAACCTTGCTAATAGCTGACATTCAAATTACTATTTCCTCAAGGCCAATAAAATATTTCATGTGTAAGTACTGAGGGTGTAAGCAACAAATTAGGTACTTTTTTCTATATCTATTAAAATAGCAGACTGTCAGCTTTTGTTGCCATTTAAATCAGCCACCTAATTACACAGGTGAAGAAGCCAAGATTCGGGCATGTGAGGCAGCTTATTTTAGAGCACAGCAGAAGTGGTGAGCTCAGACCAAGACAATGACCTTCTGGTTGGGGGGAAGAGCTATTCCTTTGGGAATTTTTTGCTGCATGTATATAACTGTGTGAAATGAGTATACATGTAGGCATTCACATGACATGTGTGTGTCATGGGGCACATCTGCTCATGTGTAGGTATGTGTGGAGCCCAGTGGTGATGGCATGTGTCTTTCACAGTTGCTCTCTACCTTGTGTATTGAGACAATGTAGCTCATGTGAAACCAGCACTCACTAATTCATCGAGTCCAGCTGATTGGTCTGCTCCGGGGGAACCCCATCTCTCCTTCTCAAAGGCAAGAACTACCGCAGCCCACTATGGACACCCATCATTTACTTAGGTGTTGAGACAACAGGGAAAGCATTTCAACACTGTACTACCTCCCTGAAATTTGTGGGGGTTTTTTCTAAATTTTTTTCTATCCTATTTGTATATTGTTCCAAAAGTGTAGCACCCAAGATACATGACTATGGGTTTGTCCCATAAATTTACAGAGAGAAATTTTATAAGTCAGAAAACTCCCTATAAAAATCAGTCTTAAAGATTGCCAAGTAAAAGAGTACTTCACAAGAGTACCAATTCTAAGTGTGTGTGTGATTGATAATTATATTGTTCCTGGTTGAAAATGAAAACTTATGGCCATTACAAACATTACTAACTCCCTTATGACAAACAATATAAAAGATAAACAAATGGAAAACCAGAAGCACTTTGTCTAGCCATCTACTGCAAAACTGACACAAAGAGCACATTGCACTAGAAAATGAAGAAATGTAAGAACAAGATCAAAGCTTTCCAATACACATATGTGTATATGAAGAAACTATTGTTGGTCAAGGAAGTCCAAGTGACCCCTAAAATAATATAGGTCATTGCTGTTGCTCTTGGTTGCCTCTCAGAGGCTGAAGGCAAATCCCTACTGCTGAAGCCACTGAACACTTCAGACACAGGCATCAGAAATTTTGAGCTGGATCTAACTTGAAAGCTCCCTTTCTTAAGTCTAGCTTTCATAGTATAAAAAAGAACTGTGTGATGTGCTTATGGACAAAAGCAACTGATAGTCCTAATAAGCTGTAATGCTTATAAAGCAAAACAAAATGATAAAATAACGCTAAAGATGTAATAATGGCACTCATATCTTGGTGCTAACCAACAGCTTAGGGCTCATTCAAAAGGATGGAAAAACATGCCTGGTACTGGAAGATAGACAACTACTGAAGACTAATGGGGTCATGGAACAGAATCTACTACCTCCAATTTTCTAGACTAGCATAATTCCTAACCATATTCTAAAACTTATCTTTCTATTCAGATAACTGCAGCTCTAAGCCTTCATCAAAGAAGCTCTCTTTGAAACCAGCAGAAATCACCACAGAAAACCACAACTGGTTATAATGGAGAGATAATAAATAGTGAGGAGCCTAGTCCTGGTGGATACATTTGTAGCCCATCTGCATCTATATCTCAGGTGACATTACAGAGGATGGGGCAGAAACGTGAAAACCAGAGATCATGAATGACAGGGAAGCTACAGGTATGATACTGCAGTAGAATGGCTGGCCAAACAAGAACTAAATAATAACAACATCAACAGACATGCCAATGTGGAAGGATGAGAAATCCCTGGGGCTCCACACACAAAGAACTACAGACAAATAATGCCTGCTGAGAGAGGGAGACTCAGTCTCTCCCACGAATGAGCCTCTTAATTAATTATCCAGTACAAAGTGACTGGCCCTGAAATCATATACACACAGACAACAAAATGAATTCAGTAGGCTTTACATTTATTTTATGAATATATTTACATATATAAGTAACAATAATAATCAAGGGAAAGGACATCAATTTGATAAAGAGTAAAGGGGAGAAAAGGGAATGGAGAGGATGGCTATGATCACAGCATCATATGTTCGTGTGTACAAAGGTCATAATGCAAGGTATTTTTTTTACCTTTTAATTCTTTTATTCAATTGAGAAGGCAATTGTAATTCATGTTAATAAACACTCATATTGTAGTTAACATCATAGCTGAAGTTGTTCACAGGGCACATTTAGTTGAATGGTATTTGCTTTTTTTCATTCTTTTTTTTAATTTTTTATTTAACTTTTATTAATTACACTTTATTCATTTTGTATCCCCCATAAGCCCCTCCCTCATCCCCTCCTGATCCCACCCTTCCTCCCCTTTCTGCATGTATGCTCCTCCCCAAGTCCACTGATAGAGGAAGTCCTCCTCTCCTTCTTTCTGATCTTAGTCTATCAGTTTTCATCAGAAATGGCTGCATTGTCTTCTTCTGTGGCCTGGTAAGGCTGCTCCCCCCTCAGGGGGAGGTGATCAAAGAGCAGGCCAATCAGATTATGTCAGAGGCAGTCCCTCTTCCCATTACTATGTAACCCACTTGGACACTGAACTGCCATGGGCTACATCTGTGCAGGGGTTCTAGGTTATCTCCATGAATAGTCCTTGGTTGGAGTATGAGTCTCTGGGAAGTTCCCTGTGTTCAAATTTTCTTGTTCTGTTGCTCTCCTGGTGGAGTTCTTGTCCTCTCCAGCTCTTACTATTTCCCACTTCTTACATAAAATTCCATTCATTCTGCCCGCCAGTTGGCCATCAGGCTCAGCATCTGCTTTGATGGTCTGCAGGGCAGAGGCTTTCATAGGCCCTCTGTGGCAGGTTCCTAGATTGTTTCCTGTTTTCTTCTTCTGGCTTTCAGAGGCCCTCTGTAGCAGGTTCCCAGAAATAAACCCACACACTTATGGACACCTGGTTTTTGACAAAGATGCCAAAACCATACAATGGAAAAAAGATAGCATCTTCAAGAAATGGTGCTGGTCCAACTGGATGTCTACCTGTAGAAAAATGAAAATAGATCCATACTTATCACCCTGCACAAAACTGAAGTCCAAGTGGATCAAAGACCTCAACATAAAAACAGACACATTAAATCGGCTACAATGCAAGGTATTAATCTGACCACTGATAAAGTTGATACTTACAATAAAAAAGGCAGGGATTGGAGAATGAACTAACCAGTAAAGAGAGGTTTTAACAACATATAAAGGACAGAATCCTTCTACAAATTCTAAACATTTGGTACTTGTTAGATCTTGCAGTTCAGAAAGATTCCTCTCCTGTTTCAAATAAAAACAGCATCCAGTACCAGTTGCTCAACTCACACCATGATATTTGCTTTTGATCCACTTGGACTTGAGTATTGTTCAGAGTAATAAATATGGGTCTATTTGCATTTTTCTAAATGCAGACATCCAGTTAGACCAGCACCATTTGCTGAAGATGCTGTCTTTTTCCATTGAATGGTTTTGCCTTCTTTGTTGAAAATCAAGTGTCTGTAGGAGTGTAGGTTTATTTCTGGGTTTTCAATTTGATTCCATTGATGAACCAGTCTGTTCATGATGAACAGTACCTACAACAGTACCTGATGAACCAGTACCTACTATTAATATGTAATTTAAGATTTACTAATGTTTCTTTTACAAATGTGGTTGCCCTTGCATTTGGGGCATACATGTTCACAATTGAGATATCATCTATCATCTTGGTCGATTTTTCCTTAATGAATATGAAGTGCCCTTCCCAATCTCTTTTGATTAATTTTGGTTGAGAGTTTATTTTACTAGACAAGATACTACAATAACTACTCCAACTTGTTTCTTGTGTCCATTTTCTCAGAAAACCATTTTCCAGCCCTTTATTCTGAGGTAATGTTTATCATTATTGCTGAGGTGTGTTTCTTGTATGCAACAGAATTGTGGGTCAGTTTTCACATCCATTCTGTTAGCCTGTGTCTTTGTATTACATAACAGATTTTGTATAAATCAGGAAGTCCATATGACCTTATGAAAATCACCCATACATCTTTTTTTTAATTTTTTATTAATTACACTTTTTTCATTTTGTATCCTCCATAAGCCCCTCCCTCCTCCCCTCCCGATCCCACCCTCCCTCCCCTTTCTGCATGTATGCCCCTCCCCAAGTCCACTGATAGGGGAGGTCCTCCTCTCCTTCTTTCTGATCTTAGTCTATCAGTTCTCATCAAAAGTGGCTGCATTGTCCTCTACTGTGGCCTGGTAAGGCTGCTCCCCCTCAGGGGGAAGTGATCAAAGAGCAGGCCAATCAGATTATGTCAGAGGCAGTCCCTCTTCCCATTACTATGTAACCCACTTGGACACTGAACTGCCATGGGTTACACCTGTGCAGGGGTTCCAGGTCATCTCCACGAATAGTCCTTGGTTGGAGTATGATTTTCTGGGAAGTTCCCTGTGTTCAAATTTTCTTGTTCTGTTGCTCTCCTTGTGGAGTTCCTGTCCCCTCCAGCTCTTACTATTTCCCACTTCTTACATAAAATTCCATTCATTCTGCCCATCAGTTGGCCATCAGACTCAGCATCTGCTTTGACAGTCTATACTGCAGAAGCTTTCAGAGGCCCTCTGTGGCAGGTTTCAAGGTTGTTTCCTGTTTTCTTCTGGCTTTCAGAGGCCCTCTGTAGCAGGTTCCGAGGTTGTTTCCTATTTTCTTTTTCTTCTGATGTCCATCCTCTTTGCCTTTCAGGATGGGGATTGAACATTTTAGTTAGGGTCCTCTCTTTTGCTTAGTTTGTTTAGATGTACAGATTTTAGTGGGTTTATCTATATTGTATGTTTATATGAGTGAGTATATACCATGCGTGTCTTTTTGCTTCTGGGACAACTCACTCAGGATGATCCTTTCCAGGTCCCACCATTTACCTGCAAATTTCATGATTTCCTTATTTTTCATTGCTGAGTAATACTCCATTGTGTAGATGTACCACAGTTTCTGCATCCATTCTTCAGTTGAGGGGCATCTGGGTTGTTTCCGGCTTCTGGCTATTACAAATAAAGCTGCTACAAACATGGTTGAACAAATGTCCTTTTTGTGTACTTGCGCCTCTTTTGGGTATATGCCTAGGAGTGGTATGGCTGGATCTTGAGGAAGCGCTATTCCTAGTTGTCTGAGAAAGGGCCAGATTGATTTCCAGAGTGGTTGTACCAGTTTACATTCCCACCAGCAGTGGAGGAGGGTTCCCCTTTCTCCGCAACCTCTCCAGCATGTGTTGTCCCTTGAGTTTTTCATCTTGGCCATTCTGATGGGTGTAAGGTGGGGTCCCAGAGCCTTAAGGGAGAAGCCCTAGGTTAAAGCATAATGCAAAGCAAAGCATCATGTGTTGGTCACTCAAAATCTATCTGTTTACTTAATCAGTTTGTTACCTGCCGTGTGATACCACTAGGGCATATGCAGATTCTGTAGACTTCAAATATATAAAAAGGTGTTTACATTTTACTGTAAGCAGTGGCTTGATACCTCTGCTCGTGACAAGTTATACAGTAGGTGTGTTTCTAAAGAGAGAACAAAGAGAAGGTTTAAGAATAAAATCAGCCTGAGTCAAGGTCATCCTTTTAAGGAAAAAAATATAATCATTCTTAATGTGTAAAAATGAAAATCCTCAACTATTTCAAAACCACTGTCCCTCCCTCAGTTCCCCAGGGAAGTAAAAAGACAATTGTCTTGGTAAAATTACTTTATTTGCTTAGGTAAGATTTATTTTCAAGCAATATTGGGCTTTCTTGGTCAAGTGGGAAAGGTCTCAAAGAAAATAAAGAAGGCTTTGGTCTGTTTCCTTAGTAGTTGAATTAATTCCCTCCTCCATTGGTTTTGTTTACTCTTTCTTCCCTAATTCTCCATCTTTTAGTCTATAGTTTAGAAACCCAAAGATGAGAAGCCTTCCAAGGTAAAGGAGTAAGTCAGAAGATGATTCAGCTAAATGCCCAAGCCTGTGTCTGTCAGTTTATCTTCAAGCTCTGTCTCTAGGAAAGCATTCTTGTAGTAGTTGCTACTGTCATTGCCACGATAAACACCTGCAAAGGGAATCTGAGAAAAGAAGAGCTTTTTGAGCTCAGCATTTGAGGGTTTAGTCCTCGTGGTGTGACTTCACGGTTCCAGGCATGTGATGCAGCGGGCCATATGCCTGCACTTACAGGAAGCAGAGAGGTGAATGAAAGCACTCCACCCTGCGCATTTCCTCCTCAGGGTTAGGCATAGAACTCCAGCCCTGGAATGGTGCTGCCCACATTTAAAGCTTATCTTCCTATGTCCATTACCCTAATCTAGAAGCTCACAGACGTTACTCGTGATGACCTAGATTGTCTCCTCAGTTACAATAGGTTGGTCCCGTGAAGTTATCAATGTCAACTATCACAACTATGAATGGTTCCCAGATGGAAAACTCAACCTAAGGGCTCAAAATGTTAGCCATCACTTACTTGTTTGACAAATTCCACCATAGTTCAATGGTATAGGAATAGTGTTTAACTTTCCCCACCCCCTCATATTCAATATTTCCATGGAATATGGAAAGAAGGGGAAATACAAAGAAACCTGTAATCTAATAATTAGAAACTTCTGCCAAATAGCATTGTGGTTGTTTGGATGAGAAATGTTCTCCAAAGTTTCCCTGTTGATGGTGCTATTTGGGAAATTACAGAAAATTTATCAAGTGAAGCCTTGCTAGAGAAATGTGTCATATGTTAAGATTTGAGTGTGGATAGCCTGGTCTCACATCCTCTTCTCTCTCTCCTCCCTGTGTATGGATGAAAATGTGATCAGCCAGTGTACTGATCCTGACACCATGATTTCCTTGACTTTCCATGCCTTCACAATCATCATGGACTCTGCTTCTCCTACACTAAGCCAATGTAAACCCTTTCTTCCCTAAATTGCTTTCATAGCAACAGAAGAGTAGCTAACATAACCATTGATCCACTGAAGAAATGATATACGTAAGTCCAGATACTTAAGTAAATACTTGAACACCTTTTCCAATCTACCATCAACTTTATCCTTAGTCATCTTTCCATTGTTAGAGACAAAGAACATTAATGCTTTATAAATGTTAGCCATCTCAAAAAAAGACAATTTCATCTACAATTTCATATTCCAGAGCAAAGAAAAATCTGCTTTACACAACCCAGTAGAACTTACCCAACTTTGTATTTTCCACCTACCAGAATAAATATTTAAGGACAGCATTCAAATATGAATCATCTAAAAATATCTTTTCATCTTAAATTCTTTTTCCTACTCTAGGAAGTGAATAAAAATGTCTTCAGTGGGAGTGTCTACAGAGCAGGAAAGCTTTAAAACTTACAGTTTTCCCCAGTATTTCAGAAGCATTATTGATTGGCTTAACTAATTTATCTTCAAGTGAATATCTTTTTACTTATATATTTTATTTTATGTATTATTCATTATTTCACACATCCACATATTATATGTATTTATATCTCTTAAGACACATAAAACTTGAAAAACTTTTTTCCTGTGAGATTATATACAGAGCTCAAATATTAAATATTTGGCATTAATTATTAGAGTAAATTTTTCTGTTTCCCTGAAGAATGTTTGATGGTAAATATATCCACAAGGTAAAGATAAAAAAGAAATGAAAAACAAAGAACAAAAAATCAGCCTCTGTTTCTACAAGGGATGTCTGAGCTAGAACACAGATATCACCTACATCCTGGGGTAGTTCGTGTTTTGATGTATGCATGCCCTTGGCAAAGAATAAAAAATCAAACAAGACAAAAGCTCAGCAAGTAACAGTAAGATGCTGCTCACACTTTCCCCTGAGGGAATACCATTTCCTGGAGGAAGGTACACAAGGGACTGTCTGCTTGTAACCTCCTCTGTGGGAGTCACTCCTAATACAATCTGGTAGGTGATTCGCATATTTCTGCCTTAGACTCCATTGAAGACTAGATTTTCCAGGAGGTCTCTAACCTCTTATTGGCTATAACCTAACCTAATATATAAACCAAAGGTCAACAGGGGCTGACTATCTAGCAATGATCAAATCACTACTGTAGATGATGTGAGACACCATGCTAAGGAAAAGTCAGCCATGTACAAATAATTCAGTGAGTATGGTGCCTTGAAGCCTGCAATGTCCAATACCCCAACCAAGGACAATGCATGAAGAGGACCTATATCCCCTGCTCAGATGTAGCCCATGGCAGCTCAGTGTCTAAGTGAGTTCCCTGGTAAGGGGAGCAGTTCTCTGACATGAACTCAGTGGCTGGTTTTTTGATCACCTCCTCCTGAGGTATGCAACCTTGCCAAGCCACAGAGAAAGACAATGCTGCCAGACCTGATGAGACCTGAAAGGCTAGGGTCAGATAAAAGGGGAGGAGGATCTCCCCTATCAGTGGACTAGCGGGGGGGCATGAGAGAAGATGAGATACGGGGCCATAGCCGAGATACAAATTGAATAAATTGTAATAAATAATAAAAATTAAAAAAGGAAAACCATTTCAGTACTGATAATGACTACCTTAAAAGCTAGAGTTGTTAATCTCACTGCTAGTGGTCTGTGTCAGAACATCACCGAGGAAAACATCTGCTCATTGGAGGGAAAACTAACAACGGTCTTGGAATCCCACAGACTTGTGCATCTCTTCCTCCTCTACCCCCAATTTAAAATTTAAATGACTTCAAGTCAGAAAAAGCATACTCTTGTCACCAGATGCCACTTGCTACATTCCAAGAACCCATCTGCTTCATTAAATGCCTCCATTGTCCACTTCATAAAAGGCTCTAGAAAGAGCTCCTAAATTGATCTGGATTTCTTCCAGTTTGTTAAGCTGATTTTCACAGACAACCAGCCTTGTGAACTTGGCAGTAATTGATATGTCACAGTCATTCACTGATCTTCCAGGGCCACATGTGAACATTTCTCTTTTTCCCCCTACGTCATTTTGCTGAAAAGGATCTATCCAATACCAGCTCTCATGAAGTCATCTTTCTATCCAACCCAATCCCAGCTCTGGTGAAGTCATCTTGGAGCCAGAGCAAACATGGAAGGAAGCCTTTGTCATAGTTTAAATGTGAAAGATCCTGGAAGGCTCTTATGTTGAACACTTGGTCCCCAGTCAGTGCTGCTGTTTTGAAAGATTGTGGAACTTTTAGAACTCTCTAGAGATGAGTATTGTTTAGTAGCCTAGCTCACCTCCTCTCTTTTCCTGACTGCAAAATGACCAATCATAATTCATTGACATTATGCCTTCTTAAGCATGCTGGACTGTATTCTTTCTTAAACTCTAGGCCACAACACAACCTGCCTCCCTCAGGTCATCATCACCTGCTGGGTGTTTGGGGCTACAGAGTAAGAGCAGTTAAGCACTCTTGCTGCTCTTACAGAAGATCCGGGAATCAATTCTCAGCACCAACGTGCACTCACAACCATTCGCAACTCCAGTGCCAGGAGGATCCAAGCCCTCTTCTGCTCTCTACAGGCACTGCAGGCATGTGGTGCATCACACACATAAGCAAAACACTTACACAAATAAAAGAAAGATAAATAAATATTTTGTAATGAATTTTATAAGAATCTATTTCAGTTAAAGTGATAAGATTTCAAAACACTGCTGATTTAAGACCCCCACATTTTGATACTTAAATGATTGCACTGAGAAGGGCAGTGATTTGGTCTTATGAATGTGTCATGCTCTTTTTTTCTTTGCTTTCAGGGATCTAAAGAAGAACAATAAAATAATGCCTATATGCTTGTAATAGCATGTGGGTTTTTGCTGTTTATTGATTCTTTGCTGTTGTTTTGTTTAGGTTTATGGTATTTTTGGTTTTGAGTGTGTGTGTGTGTGTGTGTGTTTCTCTCCATTTCATGTTACTCTCATAAGGAGGTCACTTGGATTTCTCAAAGAATCTTCAGCCAGCTCACACTCACTGAAGACTGAATACTAAGAAGACAACCACAAACCCTGTCCCCTCAGCCAAGCCCCTTGTTCTCTCTAGTTATAGTCTCAGGGGAGACCCTTCTAAGACAAAGTCCAAGTTAATGGTAGATGCCTCTAATCCCATTGCTTGGTAAGTGGAAGCAAGAAGGTAGGGAGCTGAAGGTCAGCCTCAAAGGTGCATAGTAAGTTTGAGGCTAGAGTAAGCTATACAAAACCCTTTCTCAAAAAAATAAAATAAAGCAAGCCTCTTGGGTGAAAATTCTGTAATGAAACCTGTTACTTCATATGGCAACTGAAAAAATATTTTAAATCCCAGGGTCTGAAAAAAAATAATATAGTTATATCAACATGCCATACTTTTAAAAAGAAGAACAAGAAGAAGAGGAAGAAGAAGCTGGACACGGTGGTGCATGTCTATAATCCTAGCACTCAGGGAGACAGAGGCAGGAGGATCGCTGTGAGTTTGAGGCCAGCCTGGTCTACAAAGCAAGTCTAGGACAGTCAAGGCTGCACAGAGAAACCTTATCTTGAAAACCCCAAAAGAGATAGAGATTCTGGAAAGATGACTCAGGTTTCAAGTCTCGGCATCTACATCTGGTAGCTCACAGCTGCCTGTAACTCTAGCTCCAGGTGATCTGATGATTCTGGTCTTTGCAGGCACTGAATTTACACACACACACACACACACACACACACATACACACACAAATGCACATATACATATATGCATGCATGCATAATTTAAAAAAAATTTCAACAGTACAAAAAGCATCAAATCAACTTTGGGTCTAGCCTGAGACTAAATGTTAATACTCCTTTCTGTTTCTGTTTTTGAAGGAAAAAAAAAAAACAAAACAAAACATAGCATAATTCCTCTGTTACTAAAATGTTTACTTTAATTCAACAAGAAGAATGTGGAGTTCCTGGTCTTAGTGAGATGTGGACAGGTGGCCTGGGAAGCTTCAGAATTCAGTTTGGGGAGCAATGTTGCGGCAGCTGGTGAGCAGCACTCATCACTGCAAGGTGGTGAACCGCTCTTGGCATAACAGCCAGACCCCATTTCCTAGCACTCTGTCCCCTCTCCTGGGCTCTGTAAGCACGTCTCCTCCTGGATCCTCTCATGTCTGATATTGAGTTTCAGTATCTTTTGATTAGTGTTCTACTTCCACTCTCTTCTATCTTATGCTTGCCAGCTTTGTCTACAGTAACTGAAAACCCTCTGGTCTAACTTGTATTTATGGCCTCCACATCATATTTCTAGTCCCAACTCTTCCAAAACAATATCATCTGTCTAGTTACCTGCACAGAAATATGCATGCACTCAAGGCTGGACTCTGTGACAAAGGGCTCAATAGAAACCTCTCTATGCTAATAGCCCTGCCATCTCAGAAGCAGAACTTATTAGTAACCCTTAGGCTTCTTCTAAGTCAACACCCACATCCTATCATTTATCATTCTCGTTCATTCTCTTTCTTTTTCTGCCTCTTCTCTCTGGCTTATGTCAGCATCTACTTCCTCTGCCACCTCCAGTTTAGCAGCTCTGAAATCCACCGTACATCCTATCTGTAACTACTCGTTACTAACCCAGATCTGATCTTCTTGCTCCTTTAGCTCCAGATTTCCTGTAATGAGTGAGATCAGGCTATTCAGCGTGGTCACACAAAGCCCTTAGAAGCTAGCCCCCAAGTTTTCACTACTCTTAACAGACAACACATGCACCCTATCTCTCCATTCCACTTTCCAAAATGACCACCGCTACTCCCAAAACAGGCTTAGTCAGTTATCTCAGAAGCAGACTCTCCAACAAGAATTCCTACTAAGTGTAAAAGATCTTAAATTAAAAAGGAAAGACAAAGATTGGCAAACAACCTGTGTTGCTCATCCTCCCAGGTAGCTCTACCCAACCCTATCTTTGAGCATCTTACAGTCCTACAAACTGTAGAAGTCATTAATTCCAGTAATTCTTATCCACATTCATGCATGCTGTTTCTGGTGGAATGCAAAAAACCATCACCCTATAGATAGTCTATAGATAGTTGGTCAGGATTTCCTCTATTTATAAATTTAACTCACGTATCTATGGAGTAGCTTGAGTTTTCCTTTGATTAGGGTTGTCATCTGTAACACAAAATACATGATAGACAGATAGACATGAATGCCAAGTAGACAATGATTTCATTTTGAAAAATTATTAAGTTGTTTATCTGAAGGTCAAGATTATTTAGGAATCCTGTACTTTAACAATCATGCGTTTGATTGTTGATTCAGATTCGACAACTTACTGGTTGCCTTGTTAGTAAAGAAAATGAGAATTTTTAATATGGATTCATTCCATATTGTATCAAAATCTGGGTTCTGCCTTAAAATTGTCCTTAATTGCATACTTGTTATTTCTTTGAGAATCAGAGTAATAGGGAAGTGAGATAGAGATAAGCATCAGCTACTAGGTCACTAATGTACACAACTGGAGCTTATTCCTTAGAGAGCTCCCATCCGTGAGGTGAGCATTCCTCAGTTAGAGGCAGATGGCCACTGTCTACAGCTCCTCAGTTTGCCCCAGCCTTGATCTCTCCTTGCCATAAGCCATGCATCTATAAAAGAAGGCTACTCGGAAAGGAATAACTTCAAGTGTGTTCCACCTGCTGTCGGGTGAGCAAAGAGCTGGCTACAATGGCAAATGAAGCACTTTTCTTCTGTGTTATTACAGCAAAAGAAAGCTGTAGTCAAGTCACCAACACCTTGGTCTCTGTCCCTTCACTGCCTTTGCTTCCTGTCATGATGGGTAAACCCTTCAAACCATCACATGTTTCCACCATGATGTGCTGCCTCAACAACTAGGAATCATGGAGCTCAGTGACCACAGACTAAAACCTGTGAACCCAGAAGCCAAAATAAGCCAAAATTTACTTCATTAAGTCAATTGTTCAGATGTTTTGTCATAACTATGATTGATAACACTAAAAAAAGGTACACTTCAGGCATCCATCAGTATCTCCAGGGAGCCTTATCAAAGCATGGTTAGAATGCACACTTTTCCATTAAATTAAATAATAATGATATTAATAATATATGCACTATCCACCTTCTATTTTTAATGACTTTATTATATGTGTGTATGTGGTGTAGTGTGTATGTTTGTGGTGTGGTATGAATGTAAGTACATGTATGTGAGGTGTGTGTGTGAGTGTGTGTGTGTGTGTGTGTGTGTGTGTGTGAGAGAGAGAGAGAGAGAGAGAGAGAGAGGAAGAAAGACAAAGAGAGAGTGGGTATGTGTGTCTATGTACTCATATGTTGGCATGCATTTAGGTGCCTGTAGAGGCCAGGCAAGGATATCAGGTTCCCCTGGAGCTGTAGTTATAGCAGCTGTGAACAAGTCAATGTGGGCTGAAGAGAAGGTCCTCTGTAAGAGCAACAAGTTCCCTTAACCTCTGAGCCTTCTCTCCAGCTCCAATATCCCATGCACCTTCACTATGATACCTTTGCTAATTCCCAAAGGCAATGATGGTCCATTGTTTTATAAGTGTGTTACATTTCATAAACTCCTCCAATAGAAATGTTGACAAATATTACATTTAATTTAATTTTCATGACATATGTATCTCCTCCAACAAAGTATAAACATCTGAAGGACAGGGCAGGGAAGTCCTTTGAGGGACAGAAGTCAAAGTAAGACAATGAATGAAGAGAGATGATTTTCTAAGACATATTTTTGTCTCGTTCTTTTCAATAGGAAAAGCTTCTTCTCACCCGTATGCTCTTCCTCCTTTGGTTCTGAAGCATCTTAGGATGTACCTCCGAGAAGATCTTTAAAAAGAGTGGCTTGACTGCGCTGTTTACTGCAGGTTCTCACAGAGTAAATATCTCCCAGAAGCAGCAGCAAATGTTCTATCTGAAGCAATCAGCAGTGAAGGGTACCAGCCGTGCTGTCATTTCTCTCCAACAAGGCCATGATCGCATTGTTTCTCTTATGCAATTAAGATTTTCACACACTTGCCAAGGTTGGTGGTAGGTATATAAAGTACATAATTAAAGTCATCCCATTCTGAATTGCTAACCATAGGAACCTCAAAAGCATGAAATTTAAAAACCAATGTAAAAACCTACTTTTGTATCCTGGTGTAACATCAGATGTCCTGACATATAAAAAGCTTGTCAACCCATTAATGATGTCCTGAAAACCTCTGTTTCTCTTTCCTGGGATTTAGTATTTTTTTATATAAAAGCTGAGATATAGAAAACAAAAGCCATGTAGACTAGCCAATTAAGAAATGCTGGAATCTGTGAATAATTAAGAAAGCATGGTGACTAAAATTAATGAAAACAAATACCATGGTATTAATCAAGTATTGTTAACTGATAACTTTTTTTCTTTACACTGAGAAACTTAAAATTTTTAAGGATGAGAGAGAAGAAGGAAGGAGAAGAGAAGAGAAGAGAAGAGAAGAGAAGAGAAGAGAAGAGAAGAGAAGAGAAG
>NW_026596240.1:2691737-2728428 GCF_907164565.1 Psammomys obesus | reverse complement strand
AGAGAAGAGAAGAGAAGAGAAGAGAAGAGAAGAGAAGAGAAGAGAAGGAAGGAAAAAACAAGAGATAAAGGAAGGGAAAGGAATAGCAGAAGAGCCAGTGACTTTCTCCCCTCTCACAGTGGTGACAGAGATATGGAGGACATTCTGACCTGGAAGTACACAAGGTCTTTCTACACTCAAATGGTCAAAGGGATTAAAAAAAAAATCTGAAATGCTCATCAGAACATTGAAAGCAGAGGGTATCACCAACTGCATCTGTATCCTATTTTGAACATCCTATCATTTTTTGATATCTTTCTTTTCCTTCTGTAAGAAAAAAAATTATATATATATATATATATATATATATATATATATATATATATATATATAAAATTTTGGTAAAGGAGTAAGTTCAAACTTCATCCAATATTAAGGAATACAAACAATGAACAAAAAAAGGATAACAAAAACCACATAAATATTTTATAACCATCAAATTAGAAGTCATATCACAGACACTATTTTTTTAAATGCCACACCATGTATATATTTAAGCTGTCCAATACTGATTAAAGGAATATATAAATCATATATTTGAAAATACAGATGATGGCTACTTTGATATAAATAGTCTAGACTCTCAAAATAGTAAGTGCATCTATGTTTAGTAAAGAAGAATACATTTTAATTACTTGAAATTTTCTGCACGTATGCTGGTATATTATACACCAGTATTATTAAAAGTTCCCATGTTCAGCTCCTAACCAGAGACACCCATACATGGACAACCAGAATCTGGTGGAATTCACTGCAGTGATCCTGTAAGGGCAGCAGTCCTGTGAGGGCAGCCATCCTGTAAGGTGGATGATGTTAGAAAGAGATTAGTTTTAGTAACTAAGAAAGAGAGGAAATTTTGGAGAACAAAACAGTAGAGTCCCGAGTACTTTCAGAGGAGCCTTGACTGAGGAGTGTGCTCACATCAGTCATAGTAAATACAGTTTCAGAGAAGTGGAAAGACAAAGAAAGACTCAGAATATCTTGCACTGTACTCACACTAGCATATTGCTCCTATCATCTATGTATTTATCTATCATCATATCTATCTAACATCTACCTATCTATCACCTATTATTAGTGGGTGTGTGGAGGGGAACTTTTTAAAACTGCTAAAAGTGGGTTCCTGCCTTCTTTCTTTTTGAGGCAGGGTCTCTCTTACTTCTGCTGTGCTGCCTACTCGAAGCTAGCTGGCCTGAGAGCTTCTAGCCTGTTGTCCATTCTTGGCCCATCTCACTCTAAGAGAACTGCAAATGCAGATGCAGCTTTACTTTATCTGGGGTTTTTTTTTTGTTTTGTTTTGTTTTTTGGTTTTTTTTTCTTTTTTTAATGTGAGTTCCAAGGATCAAACCCAGAATCCCAGGCTGTGCAGATTGTCCTTCTTCCTGCTGAGCTATAACTTTGTACCCAAGTACCAGATAATTCAATGAGAAGACAGAGGAGTAGGGGACCAAAGCGTGGTGATAGAAAAGTTATATGCACACAGAAAAACAGACATACACACACACACACATACATATACACACAACTGTCTCCATAAAAAATGAGTCCCATTATAATGTTGTTATATTGGCTTACGATTTCTTTAGTGTTCCAATACTGTTACAGCTAATGTGAAGTCTTCTGTTGAAGCACCTGTATCTACAGTGCTTGAGCATGGGTTTGCTTTAAGTTGTTGACACCATATATCCTCCGTGCTAATACAACTTTGTTGCTTCTCTGTTCGTTGGTCTAAATCTAAGCCCACATCAATGTGGAACACATAGACATTTTCCCACTCTGCCCAGTGTACCACTGAGCTTAGGCTCAATTACTCTGCAGGTGACATGTTCGAACCTGTGACATCCACAAAACCTTGTTTTTGGATTATGTCACCTGTTCTGTGCAGATTATCTGCAGTTTTCCTCCAAATCATCTTGTTTTGGACACAGACTAGGAAGCATGTCAAAAACATGCCAGTCTTAAGTCAGCAAGAGGAGAGCATGGTGAAACTTCACCATGACCCTTAAAGTGTCTATTGTGGTGAAGTTAATATCACTGCCACTTATACATCATTGGGGCAGGGTCTCTCTTAAAACTAAAATCTTATCTCTAGATCCAATGTGAGCAGAACAGAGAAGTATACTCATAATAGATAAAGGGACAGTAAGTACTGTAACATAAAGTTTTCCCCTTGCAAAAGTTTTCCCTAGTTCTCATTGCAAGCCAGACATTATAAACAAGCAGCAAATTAATTTATCAAATCACCCTGGCTTGAACATTTAACAAGACAAAAGTAAGCAATTATTGAAATTTTATTTTTATTCTATATTCTAACTGACATTCAATCTTTTGGTTTTTTTGACATTCAATCTTGAAACTTGTTGCCCTATCAATTTTCCAACAACTGAAATTCTGTTTTGTTCCTGCCTCCGGAATATTAAAATCCCATCTTCTTTTCCCCTGTGGAATGATTCAGGAACCTAAAAAATGATACATTCCTTTCCTAAGCTGTAGTAAATACTGCATTGGCCATCTATCTGTTCCCTGATTCCTGAGAGCACTGATAGGAATCCAACATGTGAGCAAACTAACAATATTGTCTAGTAAACATAATTTTTAACCATGAATCTCAAAGAGAATAGTTCACAATTTATACCTGTTTACTGTGCCTCACAATAAGGGTTATGTGTTCCATAAAAAGCCAGAGAAACTGTGTGTTAAGGTTTATTTCATCACAACAATAGATGGTGCATATATCTTTACTTATTGCTAAGGAAATCATGAATCATCCACTCTAACTTAGGAGCATAGTAATGATAATAAAATTGTTCATCATCATTTTGAACAAACTGTGACCCCCATAATGATCATAAATCCCTGCTGTTTTATTCAATTAAATAAAAGTTACAACATTTTCTCTCTAAACAGAAACTATTTCTTGCACAGTAAAAGTTTAATTTTAAAGTTATATTGGAGAAAAATGAAAAATATATTCAAGACTCAAGTTGGTGAACTTCACAGAGATTTTACCTTGTGTTACAGGTGAGTACCCTATCTCGAGTCAGTGAAATTATGTGCTAAATGAACTAAGATATGAGATCCAAAAGCCAGAATTAAACAAGATGTAAATAAGTTATGACTGAACATAATAAAGCACCATTCACAAATTATATGATTTTTGAGTGACCAAAAGATATCTCTGCTCTATTCAGTCTACCGTATAATTTCTTGAGATGGAGAAAATAAAGCTGAAGCCAGTAGACCAAGAAAGGAGACAAGCAATTACATTTCCTCTGCAAATAGAAATTTTCCAAACTGAAAAAGATTTAGGCATTACCTAGGCTCATTTTGTTAGCTGATCCTACGGATACCATCTTTTTGCATTCCGTGTGCTAGAAATAGCTGAGTGATGAGTCGAATACAATGAAAATGGTGTCCGCTGGAGTATGAAATTGGTAGCATCAAGTCCAACCTTCTCACTTAATACACTCATGAAGTCAGACCCAGGGAGAGGAGACATCTGTCCTGATAGCGCTGTAAATGTGGCTTTGACAGTAAGTTTGGAACTAGTTGCATGACAAGTCCCCATATCACTGCACCTGTAGTTTTACACAAGTGACCTTGGATATGGGGTCAAGCCTGAGCCTTTGGTAGTTCAGTCCCCATCTTTATCCATCCAGTGTTCTCCGAGTAAAGAAGACAGTAGGTTTTGCTTAATGGACCAAGTAGGATTCCCCAGACTTGGATGTCAGGAAAATAATTAGCCTGGTGACACAATTGTGTGAGGGATCTAACAGAACCTGGACAACATGCAATGAAAATGGAACATAGAGGACACAGTGAAGTGGAAGGTTCTGGTTTCTTTGAAGACTCGGTTTTGTCATGTGATGTTTTGCTGTAAGCTGGGCACGTGGCGTTTTTGCTGGAGGTTGGCTTCTGACAGGACATGTGATGTCCTGCTGTGAGCTCTCTCATGTGAGAGGCCTGACTTTGGCCAGCTGAGAACATCTGTGGGTGAACTCTGAGGAGAGGAGATACATAGAGGCCCGCGGACAGTGAGGCATCACTCTCTGTATCAACATCGCTGTGATGATCTTCATGCTTCAACACTCGACTTCGCAGAGAGAAACATCCCAGAGAACTTCTGTGTGCAATCCAACTGAGTCTTGTGGCTTTCTCGGACTTCAAGTTGTTGCTTGTTGTTGCCTCTGAACTGGACTTATGGTATCTTTATGACTGAGTTTGATAATCCCTAAAGACCATCAAACTTACCCAGGAGGAAGTAGATAAAAGAGGTCTACATCCCTTTTCCCTACTAATCTCCTATTTAAGGTTGGGGGTTGAATGGGAGGTATAGGTGTTTAAGAACCCTACATATAGTAAGTTTGGGGGAAAATCTAAGTCTATAACAAAGGCTATGGCTAGGCCTCTGCTAACCTCTCTTTCCAGTCTGCTCTTTCAGGGCTTGATATGTACCACTGTAGCTTCAGAACCTAGCTCTTGTTTGTGCTATGTGAAGTCTGAAATACCTACTTTGAGTTAAATTTCATTCTGCTCTAGCAATCAACTGTTTAGTTCCTTTGTACAGACTTGAACTTACATACCATCAACTTGATAGTGTGATGTAGATCATGACAAATGTAATGCCAAGTTGTACTGGAATCTGTGTGATCGGAGAAAACGTGGTGTGGGGGAAATGAGAGTGGACAGAAAGACAAAACACCAAGTTAACAGACACTTTAATCAGAACACTTTCTCACCTTCCTTTTTAGGTTTTTGTGGTTGCTACTGGTGTCAGCAACAAAACTCCTCATTTTTATCTCTACCCACAGGACAGAGTACACTTTTCTTGCTTCCACTGAAATGGTGTGAGTTGAGGATGTTGTCCTGACCAGTGAGGTGGGGGTGGGAAGGTTTCAGCTTCCTAAAAACACACTCTGCAGACAGCTAATGCACATGACTTGGTTTGGTTTGGTTGGTGTGTTGCTTGGTTTTCCATGCATTATGTTTTCCCAGTCTGCTTTCTTCCACCCTGCTGACTACAGTGCAAAAGTGAGGCCTGACAATATTTCAGAGCATTGAGTGAAACTGACCTGACACTATGACACCTCCATAGATGTCAAACCACCCTAGCACCTCTGTTAAAATACTTTCACATGATAATATGCTCTCTCCACCTTTAAGCTATATCATTTCTGATATCAGAAACTGAAAATAATCTTAACTGATATTATTTTGATGTATAGATATGAAAGAAAGGAAATGTCCATTCAATAGCAAGACCAATGGAAGAGTTTTTGATGACTGAAATCATTTATGACTATAAAATCTGTGTTGTTTGCTTTAGAAAACACAATATTCTGGTCACTATAGAGAGGGATTAATAATAGAAAAAAAGCTCAAAAAAAAGGGAATAAATTAAATTCCTTGAGGTCTGAATCAATCATTCATATCTTTTCCACTCCATACTAATTTTGTCAAAATGAAGGAAATAATCAGGACTGAGACGCAGATTTTATTCTTGACCAAAGGAGTAAAAGACAGAGTGAGAGAGTTATGATAGGTTTGAAACAGCAATTTGTCAAGTCTCAACCCCCATCAGCTTCCTCAGCACTGAGACAACCTACTAACTCAACAGAATAGGACTTTTTCTTTTAATGTCTGAGTACATTTTAATAGATATGTGTTAACTCTTTTCAAATGTTATACTGTATTATACTGGAAAAGTTGCATCCACCCAAACAGATAATAAGCTTCTAAAACAGCTTTTACAGTTTCATATTTCATGACACATAAAGTGACCAGATAAAAATTTCATATCTACATCAATAAGTGGCCACAGATGAATCTGTGCAGATAGGAGAATAGATGGCTGAGTAGTTAGATAATGGCTAGTATGCTTTTCAACTTAATTTTTTAAATTTATTTGACATACTATGTAGTACATTTGCTTAGTCATGGCTTCTTTAATTTGTGTATGGTGCAGGTGTACATATCAGAGGACTATTCACAGAAGTCAGTAGTCTCTTTCAACTGTGTAGGTCCTGAGGATCAAACCAGGGCCATTGGGCTTGGCAGCCAAGTACTGTTCTAGCTGATACATCTTATCTGCTTTAGTTAACTTTTTTTATATATATTAAGGCCCATAGTTCTAAATCAGGATATTTTGGCAAGGCAGAAATTCTGAGATCCAAAGAAATTACATTACATCCTACAAATCGAAGTTCCCCCTTGATATAACCACCCTCCCCTCAGAAAATAAATAACAATATCTGTTGGGCATGAATATGAAGAGAAGTGTCATCAATCACAACATCTGAAACTCTACTGATTATGCTTCCTAAGCATGAAATTAAAGAGCACTTCCTACATAATTTATGGAACAATACTCTTCAGGAATCATGACAGACAGCATATGAGAAAAGTGAGAAAGTGAAAGACTGAGTGCTTAACCCTAAATGAAACCCCTATATCAAATCTACCCCATTTTTTAGGACACCAAGGCTCACAGAACAACTTGGAAGAGGATGCAGAACAAATATAAGAGATGGAGGATGGGGTGGAATGCAGTGAAATGCAGTCTTCTGGACATGACATGTCTATCTCATTTACAGACTCACAGCAACTGTGGTAACCTAGACAAAACTCATGCCAGCTGGGTGTGGTTGACCTACTAGGAAGACAGTCTTAATTAAAACTAACTTTCCTTCTCACAGCAGCGATAAAACATCAATACATCCTCTTTTAGGGATTGACTTGGTGTCATCTTCATACTGAAATTTAATCTGGGCTTGAGAATGCACAGGTCTCATGCATGCTGTCATAACTGCTATGAGATCATGTATGTATGAATGGATGGATGGATGGATGGATGGATGGATGGATGGATGGATGGATGGACGGATGGATGGATAGATACATGTCTTCCTTGTTAGGTAAATTCTAGATGGTTGCCGATGGCAATGACAATAGTCTATATTGTTTGCTTGTCTGTGAGATCCTACTACCCAACAACTACCCAAAATAGCATCCCATTTCTGATAGTGGACTTTTTGTTAGCCTGTGGTGTCTAGTAGGAACATTGTTGCCCCCATTGTAAGGTAATTCTATTTAAATCTCTATATTTGTGTGTATATATATATACATGTGTGTATAAATCTTTATATTTGTATATATATATATATATATATATATATATATATATATATATATACACATCTGCAGTAGTAGGTTTTTATGTGATTTTTTTTTCAGAAGGATTTTAATGTTGGTAATCTATCCTGATATGTTATCCTGAACTCTGCCTTCCTATGCCCTGTCCCATCTAGCCCTTCATGCTCCATTATCCCCCTTGCCCCTTTATACCGCTGTGTTCTATCTTCCCTCCCTTGAAGGCACCTTCCATGACCCCTCACTGGTTTCCTTGATTCTGTGATTATTGAAAATAAAATAAAAAACCATGAACAGAAACTGAGACAACATTGGGAACTAGATACAATGTTTCGTCGATGCACACTTGCCCATGGCCTCCCAGTCACCTTGCCTATGTGCCTTCTCTGGACTATTTATTAACTGACCAAATTCTACTTAGCCAAATTACCTTGGATCATTACATTGCCTTAGATCTTACAGTCAATTTTAAGAAAAATCTTCTCAATGGATATCCTTGAAAGAGTGCTTGTTTTCCTAATTTTGCTGAGCCACCCATGTTAATAATAGCAATGATAAAATAACAATAATAATCATCTGGCTCCCTCTTTCTTTTTTCATTTGGTGATTTTGTTGTCTTTATGTCACTTTTATTTTCTTATGATGAGTTTATTCCTATAGTAGCTAGACAGTCCTCTATGATAGCCTATGGTCAAAATAGGCTTGTGGCCCTCTGAGTAAAATTGACATCAGCATAAGAAGAGGCAGTGGCTACATAAAAGATCTCCTGGGGCACTACCTAATTGTTTCTGTTTTGCTCTAGACTACATTGCCTGTGGCTTGGGATATTATTTGGTCAGGCAAGTAATGTGAGATTAGCCCTCCGGACTCAAACACCTAGTGTATTCAGTCAGAGAAAGTCATTTCAGGGAAGCAATTAGTTCAACTAGCTGCTTGGCTGCTCTAATAAAATCAGCCAGTTGTCTGACCTTCTATAGAAGCTGGGAAGGAAATATCTTCCCCGCATGACTCTCTCAGGGGCATTGTTCTGCCTTCTCTTGATCTAAAAAGAGCAATGGAGTCCCAGTGTTTAAATGACCAACAGTCGAGGCATTAACAGGTTCAGAAAAAAACTAATCCATTCCTGAGCTATGTGAGAATCTCTCATTTAAGGATTTAGTGAAGACCTATTTGCAGAAGTTTGAGAAAGTAGTTTGAATTGTAATAAAGTGCACATTAAAGTGGTGTTCTTTGTCTTGTTTAAAAAATCCAGTAAGAATATTTTACCTGTCAATAAAAATGTACAAGAGCTTAAGAGATGGCTCAGTAACAGCTCTTCCAGAGGACCCAGTCTTGATTCCAAGTTCACAATGTCTAACTCCAGTTCTCAGGGAACCAGTTTTCCTCTAGAAAACCAGTTTGGCCTCTAGAGACAATGCATACAGAGGGCACACATGTATACATACAGGCAAACAGTCCTGTTGTCTGAAAAGTCAAAAGGAATCATGGAATTAACTGCCTAAAAAAATTAATGATACATATCTGTGTATAAATGTGCATATATGTTTTAAATGAAATTTTTCCACCTGAGTTGACAGTGATCATTCCAAGAACCAAAGATGATCTAATAAACACTACAACACCAAATCCTCTCTTGAATTGGTGGTCAGGGTTGTCCAAGAGACTCTCAAAACGTTATAGCTATTACCCTTTTTTTTTTTTTTTTTGGCATTTAAAATGTCCTTATTATTTTTTTTGTATTTTATTTTTTCTTATCAGTTACATTTTAGTAACTCTGTACCCCAGCCATGTCCTGATCCCTCATTCCCTCCCAGTCCCTCCCTCCCTCCCTCCTCTCCACCGTGCCCCTTGCCAAGTCCACTGATAGGGGGGACCTCCTCCCCATTCATCTGATCCTGTTTTATCAGGTATCTTCAGGACTGGCTGCAAAGCTCTCCTCTGTGGCCTAACAGGACTGCTCCTCCCTTGGGGGGTGGGGAGGCCAAAGAGCCAGTCATTGAGTTCCTGTTAGAAATAGTCCTTGTTCCCCTCACTATGGGAAACCAATTGGTTACTGAGCTACCACAGGCTACATCTGAGCAGAGGTTCTAGGTTACATTCATACATGGTCCTTGGTTGCATGTCAGTCTCAGAAAAGACCCTGTGCCCAGATATATTTGGTCCTTGTGTAGCTCTTATCCTTTCCTCATCAGACTAACTCCCCTTCTTTCTTATGATTCCCTGTACTCTGCCAAAGGTTTGGTCATGAGTCTTTGCTTTGAAAACACTGCTAGTTAGAGTCTTTCCAATGTGCTCAGTAGACTCCTGTCATACGTTCAATGCACATCCCATCTGTCATTCTAAACGAGGATTGATCATCTAACCCCAGGTCCACTCTCTTGATTATCTTTTATAGGTGTACAGATTTCATTATGTTTATCACATCTTAGAGGTCTATATAAGTGAGTATATACCATGTTTGTCTTTCTCCTTCTGGGATATTTCACTCAGGATGATCTTTTCTAGGTCCCACCATTTGCCTGCAAATTTCATGATTTCCTCCTTTTTGATTGCTGAGTAGTATTCCATTGTGTAAAAATACCACAATTTCTGTATCCATTCCTCCGTTGATGGACATCTGGTTGTTTCCAGGTTCTGGCTATTACAAATAAAGCTGCTATAAACATGGTTGAGCCAATATCCCTTTTGTGTACTTGAGCAAACTTTGGGTATATACCTAGCAGTGGTATAGCTGGATCTTGAGGAAGCACTATTCCTAATTGTCTTAGAAAGCACCAGATAGATTTCCAGAGTGGTTGTACCAGTTTACATTCCCACCAGCAGTGGAGGAGGGTTCCCCTTTCTCCACAACCTCTCCAGCATGTGTTGTCCCTTGAGTTTTTCATTTTGGCCATTCTGATGGGTGTAAGGTGATATCTCAGGGTCGTTTTGATTTGCATTTCCCTGATGGCTAATGAGGATGAGCATTTCTTTAAGTGTTTCTCTGCCATATGATATTCCTCTGTCAAGAATTCTCTGTTTAGCTCTGTTCCCCATTTTTTAATTGGATTACTTGGTTTGCTGCTTTTCAGCTTCTTTAGTTCTTTGTATATACTCAATATTAGTCCTCTGTCAGATAAAGGGTTAGTGAAGATTCTTTCCCAATCTGTAGGCAGGCGTTTTGTTTTGATGACAGTGTCCTTTGCTTTACAGAAGCTGTTCAGTTTCATGAGGTCCCATTTATTGATTGTTGCTCTTAGAGCCTGTGCTGTTGGTGTTCTGTTCAGGAAGTTGTCTCCTGTGCCAATGAGTTCTAGGCTGTTCCCTACTTTTTCTTCTAACAGATTTAGAGTATCTGGTTTTATGTTGAGGTCTTTGATCCACTTGGACTTTAGTTTTGTGCAGGGTGATAAATAGAGATCTATTTTCATTTTTCTGCATGTGGACATCCAGTTGGACCAGCACCATTTGTTGAAGATGCTGTCTTTTTTCCATTGAATGGTTTTGGCTTCTTTGTCAAATATCGAGTATTCATAGGTGTGTGGGTTTATTTCTGGATCTTCTATGCGGTTCCATTGATCCTCCTTTCTGTTTTTATGCCAATACCATGCAGATTTTATTACTATTTCTTTGTAGTACAACTTGAGATCGGGGATGGAGATACCTCCAGATGATCTGTTGTTGTACAGGATTGTTTTGGAGATTCTGGGTGTTTTGTTTCTCCATATGAAGCTGAGAATCTTTTTTTCAAAGTCTGTAAAGAATTGAGTTGGTATTTTGATGGGAATTGCATTGATTCTGTAGATTGCTTTTGGCAGGATGGCCATTTTCACAATGTTAATCCTACCAATCCATGAGCATGGGAGATCTTTCCATCTTCTGAGATCTTCTTCAATTTCTTTCTTCAGAGACTTGAAGTTTTTCTCAAACAGGTCTTTCAGTTGCTTGGTTAGTGTCACCCCAAGGTACTTTATGTGGTTAGTGGCTATAGTGAAAGGTGTTGTTTCCCTAATTTCTTTCTCGGCCCTTTTCTCTTTGGTATACAGGAGGGCTTCTGATTTTTTTGAGTTGATTTTGTATCCTGCCACTTTGCTGAAGGTGTTTATCAACTGAATGAGTTCTCTGGTTGAATTTTTGGGGTCGCTCATATATACTATCATATCATCTGCGAATAGTGACACTTTGACCTCTTCCTTTCCGATTTGTATCCCCTTGATCTCCTTTAGTTGTCTTATTGCTCTGGCTAGGACTTCAAGTACTATGTTGAAGAGGTAGGGAGAGAGTGGGCAGCCTTGTCTTGTCCCTGATTTCAGTGGGATTGATTTAAGTTTCTCTCCATTGAGTTTGATGTTGGCTATAGGCTTGCTGTATATTGCTTTTACTATGTTTAGATATGTGCCTTGTATTCCTGATCTCTCCAAGACTTTAAACATGAATGGGTGTTGGACTTTGTCAAATGCTTTTTCAGCATCTAAGGAGATGATCATGTGGTTTTTCTCCTTCAGTTTGTTTATGTGCTGGATTACATTGATGGATTTCCGTATGTTGAACCATCCTTGCATGCCTGGGATGAAGCCTACTTGGTCGTGGTGGATGATATCTTTGATGTGTTCTTGGATTCGGTTTGCAAGTATTTTATTGAGTATTTTTGCGTCAATGTTCATAAGAGAGATAGGTCTGAAGTTCTCTTTTTTTGTTGGGTCTTTGTGTGGTTTAGGTATCAGGGTGAATGTTGCTTCATAGAATGAGTTTGGTAATGTACCTTCTGTTTCTATTTTGTGGAATAGTTTGAGGAGAATTGGTGTTAGCACTTCTTTGAAGCTCTGGTAGAATTCCGCGCTGAAACCATCTGGCCCAGGGCTTTTTTTGGAGGGGAGACTGTGAATGACTGCTTCAATTTCCTTGGGGGATATAGGGCTGTTCAGTCTTTCTACCTGATCTTGACTTAATGTTGGAAGATGGAATTTATCAAGAAAATTGTCCATTTCATTTAGATTTTCAAATTTTGTAGCATATAGGCTTTTGTAGTATGACCTAATGATTGTTTGAATTTCCTCTGTGTCTGTAGTTATGTCACCCTTTTCATCTCTGATTTTGTTGATTTGGATAGATTCTCTCTGCTTTTTAGTTAGTTTGACTAAGGGTTTGTCTATCTTGTTGATTTTCTCAAAGAACCAGCTTTTTGTTTCATTGATTCTTTGAATAGTTTTATTTGTTTCTAATTGATCGATTTCAGCCCTGAGTTTGATTATTTCCAGCCTTCTGCTCCTCTTGGGTGTATCTGCTTCTTTTTTTTCTAGGGTTTTCAGTTGGGCCATTAAGTTGTTTGTATGTGCTGTTACGAATTTCTTCTTGCAGGCACTTAGTGCTATAAATTTTCCCCTGAGCACTGCTTTCAGTGTGTCCCATAAATTTGGGTATGTTGTGCCTTCATTTTCATTGAATTCTAGGAAGTCGTTAATTTCTTTCTTTATTTCTTCCTTAACCCAGCTGTCGTTGAGTAACAGGTTGTTCAGTTTCCATGTACGTGTAGGCAGTTTGTTATTTCTGTTGTTGTTGAGGTCCAGCTTAAGTCCATGGTGGTCAGATAGAATACAAGGGATTATTTCAATCTTTTTGTATCTGTTGACGCTTTCTTTATGACCAACTATATGATCTATTTTGGAGAACGTTCCATGTGGTGCTGAAAAGAAGGTATACTCTTTTGAGTTTGGATGAAAAGATCTGTAGACGTCTATTAGGTCCATTTGATTTAGGGTCTCTGTAAGTGTTTTTATTTCCCTATTTGTTTTCTGTTTAGTTGATCTGTCCCTTGGTGAGAGTGGAGTGTTGAAGTCTCCCACTATTAGGGTTTTAGGATCAATGTGTGATTTAAGCTTTAATATTGTTTCATTTACGAATGTAGGTGCTCTTGTATTTGGGGCATAGATATTCAAAATTGTGATGTCCTCTTGGTGGATTTTTCCTTTGATGAGAATATAGTGGCCGTCCTTATCTTTTTTGATTAACTTGGGTTGAAAGTCTATTTTATTAGATATTAGGATGGCTACTCCTGCTTGTTTTCTGGAACCATTTGCTTGAAAGACAGTTTTCCAGCCCTTTACTCTGAGGTAGTGTTTATCTTTGTTGCATAGGTGTGTTTCTTGGATGCAACAGAATGATGGATCCTGTTTCCGCAACCATTCTGTTAGTCTGTGTCTTTTAATTGGGGAGTTGAGTCTGTTGCTGTTGATAGAAACTAGTGACCAACAATTGTTACTTATTTTAGATGTGGTGTTGGTGGTGTCACTGAGTTTCATTGCTTGTCTTCTTTTGGTTTTTTTGTTGTGTAGTTATCTATTTCCTCTGTTTCCTTCGATGTAGTTGTTTTCTTTGGTTTGGAGTTTCCCTTCTAGTAACTTCTGTAGAGCTGGGTTACTATGTAGATATTGTTTAAATTTGGTTTTGTCTTTGAATATCTTGAATTCTCTGTCTATGTTGATTGAAAGTTTTGCTGGGTATAGTAGTCTGGGTTGGAATCTGTGGTCCCTTAAGGACTGTATGATTTCTGTCCAGGCCCTTCTGGCTTTCATAGTTTCTGTTGAGAAATCTGGTGTGATTCTGATAGGTCTACCTTCATATGTTACTTGGTCTTTTTCCCTTGCTGCTTTTAGAATTTTTTCTTTGTTTTGTAGGTTCAGTGTTTTGACTATGATGTGACGTGAAGAATTTCTTTTCTGGTCTAGTCTACTTGGTGTTCTGTAGGCCTCTTGTATGTTTATGGCCATCTCCTTCTTTAAGTTGGGAAAGTTTTCTTCTATAATTTTCTTGAAAATATTTTCCGGACCTTTGAGCCTGATGTCTTCTTTTTCTTCTACTCCTATTATTCTTAGGTTTTGTCTTTTCATGGTATCTTTGATTTCTTGGATGTTTTGTGTTTGGAACTTTTCTGATTTTATTTTTTCTTTGAGAGACGTGTCAATATCCATAAGTGTATCTTCAGCTCCTGAGATTCTTTCTTCCATTTCTTGTATTCTGTTGGTGATGCTTACCTTTGTAGTGCCTGATATTTTCTCTATGTTCTCCAGCTCCTGGTTTTTCTCTATTTGTGTTTTCTTTATTGATTCTAATTCTGTTTTCATGTCTTGTACCATTTCCTTCATTTGTTTGAATGTGGACTCCTGCTTTCCAATGATAGCTTCTATTTTTTTGTCTGTTTCCTCTCTATGTATCACTAATTGTGCCTCTACTTCTTTGGGTATAATTGCCTGTATTTCTATGAGAGCTTTGTTCATTTCTTCTTTATTTGCCTTTATTTTTGTGGACATTTCTTTGAGAGCTTTGTGCATTTCTTCTCTGTTTGCCTCAATTTTCGTGGTCATTTCTCTGAGAGCACGATTTGTTTCCTCATGGTTAGTCTCGATTTCTTTGGTTATTTCTCTGAGGGCTTTGTTCATTTCATCTCTATGGGCCTCTAGTAGCTGGAGAAACATAGTTTTGAGGTCGTTTTCTTGTATATCTAGTGAATTGAAGTGTCCATTGTTTTGTGGGGTTGCTGGTGAGGTCATTGTGTCCTGATTTTTGTTGGGAGTGTTCTTACGTCTGCCTCTAGCCATCTGGTTATTTATAATCCTCACTGGTTGTTCCTCGAGATTGTAGTTTGGGCTATGATCCTCTCTTTCTGTTTTCTGGACTGTTTTTTCAGGAAGATGAGAGGGGTTCACTGCTTTGGGAGTGTGCACTTTGTTTTCAGTTTTGCCTAAGTAAAGAATGTGACGCTGGCGCTATTCACGTGTGCTTTTAGCAGGCGCAGTGTGCATGCGCGGATTCTCTGACTATTGCAGTGGCCTGCAAGCCACTATTACGCAGTTCTGACTGAGATCCAGGGATTGTTTGCCTGGATTACTCTGGTGGACCCACAAGGCAGAGGCTTCAGTGTTGGGGTCGCTATCCCAAGAATCCCTCTGATGCCCACACTAGGAGTGTGGGTGCCAGGGATCTCGTCTGGTTGCTTCTGTGGAGAGGCCCTGGGTCTGGGGCAATCTCTCCCTAGAAGGCTGACTCACTCTCTTGCAGGACCAGTTGGAATGCACAGAGGTTCCCCTTGCTCACTACTCTCTGTTTTGGTCCTGCTGCAGAAGTACACGGGTAGGCTATCAGTCAGCTCTGTGACACTGTGGCCGCAGGACTCGGTGTCCACCTTTCCTGTGTGCTGCCTCTTTGTCCTTTCCCTCTGCCAGGAGGGGTTATGTTGACTGGTCCCTGGGTGGCGCGGGAAAGAGTTAAGGTGAGTGTACTCAATCCCAGATCCCGGGCCCAGATCTCTCTGCCAGAAGCCGCCTAGCGGTAGAATCTATGTTTGCTGATCCCAAGACAGTACCGGGTAGGGTTGAGTGACTTCAGATCCAGAGCTTGGGTTTCTCTGCTAGGGGCCGCTGGAGAGAGGGTGCTGTGTCCTTGGCAGGCTGCCTCTCTGTCCTTCACCTCTGACCTTCTCCTCTGCTAGGTCAAGCTTATGGAGGTGCTCTCAGGGGAGTGCCAGCAGGGGTTGGGGCTTCTCAGTCCGATCCTGAGCTGGCGGCGTTTCTCTGCGGGGTGGGGTGGGGGCGCCGGTGATAGAACTTGCTGCTAGACCTTATTGCGCTGGACCCAGGATAATCTCAGGACGTGTAGAATGACCACAGTCCCAGATCCTGAGCTATAGTTTGTTTGCTAGGAGCAGCCGGCAGCACTGGAGTTCCGGCACTGTGAAGCAGCTGTGCGCCTCTTTATCCTTCCACTCCACTGCGGCAGGGTGATGGCGGCGTTTGGGGGAGTGCCCGAAAGGAATGGGTTTTCTCAGCCCCGATCTCGGGTTGGGGTATAGACAATGTGGTCTGTGGCAGATTCTGCTGGATGCCTCCTGCCTCCTCCGAAGAGGGAGTAGAGATTTTGAGCTGGGCGCGCAGCTGAGATCCGTGCGTGGCAGGAGCTCAATTGTGATGGCGGCAGGTACCCGCCAAGGTCGGAGAGACCTTCCAGGGAAAGACTGGGTGATCGGTGACCAATCTGGCAACTTTCCTTCCCCGTTGGGTTTTGTTGCGACTGGGACTCCCAGCCTTAGGCACCCATGTGCCCACCAATCAGCTTGGGAAATTGATCGTTATTAGCAGGCTTGAAGCACCAGCCTGGAGACCCAAAGCCCGCATTAGCCGGGTTCTCTTCCGGGTTCTGGCTGGGCAGCCGAGAGTGGACCCGACCGATTCCCACGCCGTGGGAGCCTCCCCTCACCTGGGAAACACGATAGCTGTTCTTTTAGGGCCCAGAGTTCAGTCTCCTGGTCGCTGCTCGGAGAGTGTTGTCCTGCTTCTCAGACACAGTGTTCTCCTGGTGCCGCCATCTTGGCTCCCCCCATCGTCTTTTTCTAGCTATTACCCTTGATTGCCTCCCAAAAATGGAAAGGAAGTCCCTGTCTCTGAAGACACCATGCATTTCACATGCAGACACATAATTAAAACATAAAATAAATCTTAAAAAACAAAACCATATATACATACAGGTGTGTGTGTGTGTGTGTGTGTGTGTGTGTGTGTGTGTTTGCTTGTCTTTCAGGCAAAATAAAGAAAACGTATCCTAGATCATTTAGCTAGCACAGATAAATAGAAGGTCTTCTACTAATCCAGATTTGATGTTGATGAGGGGGGCAGGAAAAGCAAAGATTTTCCAAGAATTAGTAGGAACTTAGAGTATGTGTAAAGCAGAATTTTCCACACAGCATTCACTGTGAGTGGAACCAGTGAGGCCAGAAGCTCGGCCTCAGTCCAATGACTTAATCTCCTTCTATGAAGTCAAGGTACACCCACCTTCACAAAATCTCCTCTTAGAGAAAATCAGGCTTTTGCAAAAGCCAAGTACAGCCACCCAGTAGGACACCAGGAAGCTATGGAAGTGTGTCTGAAAGGAGATGGCTCAAACCAGCAGGGACAGGCAACAGGTAACTTTAAAAAGACATAGTTAAAAAAAATAGAAAAAAAAATGGGTCAAGACTTACTGGAGCCACAATCTGTCAACAGTGTACTTTATGTCTTTGTACAAGTCCTGATGGCCTCAGGCTGCACTTAAGGATTAACCGGTGCCTTGAAGTAAAGTGCAGCCCATTCTCTGAGGGGGGCAGAGCATGTCAATCTGACAGACAAAGAACTCAGGACTGTCCAGTGGCTGTTGTTCTGAAGTTTTGATATTCCACTTGCTCAGGGTTCTCTAATTTGCAACTTCATGCTTGCAGCTCTCTGTCGAGGTCTGCAAACGGCTGCTGGCCCTTGGTTGGGTGCAAGTGAGCTGATAAGGATAGTTGTAATTTTAAGTTTAAAAAGATAACATGAAGTTCAAATCCTAGAAGTGTTATTGCGATGCACTCATGCCCATTAACTTAAACATGTACATTTGCTTTTTCATAAATGGCAGAGTTGAGTATGACAAAGAGACACAGAGTCCAGCAACCTAAAATATTCATCTAGTTCATTTCAGTTCTTCAGCCTCTGCTCTAGGCTCACTATTTTTCTTGATGTTCTTTTACCTGCCTATGTTCAATGGTCTCAATGGAACTTCTATCTTCATTTCTCAACTTGCTTAAGGTACCCTCTCTTCCACCCTCAACTACATATACCCTGCTTCCCAGACTGGTTTTGTAAATGTGAGAGTTGTAAGTCTGGTTAGACCACCGCTTGTTTGCGCTAGGAAAATAAAATGCCTGCCCTCTGTGTAAGGGCTCCTCTCAGCTTGGTGCACACATTAACATCTAATGAAGATTTAGAAGCTACTATCACTTGAAATGGGGTGTGAGTACCCACGTTTGTTATAATTGGAGAGTTCAGCCGTGTGCAGTGAGGTAAAGCAGTCTTGCACAGGAAAGACCAGAAGCAGTGCAGCTGTGAGAGCTGAAATAAAATTAAACTAATAAATACTTTCTAATGCAGTATTCTTCATGCTGGACTTGTCTGTGAAGAACCGGAAGATTAAGAAATCAATTGTTTTTGAAGACTTACTATGTTCTAGTTAATATACTTTGAATCCTATTAGGATCATCATCCTAGATCATACATTCTTCCCCATAAAGCCAACACAATGTTCATCTGTGCTGATGAGAAAACCAAGTCCTTGTGTAGCCACATAGATAATGACATAACCAGGACTAAGACTAAGACTCTCATCCCCTGACACCACAGCTAGAGGTGATCACCACCACACAGCACAGCAGCACTTTGCAAAACCGCTTAAAATAAGGACAAATGTCGTTTGCACATAAAAACATATACAAAACACAGGTGAGTATGTACAAGCCACAGCGGAGTGGTGGGGAGAAGAGAAAAGTAGATTCCTCTTTTCTGGTCTCAAAAAAAGAAAGAAAAGAAAATCTCACTAATAAGCTTCACTCAATAGTGAAATTTAGCTCAAAATGAACTGATATTTGATCTAATCAAGGAAAGATTGAACAGATGCCTGGAAGAGAGGGCACCTATCAGGGACAATGATTTTCCTGTGTAGACATCACAGCCTGTAGGATGAAAACAATTAAGAAGGCACTCCAGGACCCCACTGATCCCGTATCTCGCCTTTGCATTTTACAGGTGTTTAATTAAAGCCCCACATGCAAGATGATTGTCCTGGAGTCATACAACTGCTAGTGGCCACAGCCCATGCCACAGTGACAGGAGCATGAAGTATGGAGAAAAGGCAGACCAGGTAGGTGGTTTCACAACTGGGAGGTTGGCCTGGTGTCTGGAAGTCATGGTTCCACTCTTTCTAACACATTTTTGAATCTCCAGATGAGCAAAAAGTTCATCCTAGCTCAGAGAAGTTCTTCATATTCCATTAAAAATAATTCAGAGCTGTGTATCCTGTAAAATGTCTGCACAATGACCATTGCTCCAAGGAGAAAGTCTTAATAAAGATACCTGAAGGAACTGGATTTAGAGACTAAAACACCACCACCAATGACCTCCTTTCTTGCTGGGCCAAATAACCAATAAAAAAAATAGAAATATCATCCTTGGTCTTCGTGAGTCTCTATGGAAGGCTGTTCCTCTCTTTCTTGAGGTCCTTACCTAGAGTAGTCTTTCTTGGGCTTAACATTACTGATGGTTCAAATAACATTTTATATTACTTAGGAATAATTCTTATTCTGTTTTTCTAATTTATCTGTTAGTATCTTTAAAGGAACAAAACTGATTGAATGAATGTGGGGGGGGGGCAGCACTGTTTTGTTAGATTGGCTTACAGAATGTGGGTCACGAGTCCATCAATGGTTCTCTGATAACAGAAAGGATAGGCTTCTGGTGGTATTTCACAAGGCTTGGTGTCTCTGTAGTCCCAGTTTGGAGCAGGACCACTGGGGGATCCCTGAAAGGCTGCTGGTATTCAGTGTATACTGGGATCTTGAGGTAGCTGTTCTAACAACCGCAGATGGATGATGCCTCCTCATTGGGATAGATGCTGGCCAGTGAGAGTGAGGACAAGCAGGCAAAGGACAAGGTTTCCCTTTCATGTGTCCTTTCATGTGGGCTGCCACCAGAAAGCATGGTGGAGACTTAGAGTGGTTCTTCTTGATTCAAATAATCTGCTTAAGGAAGTCCCTCACAGCCATGCCCAGAAGCCTGGGTTTTAATTGATTTCAGATGTAATCAAGTTGACAACCAAGATTACAAAAGGTTATGTTAGTTCTTGAGAACAGAAAGGTCTTGCTGGATTTATTCATTTCAATAAACATGATTATATTGCTAAAATGTCCAAGAAGTTTTACGTAGAGCAGGGAAACTCTTCACAAGAACCCTCTGGGATGGGTTTCATTATCTCTATGTTGCATTAGTAAATGAGCCCCTTTAAGGTTTAAGTAACTGCTCATATGTCACAGAAAGTGTTTAAAACTGGAATATTATCCTTACATCATAGCACGTTATCATCACAAGCCATGCCAACCAAGATAAATTACTGATCATATGGTCCTTCATTTTGCCAACGAGAATAAACAAAGCACGGGAGTCTAAAACCACTTTCTTATTCTGTGTGGCTTATAACCTGGAGAGTCAGGTTTTAGACTTGAGTTTTCTGACTCAATTCTGCAGGTTTATCAAATACCCCAAAGACTTTTCTCTACCTACTCATTTTAGCCAGTTAACTTTCCTTAGGAAATGGTTGACAGGAATACAGAAGTATGGGGCTGAATTCCCACTATCCCTTTTCCTTTCTTTTTAATTGTTTTTTTTTCTTTTGTATTTTTGATATTATAATTACAACATTTCTCACTTCCATTTCCTCCCTCCAAATCCTCCAGTACACTCTCTTTCAAACTCATGACCTCTTTTTTCTTGTTATTGCATGCATACATATATCTGTATAGCCACATACATCCCTAAATACATAAATACAATCTACTTAGTCTGTATAATACTACATGCTTATATGTTTCAGCGATGACCATCCTTTTCTGCTAAATTATGAGCATATTGTTTGTGATCTTCATGATCAGGTTGGGGATAGGCAGTAGATGTCTGCTATGAGAAACAGAACAAAGCTCTATACTGGTTTCCTGAATTCTGAGGTTTCTCTGGAAATTTTGTTGGTATTTGCGGGCATAAGAGCCATTTTGGCCTCTCTCACAGTGATTCCAATATGTTTGTCATAATAATTCTCTTTCATTTTCCTGTAAGTAGGATGCACTGCTAAAACAGATCAGTTCGTCTATGTTGTGAGTCATACATGGGAAAGATACAAATTGAAAGTGTTCCCATCCTCTCCTCTCCTCTCATTGAGGATTAGATTACACATTCAGACTTGAAGGCAACCGAGACACAAAGGGTCTGGGGACACTCCAGATTCCGTTTTAGGAAGGCGGTTTCAGTGGAAGATTGCAAACAAGCCATTATTTTGTCAGCTGGAACAAAGGCCCTGATTAAAAATTAAAATACATTCTGTACTAATAAACAGACAGCTGCCTAATTACTTGCAAGATTTATATTTTGCTGCGTTAATTCTCTCATAATGGCTATTTCCTACTCCATGTAAACCTGGACACAGTGAGCTTGACAGTGATAGGCTTTCCTAAACACTTGGCTGTGCCTTTTATTAGATGGATGAGTTCCTGATTATTAATGGGTCTTCAAAACCCCACTTAAAAACTTCACTAGAAGAGAACGGGGCCTGCTTCACCACATGGTATTCAACTTAAGAAGAAAATGCATATTTAGAAACACCTAATTATGGCTGATTTAAAATTTTGTATCTTTGAAATGGACCCTCTAATTTGCCATCATCCAACTGTCACCAACATTGAAATATGTACACATGTAACATAATATAAAGTAGTAAAAACATCAAACAGCATAAAATAGAAGGAAAAAAAACAGCTCCCAGACATTTAGAGGCAGTTTTGAACAAGAAAGGGAAATGATAAAGCTAAATGGAAGAGAAAGTGACATCAGCGGAGGAGGAAGATAGCCAATCCCTCCACAGAATCCTTTCAAACACAAGCAAAATTTGTTGGTGTCAACTATGTCAGATTTCTAAAGAACAGCTACAAGTTTGTAACAAGTGAGTGCTAATCAAAAATCAAACAAAAAGTCATTTGAGCAGCAGAGATGATTCAGCAGTTAAATGTATTCCTTGCTTTCTTTTAATTTATTTGTTCACTTTACATCCTTTGCAATCCCCTTCTTCTTATCTTCCTTGTCCCACCCTTCATCTCTCTTCCCCCATGCTCCCTCTCCTATTCCTCAGAAAAAGGAGAACACCCCCTACTAACCCACCCCAGCTCATCAAGTCCCATTAGGAATGAGCATGTCCTTTTCTACTGTGGTCTGGTGAGGCATCCCAGACAGGGGAAAGGGATCAAAAGCATGCAATAGAGTCCATGTTGTAGACAGCCCCTGCTCCCCTTCATAGGGAACCCACATGAAATCAGATCTGCCCATTGGCTACACCTTTGTAGAGTCCCTAGGTCCAGTTTATGCATTGTCCTTAGTTGGTGCTTCAGTCTTCGCAAACCCCTCTGAGCTCTGATTACTTGTCTCTGTTGGTCTTCTTGTGGCGTTCCTGTCACCTCAAGGTCTTTTTATCCCTCAAACACATACTTGGCTGTGGCTCTCAGCATCTGTTTCAATCTGCTGCTGGATGGAGTCTCTCAGAGGACAGTTATGCTATGCTCCTGTCTGCAAGCTTAGCAGAGTATTGATTTTAGTGTCAGGGGTTGGCTTTCTCCCATGGAGTGTGTCAGGTTGGGCCAGGCATTGGTAGGACTTTCCCTCAACCTTTGCTCTATCTTTATCCCTGCACATCTTGTAAGCAGGATAAATTTTTGATCAAAGTTTTTGTGGGTGGGCTGGTGTTCTCCTCCCTCCACTGGAAGTCCTATCTAGTTAAAGGGTGTCCACTTTAGTCTCCATGACTCTTGCTACTAGGATTTTTCAGCTAGAGTCAGCCCATATCCTCCCAGAGGCTACCCTGTCCTAGGTCTCCAGCTTGTTACAGAGATGCCTGCATCTGTGTCCATGGTTTCTCTTCTCTCTTCAGACCCTTTGTTCTCCTGCCCCAACTCTCCCCAGGTCTGATCTCCAGCTCATTTCTCTCTTCACTCTCTCTCCTTTTTTGTTCCCTTTCTTCAGCTACTTCCACTGTCTATTCTATTTCATCTTCTGAGTGAGATTTAAGCATCTTCCCTCGGATCCTCCTTGTTACTTATTTTCTTTGGATCTGTCACTTGTAGTATGTTTATCCTGAACTATATGGCTAAAATTTGCTTATAAGTAAGTAACACGTGTCTTTCTGGGTCTGGGTTATCTCACTCAGGATTATCTTGTCTAGTTCCATGCCTGCAAATTTCATAATTACCTTGTTTTTTAATCGCTGACTAGTATTCCATTGTGTAAATGTACCACAGTTTATCTATTCTTCGGTTGAGGGACATCAAAGTTGTTTCTAGATTCTGGCTATTACAAATAAAGCTGCTATGAACACAGTTGATCAAGTGTCTGTTTTATGGTAGAGCATCTTTTGGGTATATGCCCAGGAATGATGTAGCTGGGTCTTGAGGAAGTGTTATTCCTAATTTTCTGAGAATTTACCAGATTGATTTCCAAAGTGGTTGTACAAGTTTGCACTCCCACCAGCAATGGAAATGAGTTTCTCTTTCTCCACAGAAGACTTAAGTTCTATCTCAGCGCCCCCTGGGGCTTACAGTCTTCTGAAACTCCAGTACCAGAGAATCTGACACCACCTTCTGATGTTCTTCAGGCGTCAGGCATGGACACGCATACAAGCAAAACACCACATGCAAAATAAAAATAAGAATCGAAATGGAAAAAAAAACATTTTAAATGTTGTCTTTATGATAGGTTTGTTGCATTTTGTGCTCAGTAGTTGTCTAGGAGACAGCAACCCATGGGCTTAAGGAAGAACAGTGGATCCCAGTTCTGGAAGAAATAGAGCAAACAAGATTTGCCCTGATTTGTGTGCTCTACAGAAAAAAAAAAATAGAACTATACCCCATTTCACAAGTCTCTCTCTCTCTCTCTCTCTCTCTCACTCTCACACACACACACACAAACACACACACAACCAATTCAAAATGAAATAAAGAGTGAAGCAACTCCTATTTGAAAATGTAAATTTCTAGATGAGTCCATAAGGGGAAATATAAACATCATTAGTCTTTCCAATTAGTTTTTTTCAGATATGAACCCCAAAGCATAAGCAAAACCTATTTATGAGACAGGATTAGATCAAACTAACCATCTTCCTTTTAACAAAGAAAATGGAGGTAAAGAATTTAAGACAAACTGAAATGGAAAAAATATGTTTGCAAACTACACAGGGCTTAATTCCCAAAATAGGTAAAAAGTCTAACTCAATAACAAGAAAATAATACCGTCTGCAAATATATATATATATTTTATATATATAAATATATATATATATATATATATATGGGTAAAGAGTCTAAATAGACAGAGGACATTAAAATGGCTGACCACTAAAGAGAGAGAGAGAGAGCTGCCAAATAACGCTGACAATGAAGAAAATGAAAATCAGAACCACAGTGGACTATAAAATTGTAACGTTGGGTGAAATATATAGAAAATGGGAGCCTTGTGTGTTAAGGATGATAGAAATTGTCATAGCTAGGGACCAATGTGAATGTTCCTTAAAAACTTGAAAATAAAATTACTGGGTTGAAAAGATGGCCCAGAAATAAAGGTATTTTCTGCTCAAGCTTGACAACTTGAGTTCAGTGCCTGAGACCCTAGTGCAGACAGAGAGAGCCCACATGAGCCAGTAATCTCAACTCTGTGTATAAAGCCAAAGGAGATGAAAGCAATATAATGAAGGGATATCGGACACCAGTGTCCACGGAACATTATTCACAGTAGCTAAATAAGACAGTTAATATAAAAATCCATGAATGGATGGGTGGATAAAGTATTTTTATGCCATGTATATAGAGAAATGAATACAGTTCAGCATTTCATATTGTTTTGCACATAACTTTATTTGTTAAATAAATGAATATTTTCAGTGTGTGCATAACTACAAGGAGTGAATACTAAATTTAGAGCAAAATATTTGGGATCTATTACACAAAGCCATTTACCAGCTATGAGGGCTCAGGTGAAGAGCTGAACCTGATCTCAGCTTCCTTGGCTGTAAGAATAGGCTGTACACACCTCACAGCCTCTTCACTGCTGGCTCATTGCAAGGTTCAAATGCATGAACATGTGAAAGTGCCTTGGTCAAAACTGCGAGCAATACAAATAACAGCAACTGAATTTCATGTTGAGGAACACTTTCATACCTTTCCATTTTACTCGTGTGGTCAACAGAAAGTGGCAGAGTCTCTAGTTGGTTATGGAGGAGAATGAAAAAGCCTTTGTTCAAAGTGGAAAGAATTCTGCAATATTCTGTAGCTTGTCCCAGTAAAGAGTCACTTCCCCAGCTTCATGATGTCAGAGGCCTGCCTATAACTCTCTTGCAGATGCACAGGGAGCAAACGTTTCTCATTTTTTTATAGGTAGGATGGGTTTACTACAGTCCCAATGGATGCAGTGAGCATGCCTGAGAGCAGAAAGGTAGCGCAGCTGGACATGGCTTGAGGGGTGGAGCATCAGCCTTTTATTGAAAAAGAAGAAAGGGAATATAAACAAATAAGGAAAGATAAATAGGTTGATTCTCATAAATAGCAATTTGAGTGACCATGAATTACTGTGCTAAGTGAAATAATCCATACACAGTAGCATATGATCTCAGGTTCAAAGTTTACATAAAAGAAACTCTTTGAAACAGGGAATAGAATGATGGTAACCATTGGCTGGACAGTAGTGCAACTGAGAAGAGGCTCCAAGAATAAAAAATTTCTGTGGGAAGAATTTCAAGTTTGCCCAGTCTCTTAAATGACAAATTGAAGACAATAGGGTATGGACCTGAAAGTTGCCAAGAAAATAGGTGTGTTAATAGGGTAATGTGGATGTTAACTAGCCTGACTTACGTATCCCACATGCATAGACATTTCAATTTTCATTTCTCCCACTAAAAACATAGATATGAAACTGGTTGATGGATTAGATAGAGAAATATAGATGGAAAGACAGATGATATATTAGAGACAGATAAATAGATGATAGGTGATACAGATAAATGATACACAGATGATATATACATATATACATACATACACACATACATAGACACACAGATATTGATAGGTGGTATATGATCTATAACAGAGGTAATATTGAGCAATGCAGAAATAAAAGTAAAGGAGCTGAAGTCAGAGAGAGAAGTGATCAGATTTGAAAATGAAAGGACACAGGAGAAAGACCATTCCTTCCACCAAGACCCCTCTAACTCATCCTGTACACACCCGTCAGTTTACATTCACTTAAAAAAATATGCTCTTCACCTCCTTTCCAGCAGGCTCCAGTAGAGAACCTGTTTTCTACCTCTTCTGCCACTGTCCACGTGGCTGTCTCTCTGGTCCAGTGGGGCTCACTATTTTCCCTCAAGCTCCAGATGTTTGTCTTCCTCCTTTCTCCCGGGGGCTAGCTGTTCCAACACCACTTTGTCCTCCTGAACACTATAGAATTTATTACATTTCTGTGTCTTTACTATTAGAATTTCTTGGCTAATCTTCTTAATTAGCACAAATGCCATTTTTATTAAATCATTGCCAAGAACAATTAAGTGTAAAATAACTCATAGTATGAAGAATACTGTCTTTAACATGAGCTAAATACAAGTCATCTGAACTGATCTGTGTCAATTATGTGTTCTGAAGTACTTTATTTACCTCTGTCTGTGAAATGGGGTTAATATCATCAATTGATACAGTAAGTAATATTAAAAACCTGTCCAGAGATCCCCTTTCCTGGCAGATAATTATGTATCTATTCCCCATTCCCATTAGATCATGAGATGTATCTGTTTATTTTTCTTTATAAAATATACTTCTCCAAGTGTGTGTAGTATGATTCTTTCAAAACATCTTAACTTACAGTTTCTCTTTTAATCTACAGAAAAACTTTTAGTAGCTGATTGTATGGATTGAGCAGGATAAAATCAACACTCCAAGAAGCCAACATTTTTTTTCTTCTTTTCAGATGTCTCAGAATTTGCAGGGCTCAACATATGTCCTGATCAATGAATCAATGACTATGGGACTTTCCATAATTCTCATCTTCTCCTCAGCATGGACTTCATCGTGTGGCTGCTCTCAAAGCCAGAAGGACAGCACTGATGGATGGGAATGCACAGTGATTTGAACAAATGTAGCTGGAGACAGACTCTTCATTAGACATGCATGTTCCCTCTCTTCAGTCTGATTATATTTAATTATGAAATAAATATAGACCAGTAGCCAAAATCACCTGTCAGAAAAAAAAATGACATTCAATAATCAGTTACTCCAATAGTGTAAAGCAAAATGGGCTTAAGGAAGCTAATCTTAGGTCCCACAATAAATATACACTATTTTTTTCTAGATAATATCTCAAATTACATAGTAATCAATGGCACATAAGTTATCTTGTATACCAAAATGACTGGTGTATGTCCTTATACATTCATCAAAATCCAAAGACTACACACCACTGAGACTGACACTTGATGAGTTGGCTTTGGATGATAATGGTATCTGAAAGCATGTTCACTGATTATAACAGATGTGCTATTCAGGTTGGCAGGGATATCTGTTTGAGGAGTGGAGAGAGCAATCGTGTGAAAACATTTCTGGGGATTGAAAAATGGTCTGGAAATAAAGCCTAGTGTTTGCAAACAGAGCTGAAGCTCTAGGTTTCCTTTTGTAGCCTATGTAAAACAGATCAGAGGCAATCACCTCGCCCTAGGGCACTGGGCAGGTGCCCAATATTTTTAAAGAACTGCTAAAAATCTGTTCCAATTACCACCAGTATTAATGATAGGTGCCGTAATTTCTTATTGAAAGTACTCCTTCTGGCCTTCTGGTGTTCATTGTTCTAATAAGCAGAGACAGTGGGGGATGGGCAACCTGATTCCTTAATTAGCAGCTATTGGATTCTCCTTTGCTTTTCTCACTGCCTTGAGCAAAAGGGTTGTCAGTCAAACAGCGAGAAAGACTACCTTTACAGCCATCTGAAGCATACTTAATGGATAAAGTTTTGCAGTGATCACAACTGATGCTTAAAGCACAGCCCCAGCTGATGTGCTGTTTAGAGCACCTTGGTAAACTCTCTATGACCCTACGACCATTTACTCGTAGCAGAGTCGCAGGACTGCTTCAGCTCGTGCTGCAGAGGCTACCTGTACACAAGCCAGCACCCAGACTAAGGCTACGATGGATCCAATTTACCTTCTCTGTGCTACCTTCCCTAATATCGCAGCATGAAGCTTGGCAAAAGGCTTCTCCCACATGGCTTTTTCTTACCTACTTTCACCATCACAGATTAAACTGTTTTGAAAAATGACAGAAATAGAAAACGGGAACTCCCAGCAAACATGATGGGGCCTGTCAGTGAAAGAGCCACAGGCCAAAGCGTGACATCAACAGGGCAGCCATCTGTGCAGAAAAAGCAGTAGCTCAAAGGTGGCCATGGCAGGAAAAGGGCAGGCAGGAGGAGAGAGGAAGCAGCAGAGGACTAAGACCAAGATGAAAGGCAGTATCTAAGTAGCCAGTAAAGAGAGCTTTCAATCCCTAATCACTTGAGAGCTCCAGGGGGCTGGCAAGTACTTGGGGCCAAAAGCTATAACCCTAGCTGGAGTTCAGGACTAGCAAATTCTGACTTTGGGTTTACACAAGAGCCGCTGTGCGGGGCTAGGGAACTTCTTAGACCCACACAAGAACTATACACTTGTAGGGCTAAAAGTCTCTATACAGGACCCCTGCTAGAGGACCACAGGGTACCAATGCTTCTGTTCCCACTGATCTCCAGCCTACTGCTATTAAACAGAAAAGGGAAATGAAAACTACCAGAGACCAGCACTTGAAAAACTTTGCCCTGCCTAGCCATGATTCCTACCTACATGGGAACAAAAGATCCCAGGCACTGGGTTAGTAGCACAAGGACCCTCCGCATGGACACCATCACTTTACAGCTCTTCTCTCCACCATCGGCAGTGGCTCAAGTTTGCACTTCTGCTGGCTCTCTTCACAGAGCAAGACAATCTCTTTTGGAATTCAGAATATTACACCCGTAGAATTTGAACTGGTAAAGAAATAGCTTTCTGTGGTCTCTTGTTTAATAGATGTCTTTAAGGAAAACTGTTCTTTTGGCTTGGGGGTGGAATTCAATCACAAGATACCCATGACTCATTGGATAAGAAAATGAGACCACTACGTTTTTCATCAGAATGTATCTGGAATCATATGAAGAATGGGTAGACACTTAAATGTGAGTTAAAGAAATAAAAGTCATCGGCATAACGTTTTGTAATTCAAGTGATAAACAAAAAATTCTAGTGGTTTCCAGATGAAAAAAGAAATAACCCAAAGAGGAAAAGGGCCCAGCAGATATCTTTGAAGTTTGGCAGGAGTCTTTTAACCTAAAATCTTTTGTCTAACCAAACTCGCATCGAATGTTGAGGGTTAAGCGATTTAGATATTGAAGAATTCCAGAGGTTTATTACTTGCATACTCTTTTTTAAAGAATTGTTTTAGCAATCCAGGTGCTCTCAATACCATCAAAATACATGCAAAAAAATCAAAATGTAAAATTAGAACATGAACCATTACATTATTTGGGAATTAAGGGAAGACAATGTTATGACCTAAATGCTAAGGTGAAGGCTACATTTAACATCATAACTATTGGAGGGTGAAGAGAGATCTGTCTAACCATGCCCAGAGGAGGTACCACAGGTGTCTATAAGCAGTGGGGTAGGAGTGAGCAGATAAGTCCAACTGGAACACCTTCGTGGCTGGCTGAATCAAAAGGAAAAATGGCTTCATCTTCTACCATGGTATGAAATTTTATATTAAAACTTAAATTTTTAATTCTTAAAAATTAAATGACTAGGATTAGAGACTAACTATTAGAAAAGAAATCAATAATCTCTGCTCCTGAGGAAGCTTACTTCCTAGAAGGCAGGGCCATTCCATCTTTCTCATTTCCCCCAATGGCCACATGAAAGTCCAAATGAAGTGGCTTCTCCATGAAAAGCCAAAGACAACCATGTTTTCATGGCCTATCAACCAAGCTACCATCCCACGCCTTTCAAAGAAGTTAGTTTTGAAAAAGCCTGCTTTCTTTACAGTATGACTATGCTAGAAACCACAGCTTTGTCAGCGTGTTCCTTCCAACGCTTTCCTACCCAGCAGATCACCGGTAAGAACTGCAAAAGATGTCTTCAGTGTGCTTTTCTGTTTTCTCTTAATGTCTGTCTGCAACCTTTAAAGACATGCAGTGCCTTTAGAGAGGATAGTCTTATCTTCAGAGTTCAGTTCCTACTCTCTTGCACAGAGTTGTTCATTTAGAGGTCAAGAGAACTTTAAAATCAGGTAACAATGAAGATGCACTGTGCATAGCCTGGGCTTTCAGTCTGGTCACATCAGAAACATTTTCATGGGTCTACAGAATTGTGCATAAGTCTGTAAGTCTAAGATTCTAGAACCTTATCTTGAACTAGGGTTTGTCAGAAGTCACAAGATACAATCACTGAGTGATACTTATCTGTTGACGCAAGTATGGCTGTATTATGGAGTGTGATATAAAATTGCATATACTTAAAAGAGTGTGTGAGCGTGAGCACGCGCTGCATTGCTAATGTGTGTGCAAGTGTTCATGTGTGCTTTGCACATGTGTGCAAATGTGTATGGAGACCAGAAGACAACCTAAGTCGTCATTCTTCAAGCACAGCGCAATTTGGATTTGTAAAAACAGGAACCCTAGCTGGTCCAGACTTTATCAACTATGCTATGCTGCCAGTGAGCTGCATTCTTCCTCTGGGTCCACCTCCTCAGTGCTGGCATTACAAGCATACACAACCATGGCTGCATTTTTATTTATATATGCTCTATAGATTGTGCTCAGGTCCTCTTGCTTGCACAGTAAGCAGTTACTGGCTGAGCAGTAACTCATAAGCCCCTACATACTTTTTTAAGGTAAAATATAATCATTCAAGAGTTTGAAGGGCTGGAGCAATTGGCTCTGTACGTTAGGAGCATTTACTGCTCTTGTAAAGAACCAGGGTTCCTTTCCGGCACCCACACAGTGGTTCACTGTAACTCCTACTCCAGGGGGGCCCAACGTCTTCTGACCTCCTTGGGCACAAATGTGCATATGATACACAGACATACATGCAGACAAAACACCCATACACAAATAAAAATCTTCAAATGTAAGTTTCTTCAGTATTTTCTGGGAATTTCCTATATTCCTCCAAGATAGAATTCAACTTAGAGATTTTGAGTTTTGTTAATCACTGCAGAAAGGACAGGGGAAGTTTGAAACACTTCCAGGTAAGGTATATAGTAAATAGCCCCTGGGGGAGCCATGGCAGGCAAAATGGTTTAATGAGGACTGTATGCAGAATTCATTATGCAGCTGGTGTCTAATACTCGGAAATCTCAGTCTTAAAATGACACAGATGTTCTTTATGGTTTAATAAAACCTCCAGCTCGGGGTCTGCATTATGAAGTCTTCTTGGCCTTTGATGCAGCTGGTTCAGGTTTGTCCTTACACGTCCTCACCCTGGTAAGTCAGCATGCTGTGTCATAATCTGCAATCAATCCACATAAATAAAACAATTCAGTGCAGATGTGACCTGAATACACTTTTAGACTCTACTAATTACACAAAGGTTTCAAGGTCAGAGATGCCAACAGTGAATTTGCTCTGCAGAAAAACCCAGAAGGGACTGTGCTGCTGCCACTTATTACTGTAATTGCTCATTTAGAGCATTTCAGAGAGCTTGCCGCTCTGAAGACTTCCTGTCACCCACACCAATTGTCTTTTCCTTGGGTCACATAAGGAAAAGGCTTGGCTGCTATATAACTATAGAAAAAGATCAGGTTCTTGCCTAAACACTTGTGCAGACAAGAAAAACCAAAGAAGATTGTGAAATCTGGTAAAGGACTCTTCTTGTTTATTATGTAGCCTACCACCCAGACTGTTGTGTTGAGGCTCAATGAACAGCATTAGATTCTGATATCCAGCAAGAAGAGATGATGTGGACTGTGGGCTCCTCCTAAGATCCATATGGGCTGGAGAATCTATGAGACAAACCTCTACAGATCAGGGAAATAATAGATGACTCTGGAAAATGCTCAGAAAGTGGAAGTTTGCTTGAATTATTTTGGTGGTTTGGAGGTCGAGGTTCTAGCAGATAGCAGGACCTACCAATATAGCAGAGGGGCAGCAGGCAAAGAGAAATATTAATCCAGAAACGAGGCTGGAAGGCCTAAGGTCAGCTCTCAATGATCCATGTTACCCAGTGCTCCACTTCTTAAAGGCTTCACAGTCCTCTAATATTCTAAAACAGTATCACCAGCTGGGACCACGTGTTAGAACATTTGAGCCCATGTGTGGTGTGACAAACTCAAACCACAACATTGCACTCCTGAGCTCCATTAGCTCACCATCTGACAGTGAAAAAAGCATCTGTTCCAGTTTCTAACATGCTCTGTGGTCTTACAATTCCAACACTATTAAAAAAATAGTCTGTGTCTCTTCTGTGAACCCCTATAAAACAAAAATGTTTAAAGCCACATGCCTTTGCGATAGACTCATGCAGGGAAAACCTTCCCATTCCAAAAAAGAGGCAAAGAAGGATCACCATCAGTAAGATGCCAGGTTTTAGAACATTCCAATTGTTCTCCAATTCTCAACCAGTAACCATTTATCCAAAGGCCAAGTAAATATAATTCCTATCAGCTTTATTTTTATAAATTTGCATGGTGTAAATTTTAGTACACACAAACTTATACATGTTCTGTCTTTGGTTCCTGTTTTTTTTTTTCATGTATCTTAATTTTTAGATTTTTATTCATGTCTTAAAGTTTTTTTATAATTTATTTACTTTTTATTAATTACAGTTTATTCATCTTGTATCCCAACTGTAGCTCCCTCCTTTATTTCCTCCCAATCCCATCCTCACTTCCTCTTCTCTACCTATGCCCCACCCCCAGCCCACTGACAGGGGCAGTCCTCCTCCCCTTCCATCTGATTCTAATATAACAAGTCTCATCAGGAGTGGCTGCATTGTCTTCTTCTGTGGCCTTTGTGCACCCCCCTTAAAGGAAGGTGATCAAAGAGCAGGCCACTGAGTTCATGTCAGAGACAGCCTTGTTCCCATTACTAGGGTACCCACTTGGACACTGAGCTGCCATGGGCTACATCTGTGCAGGGGTTCTAGGTTATCTCCATGAATGGTCCTTGGTTGGAGTATCAGTCTCAGAAAAGATCCCTGTGCCCAGGTTTTTTTTTCTCCTTGTGGAGCTCCTGTCCCTTCCAGGTCTTTCTATATCCCCCTTCCTTCATAAGATTCCCTGCACTCTGCCAAAAGTTTGGCTATGAGTCTCAGCCTCTGCTTTGATACCTTCAGAGTAGAGTATTTCAGAGTCTCTCTGTGGTAGACTCCTGTCCTGTTCCCTGTTTTTTTCCTCTTCTGGAGTCCATCCCATTTGCCTTTCTTAATGAGGATTGATTCTCTTACCCAAGGTCTTCCTTCTTAATTAGCTTCTTTAGGTGTACAGATTTTAGTATGTTTAACCTATCTTATAGGTCTAATATCCATTTATAAGTGAGTATATGCTATGTGTTTCTTTCTGCTTCTGAGATATCTCACTCAGGATGATCTTTTCTTGTTCCCACCATTTGCCTGCAAATTTTATGATTTCCTTGTTTTTAATTACTGAGTAGCATTCCACTGTATAAATGTCCCACAATTTCTGTATCCATTATTTCGTTAAGGAACACCTAAGTTCCAGATTCTGGCTATTACAAATAAAGCTGCTATGAACATAGTTGAGTAAATGTCCTTATTGAATGGTAGAATATCTTTTGGGTATATGCCCAAGAGTGGTATAGCTGGATCTTGAGGTAGCACTATTTCTAATTCTCTGAGGAAGTGACGGATTGATTTCCAAAATGGTTGTATAAGTTTACATTCCCACCAGCAATGGAGGAGGGGTCCTCTTTCTCCACATCCTCTCCAGCGTGTGTTGTCACTTGAGTTTTTGATCTTAGCCATTCTGACGGGTGTAAGGTAAAATCTCAGGGTTGTTTTGATTTGCATTTCCCTGATAGCTAAGGCTGTTGAGCATTTCTTTAAGTGTTTCTCTGCCATTCAATATTCCTTTATTGAGAATTCTCTGTTTAGCTCTGTACCCCAAGTTTTAATTGGATTACTTGATTTTCTCAGTGGTTTTTTTTTTTTGTTTTTGTTTTTTTTTTTTTTACTTTTCATTGCTGAACAATATTCATTTCATTGATCTGATACATTTTCTTTACCCAATAAATATTTAATGAATATTCAAATCATTTTCCCTAGTACAATTCTTCCATAAATACTTGAGTACAAACCTTTATGTAGGCTTTTATTTTTCTTTACTCTTCACAATATTCCTATTACTGGAATTATAGATTGTGTAATAAATTTGTGTTAGACTTTTTAAGAACCATCAAACTTTCCTAAATTGTGATTGTATCATGTTTTGCTGGTTAGGGCTTTTTGGTTGGTTGGTTGGTTGGTTGGTTGGTTGGTTGGTTGGTTTGGTTTCTGTTTTTCGTTTTTTTGTTTGTTTGTTTGTTTGTTTGTTTGTTTTCTTGTCAACTTGAGACAAACTCAAGTAACTTGAGAAGAGTGATCCTCAAATGAGAAAATGCTTCCTTCAGATTAGTCTAGGGCTAGTCTTATAAGGTGTGTCCTTCGTTAATGATTGATGTGGAAGGGGCCAGACCACTGAAAGCAAAGCCACCACTGGAGTATGTCTAAATAAAAACATAAATGACTGTGAGCCTGGAGAGCAAGGCAGAAAGCAGCATTTCTCCATGGCCTGTGCTTCCATTTCTACCGGAAGTACCAGTACTCTGTGACCTCCCTACAAGTTCCTTGCTTAAAGAGAACGGAGGCCCCCAAAACAACACAGGTAAATGCCACAGCTGTCTGCTGCCCACAAAACTAGATGGAAAGATAATAATGACATTATCATACTTTCTGATCATAGAGAAATCAATCTGGAACAGGATCAGAATCTTCCTCCTTGCTGATAAGCTCTCAGAATTCCAGAAAGTGCTATTCAGGCTATTGGGACAGAACTGTCATCGACTGCCTTACTCAGCTGTGGACATTGGGAACAAAAGCATCAACCAAACAGGCAAGATGTGCTCACCTTTACAGTAGTGGGGTATTGTTACGCTTTATGATTGGATTTGCAGCCTGCATCATAGGAGGGAACTCGTGACTGGTGCTATAAACCTGGTCCAAATCCAATGGATCACAGATTAATTCTGTGGCAGTAGATGATCAAAGACTGGTAACGTTGGAGACTCACAGCTCTTCAAAGTCCCAAGAATCAATGAGTACTGAATAGGCAGCCATACATGGGAAATCTATATCACCTCCTCCAAGGATTAGAGAATGGCGCAGAAAGGCTAGAAAGAATCTAAGAGCTATAACAAGAGAGAGCAGTATAGAATGCTGACTTCAAGGCATGGCATAGCTGTTGTACCCTCAAACTCACAAAAGCTGTGATTTTCCTGCATAAGACCTGACCAAGATTGGACCCTATCAACTCCTTGTCATGGTGGGAGAGAGGGTGTGTAGGTCCTGAGCCATCCCTGAGCATTCATATGCAGCTAGTAGTTGGAGGCAAGAAAAGATGCTTTCTTTAGTGATGTGGCCTCTTATAAAGCATCTGTGTTGCTTTAACATCCTCATGCATGTTCTTGTAAGCAGCCCTGAAGAACCTTATTGAAACACAAACACAAACACAAACACACACACACACACACACACACACACACACACCACACCACACCACACCACACCACACCACACCATAAAAGTAGAGAAGGGGAGCCTAAGGAAAAACGGATCATCAGTAGTAAAAGGAAACAAAGGTTAATGGGTATGAGTACAGCTCATTGTAAGTTAGGTACATGTTTGAAAAGGTCATAACAAACCCATTGTTGTATATAATTAATATGTCAATAAAACATCAAACTATAATAAAGTCCTGACCAGAGTGAATAACGAATGGCTATTCCTTGAGTAAAAGGCTGTTCTCCCTCAGACAGCTTTACTATCACCAGCAGCTCCTGTCACCTGTCACCGCTGCCCTGTGCCCACAATAATGGCCCAAATACCACAGGGACAGAAAGAACCCTGTCTTTACATATCTCCCAGAAAGAAAGAAAAAAGATTTCATTTATATGTACACATATATGCAACACAGCAGCTAACTGCTTCAGAACATAATGTAGGTTCAATGTGTGACAAAAGCCACATAGCCACTAAAGTTGTAAATTCTCTATCATGTTGAGCCTAAAGACTTAACACACACACCACACTATGATAGCCAGGTATTTTTTGCTGTAATTTTAAAGCATACCACACCTGTTGTTAAAGGTGTAGCTGAGTTCCCAATGTGAGTAAAAATTAGCTTGACCTGCCTGCTCATTAATCGTAATGAGGTACACTGAGAAACTCTGAAACACCAGGGCTTTTTGTTCCTTAATGAAAATTAAAACATAAATAAACTTACGAGAGAAACTGGGGGATGAATAAGTGCTTTAGTTAGGAATGAAGAAGAATCATACTGCAGATATGAACAAACATGCAGACATCAAGGGTGGTCCATAAGCTAGAAGTGCAGTGCTTGCTCAGCGTGTGCAAAGCCCTGGGTATGATTCTTATCATAAAGAAAAAAAGAGGAGAGAAAAGGGGAGGACAAGAAGGAAAAGGCAAGAGGCAGAAGCAAGAAGAGAGAAAGTGGAAGGGGAGGGAAGGGGAGGGAAGGGAAGGGAGGAAAAGGAAGGGAGGAAAGGGAAGGGAAGGGAGGAAAGGGAAGGGAAGGGAAGGGAAGGGAAGGGAAGGGAAGGGAAGGGAA
>NW_026596240.1:2666086-2691727 GCF_907164565.1 Psammomys obesus | reverse complement strand
GGGAAGGGAAGGGAAGGGAAGGGAAGGGAAGGGAAGGGAAGGGAAGGAAAAAGGAAAGGAGAGAAATTCTACTGATCCTACAAGCCACCCTGACTGTACTTCATGAATACACATGGAGATAGGTGTGAAAAGGATAGCTCCCTCTGTCCCATTTCCACTATCTCAACTTGTGACTTTTGTCTTGACTTTTATTTGTTTCCTTTATCAGCAAACAAAAAGACCTGGGTTTTATCATGCCTGTTGGGACATCTAATCATTACCAAAATTCTGCTGGCTCTGTCCCTACACTGTCTTTTGGATTTGTTTGCTCATTGTCCTCACCATTGACATATTTTCACAGTAGGTCCTGCCTTGTCTGAATTACTGCAATTGTCTCCTGGTCTCCTTGCCAATTATTTTAGCCCCTTCAATCCAGTCTCCACAAGCAGTCAGTGAACTTGCTGAAATGCACATGAGGCCTTTAATGACTCCCCAGGGAGAAGGGACTAGCACCTACTTAAACTAGGCTCCACAGAAACTGGCCCCTACATGAACGCACAAACACCTCATCTTTTCTGGGTCCTTCTTATAATTTTCATGTCAGTCTGCCAGAGTTAATCCTGGTTTACACATAGAAATCAGGAGTCACAGTTTTGTATTTAGAAAGCAGCAGAGCCATTTCTCCCAGAGGATCTATAGGCAGATAATGGTCACCTAGATGCCCTGGAACGAGAGTTACAGTAGTGAGTTATCATGTGAGACAACAGAACCACCCAGTGCTCTTAACCCACCAGCCCTTCCTGAGGATTATTGGTCAGAGATGGCCAAGTGACTTAAATTGGTCCAATGGCAGAATTAACACAAGGGCTCTCTTCGGTGTGTAACCAAGAAAATGTAGTGTTTCTGGCACAGCTGGAAGCTTCATAATAAGAAATCTTCTGGCATAGCAAGCAGGGCAGTGGAAGTTTCTGTTATGTAATTTTGCCCTCAAGCCTGCATTGTATCTACATCTGAGAGCTTATGAAATGAAAAATTTCCTAATTCATAAAGCTAGTTTTAATTAGTGTCTTATTATCTACAGCCAGCTCATCTTGATAGCTGTGTTCAATGCTTGTTACATATGGTCCCAGAAATTTTACAGACAATATCCCATTTCCAGCAACCCACTTAAGCTTGGCACTTTCAGTCTTTTTCCCACTATGTGCTGTCTCCTAAAGAAGATGCATTCTTGTTATCTCCCTGTCCAGTGAGATTTCAGACTGTCATTGTTGAGAGACTGTGGTGTAACCTCATTATTCACCTTGCAGGGTGTGTCTGCCACTATTAGATTCTGTAAATACCGAGGTTAGTGGATGTGATCTGTGTCTTTGCGCTGCACATCTAAAGCCAAAGCTCAGAGCATCCCATTGGGGCACAGCACTGCTCACAACCCAGAAGCACAGGTAGAATGGATGGGGTTTGTCGGTATTGTCTTCATGGAGAAAATGGAGTGCTCTGGGAAGGGAAATACTTTGCTGAGCTGTAGAAGACCCGGGCATATATGAACAAAGTTTCATTCTATTCCTCTCTCCCTGGACCCCTTATTCAAAGTCAGGTTACAAGCTGCATGTCTAATCCTGACCATATGAGTGAGAAGCCATACTGTCTGGGCCTTGTATTCATTCTGCTTGATTATGCATGCTCTTCCATGATGTCTGCTCTGAAAATGAAGGCCTCACAGGTAAACATGCCACGGCACCTAACCCAGGCACTTCTTGCAGAGCTGGCCCCACTTCCACCAGAGTGAACATCAGATAACAGGCATATTCTCTGAGCTGTTAATACGTTAAGTTGTTTTCTTACAGCAGCTAGTGTTTCTTACAACAAATACAATACTCAGTAAACGCTTGTTGAATGAGCGGGTTGGCTCGCAGCAGATGTCCCATTCATGGTGATCTCTGCCAAAGAAAACCAAAAGAAAATTGACCTGAATTGTATTCAAAATTGTATATTCTCCTGCTCCACCAAGAAGTCTAGAGCATCCTGAGCTGATATTGTTCACTCAATGTTATATTTTCAACATTGTCCTTTCAACAAACATACCTGAAGCAATCTATGTGCTTCATAAACAACAGCTGCAGCTTTAACTGAAAGGTAACTACTCACTAAGTCAATACTGGGAGTTTCGTAGTGTCTTTCTAGTACTTGACTTTATAGAGAGATATACATTTCATAAAATCAGAATTGATTTCTTTTTATTATTACGTCTTTCATGCTCTTTCCATCTATACACATTCATCACCACTATATTACAATCAGAAAAAGTCAATCTCTAGAAATTATAAATGAATGCTACAAAATTAGAAAAGGGCAAGATAATACCATCAAATTAAGATTGAACTAACAAAACAAGTACTAGAGAAATCAAGTAATATATTCTGAAACATTAGCTATAAAAATGATCATTATGAAGGGATTCTATTGGGGAAACAATTCAAGCAAATACATACAATTACAAAAAAATCAGCGTGATATGTTTCTTCTCTTCAGTTATAGCAAAATAAAATGGTCGAAGCTATTTTAAGCTTCTGGAAAATCAGTTTCTATCACCTAAAAGCCAAGCACATGATTTAACATTGTGATCCTTAATGGGCTAAGATAAAATACATGGTGCCTTTTCAACCCAAACAAAAACTGACAGCAGTCTTCATCTCCAGATATGGAAGGTAAGTAAGTGCGAGATGATGGTGAGGGAGAGTCAGCCCCAGAGGGACAAGGAAACCTGGCAGCCTGGGACTCCTGTACTTTGATTTAGCATCATACTCAACCACTCAGCATCCTGTTCCCTAGGGAGTATTTATCTTTAAGTTTTGTGGGAAGAGTGTAAATCTCACATAGGAATTAATTAATTTAATGCTTCAGTGTCCAACCTAATAAGATGATAAATCACTATCTCGGACCATATCTCTTACAATCATGACATCTCTAAGAAGCAAATTTGTAGATTAACTTATTGATTAAATGTGGAAGAGTGAGAGGCATAGAGGGAGGACTTAGTGCCAGGCTTTGGCATGAACAATTGGGTGACTAATGGTGCCATTTATTGTGGCAGGCCACACACTCTAATATGGGTGGAAATCACCTAAAGAACATTTAACTATTTCAGATCCCCAGTCCACTCTGTGAAATTCTCACTGCATAGAGTAATAGAAGAAGTCTGGTGATCTGACTATTTCTTAAAATGCCCTGGATGATTCTGGTATGAATGGGCAAAAAATTGCCTTCAGTGGTATTTATAGTAAGAAGCACAGAAGTATAGAAAAAACTTTAGGGAGGAAGCTCCTGCTTTAGTTCCTATTCTCCATACTGTGCCAAACTCCTGAGAAGAAGCAATATAAGAGCAGAAGGGTTTGCTTTGGTTCACAGTTTGAGGAGATACAATCCGTCAAGGGTGGGGGAAACTTGGCAACAGAAGAGGGAAGTGGCAGGTCATAGTGTGCCCACACAGCCAGGAAGCAGAGACAAGGGCTGGCGCTGCTTGCTTCATCTTTTTGATTGAGTGTGGGCTCTGAGCCACATGAAGGATGCTCCCACATTGCAGGCATGTCTTTGACCTTTAGTTATCCTCTTTGGAAACACCCTCACATTTATGACCAGAGGTTCATCTCCAAGGATATTCTCAATTCTGTCAAATTGGCAATGGACATTAATCATCAGAGACCCTAGCTGTGAACCCTTCTGCTCGTATAAACCTGAATGATTTTTTTCTATCTCTAAGCTGCAACTGGAAAATGAGAATTATACAGTCAAAATATTGGGTAATCTCCAAACCATTACATTGGAAGCAGCTTTAGAAATCCAGGAACTATGTGAGCATAGACAAAGAAATTAACTTCAAAAGATTGTATACTCCAAGCCTAGAAAAGAATGCAGTACGTGCATTAAAACCAACAATATCACACAAACAGCCTGCAATTATGAGGGCACTGTCAGCATTCCATTTTCAGTCAGATACCTTAATATTTGCTCCATAAAGTTTTAACATATTCTGCTCATTGAATTCCTAGTATAATTTCATGCTTACCAAGTGTACTCATCCATTTTCTGAGGCTATTATGTGCAATAGACTGGATGATTTGTAAACAATAGAGGTTCAGGAGGAGAATAAGAAGTCTAGGTGCACGGGACTGGTGTCAGGCAAGGGAAGTCTAGGTGCACAGCACAGCATTAGGCAAGGGAAGTCTAGGTGCACGGGACTGGGGTCAAGTAAGGGTGCTGTGCTGTGTGATCTCATAGCAGACAGTGAAAATAATGTTCCAGAGAAAACGCAGGAGAATTCACTCAGAAATGCAGTTCTATCAGGACACTAATCCATTCATGAAGGCAGAGCCCTCAAGGCCTCATAAGGTCCCTACTTCTTGATGCTTTTATAATGGCAATGGAGTTTGAGTTTGGCTCTTGGAGAACAACACAAACAGCAACAAGCACTACTGTGGGACAGAGAGGAGACGAGAAGCACACAGAGGTAAGTGCCCCTGCCCTGAAGAGGGAAAACAGCCGGTATGGGATGTTGTATGGACTTCCAGCAGAGAAAGCTCAGCTACATTAATCTTTCCCTCCAGGCAACAGAAAGCAAAAGAAAGGACTATATTGGTCATGTCATTCTCACTGACTGTAGAAGTTCTGAGAAAAAGGATTTATCGTTTCATTTAAATGTTTGAAGGTAGCACCCTTAAAGAACTTTAAAATCCCATCTTTAACTATCCTTGTGTGTGTGAACACTTCTTAACCTCCAGGTAAGGTAATCCCACCAGCTTCCTCAATTTAACGGGGTTCTGGAAATTCAGAGTGGCCATGAATAAGGCAGAGATCTGCTTCTCTCCTCAGGGGATGAGAAAGACAATTCTGTGACACTATTAAAAGGCAGCATGGAGAAGAATTTTGAATCAAATTCAAAGACCATTCCTCTGTCTCATCCTCAATGATTTTTTTCAAAAATTTCTCTCCTAGTGGATCCATCATAACCCCATTCCTCTCGCCGCCAGGATGCTTCATTAGCATACCACTGAATTTATCAGCTTCTAAAACCAAAGGGGTGAGTCCCAGTGGTATCCAAGGAAACAAAATTAGACTCATTCACCTCACCAGCAATTTGGGACCTAAATCTGTCCATGTTGAGTATGTTTTTATGCCAAAGTTCTATTTTCAAGATCACACATTTCAGTTGTTCGTCTTCAAATCAAACTGGCTGAACGAAAGATAGGAGCTGAAGAATGTGTGAGTTTGTTTTCCAGTATCTATGTTGGACAGCTCACTACCACCTATAACTCCAGCTCTGAGAGATCTGATGCCCTCTTCTAGCCTCTGCAGGCAACTGTACTCATGGGCACAGACCCACATACAGAGAAACATTCATTTAATTAAAACTTAAATTTTTTAAAAGTGACCCCCCCACACACAAAAATGCTGACATTTATTTTGTTAAAGTGCCTATCAAGTGTTAGACTTATATAATAGTGTAAACAAGTGTTTAGAATTCTTTGATAGCCTTGAATGAGCAGAAATTTGATGTTTTAATGTATTTAAATGGAATAAAGGTACTTCAGTTCATTAGAGAACAGGTTGATATGTAATTAATTACTTACAATTACAGGCATTCCCACATTTATTATTTAGTACAAGACATTTCTTAGGAAGATATGTGAACTCTCTAGGCATGAGTCCATTTTCAAAGTCTAGTTTTGCTGAAACAAACAAGAAAAAAAAATGCCAGAAGCCAAAAAGCTGTTTAAAAAAAAAGAAAAACAATTGCTGACTGCAGAGACAACCACCTGTGGAGCAGCTGGCATTCTGGAGAGTTTTCATGGCAGAAGACAATGGGACATCAAACTGTATGAACTCCTAGGAGCTGCAGAGCTTAAACTGTAAAATAAGGAGGCTTCGGAGAAAATTGGAGGCAAGTAGATTTGATGTGTGAAAGTCCCTGAAGATGACAAATGGGAATGTAGGGGTTGGACAGGGAAGGTTTTGGTTGTGTGTCCTGAACTGGATGGTTGCTGTATACCTTCCCTACTTAGCTCTGGCCTAGAAGTGCTAAATTGTATTTCCTGCTCATCCTTACACCACTTCTCATTTGATGGAAAAAATGCTAGGCTCAGCATAATCATCATCAGAGAGACTCCATCCAGCAACCAAAGGGAGCAGGTGCAGACTCCGACAGCCAAACATTATGTGGAGCTCAGGGAGGCCCATAGAAGAGAAGAGGGGACACTTGGAGTAACCAGAGGGGTCAGGGACACCATAAGAACATGACCCAAAGATTCATCTGACAGGGACTCATGAAGGCTTTCAGAAATTTTGGAGCCAGTAAGGGTCTGACCCAGGTCCTCTGCATATATGTTATAGCTAAATAACTTGGTGTTCCTGTGTCATTTCTAATGGTGGGAGCAGGGTCTGTCTCTGCCTCTTTTGCCTGCTGTGGGTCCCTATTTCTCCTACTGGGTTGCCTGGTCCAGCCTCGATGTGATGGTATGTGCCTGGTCTTATTGTAGCTTGTTGTGCCATGTTTGGTTGATGCTCTGGGAGACCTGCAGTTCTCTAAGGGAAGAGAGATTTGGGGAAGAGGGAAGATGGGGAAAGAATACTAAGGAAGGGGAAGGAGGAGAAACTGCAGTCTAGATGTAATATATGAGAGAAGAATAAAAATTCTTGTTAAAAAAAAGAAAAGTGCTAGGCTCAAGGAGGCTGTCTTGAACGTCACTTAATTTACATATTTACATAAAGTGTAATCATTGAGATGAAACTACAGGCCATTTTAAATCCCAAGCCACGTGCCTAGCACTGGCGAAGGCAAATTTGAAGTTAGGTCTAACTGAAAACAGGGACAAAAATCTATGCAATGCCAAATTCTGCTGTGCTTGCTCTATGTATCAAATTTGATATTGTTCAGCTGGAGAGATGACTCAGAAATTAAGAGCAGTAGTTGCTCTTACAAAGAACCATGTTTGGTTCCCACAGGTTACAACCACCTGGAACTCCATATCTAGAGAATTTTATATCCTCTTCTGGCCTCTGTAGGCACTCACACATCTCTGTCTCTCTGTCTCTCTCTCTCTCTCTCTCTCTCTCTCTCTCTCTCTCACACACACACACACACACACACACACACACACACACACACACATTTTAAAAGGGGTATTTGAAGAAGTTATTTACTAAGCTGTCTACGGTGGTTTGAATAGGAATGGTCCCCACTGGTTCATGTACTTCAGTGCTTGGTTATTAGGGAGTGATGATACTTGACAGGAATTAGGAGGTGTGGAGTACATGTGGGGTGTCGCCCTGCTGGGGAAAGCGTGCGTGTCACTGAAGATGTGATTTGGGGTTTCAAATGCTCAAGCCAGTTCCTGTGTCTCTCTCTCTCCCTAAAGCCTTCAGAGCTGGATGCAGAACTCTCAACTTCTCCAGCATCATGTCTGCTGCGTGCCGTGCTTTATGCCATGATGACAATGTACTAACCCTCTGAAACTGTAAAGCAGCCCTGAATAAATGCTTTCCTTTATGGGAGTCACCTGTAAGCCTAGCACTCAGGGCGCAGAGGCAGGAGGCAGAGAGTTTCAGTGTCATCTTTGGTTAAGTAGTAGATGAAAGCCAGTCTGAGCTACATGAGGTCTCAATGAAGAAGAGGAAGAGGAGGATGGAGTTACTGAGAAATTAAGATCAAGAATCTATCCAATGAAATGAGAAGCATAAAATGTATTTTTCTAGAGATTAAAAAAAGAGAAAAAGAAAATCTCTAAGATTGAAAGAACACATAACAACAAAAAAAGCCACTACAAAGTATTTGCTAGCAGAGCACATGGTGAGGTTGCTTCATTTGAAAAATATACAAATATTATGATATTTGATAAAATTAAAATGTGAATAACAAACTTCTTTCACCCTAGAGATGAAAGAAGAAAAAATGAGAGGGCTGATTTGGTCTTCCATCTTAGCAGGGAGCTTTATTATATATACTGAAATCCATAACAGAAAAAAGCACATTGTTTCTGAATTTTCACATCCATCATGCTCTTGTCTGCAGTGCGGAAGGAACTTTTAGGGAAAAGTATGCTTGTAGAGAAGAAATATTTATACAAAATTCAATAATTCCTTCTGTTTCATTTTTCTTTTCCTTTTAAAAAAAGACAATTAGAATTAAAATAATATTTGGGCTGGAGAGATAGCTCAGTTGTCTAGAGAATTTGTTGCTCTTACAGATGATCTGTGATCATCTCCACATGGTGGACCCCCAACCATCTGTACCTTCAGTTCAGAGGAATTAAAAGCTCTCTTCTGGATTCCTCAGGGACCAGACATGTACATGATGCACATTCATACATATAGGAAAAACACTTGCACATATAAAATAAAATATATAAATCTAAACAAAATTAAATTATATTTCATATTATGCATCACATCAAAGTTTCACTAAATTGCTTTAATCCATCTGAATAGAAACTGAAATCAGGAAAGGAGAAGGGGGTTTCTTTTAATACGAGCCTTCACCTTTATTTTCTTGACTTTTAAACTATACGTTATATTTTCATGTTTCTCACTTTTTTCTGTTTGATTTTTAATAGGTATGATCATTTTTATTAGACACAGGAAAAAAATTAAAGAACTGTATTTACAGACAGTTTAAGGATCTTCTTCCAATTTTCCAAGAAAATATTTTCTTGTAATCATATAGCTCAATTACTTCAGCAAATATTGAACAAACATTTTATCTAAAGTATTATGCTGGGGGGCTCAAGTCACCAAAATGAACAACTGAAAAGAAAGAAATAAGAATGTAAAGAAACTGTGGTACATTTACACAATGGAATACTACTCAGCAATTAAAAACAAGGAAATCATGTAGTTTTCAGGCAAATGTGGGAACTAGAAAAGATCATCCTTAGTGAGGTCTTTTCAGACTGAGAAAGACACACATGCTATGTATTCACTTATAAATGGTTATTAACCATATAGTACAGGATAATCATACTACAATCCACAGATCCAAAGAAGCTAAGAAACAAGGAAGGCCTAAAGGAAGTTGCTGGAATGTCACTCAGAAGTGGAAATAAAATAGGCAGAGGAAGTAGATGAAGAAAGGGAACTGGGTAGGAGACTGGTTAGGGAGGGAAATGGGAGCGGGGATCAGATGTGGGGAGAGGGAGGTTAGAGAGCTGGAAGAGAGAAAGAAAACTTAGGAGGGTCATCTCTGAGACAAACTGGAGATCTCCCACAGGGCAGACACCTGGAAGGAAATGGGGATGACTCTAACTGAGACTCCTAGCAATAGGGACATGGAGACTGAAGTGGCCACATTCTAACTAGGTGGCACTCCTAGTGAAGGGAGGGGAACACCAACCAACCCACAGAACCTTTGACCCAAAATTTACCCTGCCTACAAGAAGTGCAGGGATAAAGAGGGAGCTGAAATAGGGAGAATGTCCAGCCAATGACTGGTCCTACCTGAGACCTAACCCTGACACTATTGATGCTACTCTGTTAGGAGCCTTTGGATAACTGTCCTCTGAGAGGCTCCACCCAGAAACAGATCAAAACAGATGTCCCAAATGTGGGGCAGAGCTTGGGGAGTCTTATAGGACTGTGGGGGAGAAATAGAGGGACCCAGAGGGGACAAGGTTAGTTGTGGAGTTAGTTGTGTCAACTAACCTAGGCCCACTGGGACTTAAAGAGACTGAAGCACCAACCAAAGAGCATGCATGGTGTGGAGCTAGGCCCCCTACACATATGTAACTGATGAGTAGCTTGGTCTTCATGGGGACACCCTAGCAAGTGGATCAGGGGCTGTTTCTGATATAGACTCTGTTGCCTGCTATTGGATCACTTCCTCCTCACAGGCCTGCCTAGAAAAGAATGTGCTCAATCCTAATGAGACCTGCTGTGCTGAAGTAAATTGATACAGGGTTGGGGGGGGAGGGGGAAGTGAGAGGGAGGGTGGGACCAGGAGAAGAACAGGGAGGAGGGTGCAGTGAGGATATTAAATAAATAAATAAAGTTAATTTTTAAAAGACTTAATAAAAATAATTTTGGGTGAAAATAATATAACAGGAACGGAACAGTTATGAATTTATATACATATATATATATATAAACTGTTTTTTCAAGTCAGGGTTTTTCTGTGTAGCCAAACTGGTCTCTGCCTCCCAAGTCCTGGGATTAAGGGCATGCACCACTACCATCCACCATTAATAAAGAGAAGTTTTAATATAATGTGCTCCACCCAAGGAAGAGTTATATAAGAGCTATGCATAGGAACAAAAATAACAGCTTCCCAAATCTGACAGTCTCTATGAAGGCTTCAAGTCAGGAGGAACACCTGAGCTGAGCGCTAGGGAAAGACTGGGAGTTCTAGAAAGCAGGAGGAAGGCACTCATTTGAGGCAGAGAGAATAGCACAAGTGAAATTCTGTGGATCCAGATGTGGTCAACAGAGTAAGAAACTGCTGAAGAAACATAACAGGCTATAACCAATTTTCAATAGTGGATTAAGCACCTATAGGCAAACGGTGTGTAAAAGGAATACAATCTTCTTGATAAGAGAGAGGTGGGGAGTTGTATAATTCTGATACAGAAAGAAGAGGAAACACAACAGCTGTCCCAAAAGTCCCTTGAGCAAGCTTATGTGCTCCCAACTCTAGCCTTCCTCAACAATGTAAACAGTTAGATTTCTCCTGTAGCAACAGACACTTAACAAGAACAATATAAAAAAGGAAGAATTGGTGGAAACGATGTAAAAACAATAATATGTAGGAGATTTGTAAATATATATTCATATGTGTATATATATATATATGACGTGTGTATGTGTGTGTGAGTGTGTTAAGCAAGGAAGGGTTGGGGCTGGAGAGATGGCTCAGCAGTCACAACTACTTGATACTCTTTCAGAGGACCTGAATTTTATTCCCAGCACTCACATTAGGTGACTTACAACTCCAGCTCCATGGAATCTGACACTTTCTCCATGCTTTTGTGAGTACCCACACACAAATCCACATACACACAGAGACACATGAATAAAAACAAAATAAATCTCTTTAATAAAAGAAATGAAGAGTTCATTTTGGCTCACTTTTTAAAATACAGTTCATCGTGGCAGGTAGTCATGATAGCAGGAGACTAAGGAACCTGGTCATATTGCATCTGCCATCAGGAATCAGCTTGCGCTTTTTTTTTTCCTGTCCAAGAGCCGAGTCCATAGGATAATACTGCTCACAGTTGGAAGGGGTCATCCTCCTCATACAGCCATGTCTAGAATTTTCCACTGAGCTGGGGCTGAGTTTAATTGGCAAAGTGCTCTGCTCATTTAGCATGCACAAGGCCCTGGGTTTGCTCTTCAGCAGTCCATGTACTGGGTACGATGGCACATGTCTGTCATCCCAGCACTTGGGAGACGGAAGCCAAAGGACCAGAAGTACTTTGTTGCCGCTCAACAATTTGGGGAAAGTTATGGATACTGGGGGAGTGGTGAGTCCAATTAAATGCGTTGTATGAAATTCTCAAAGAACAAAAGAATTAATTAAAATACTTTAAAAATAACTCCCTCATAGAGTCATATCCAGGGAACTGTCTTTTAGGTGATTCTAGATCCTCAAGCAGTCAGCATGAGCCAGCACATTGGAAGTCTCCATGGGGCCTTGTTTCTAAATCAGCTCAGCTGTCCCAGTTCCTCAGCAGGGACTTCACGCATCTGAAACCCTTCATTGTACGCCTATAAAGGAGGAGGAGAAGGCAGGAGAGTCTGCCAACACGAAGGGAGTAAAGCTTGGTTGACGGGCTACACCTGACCCTTGAGGTCATGTCTATTTTTTAAACATTTCCATTCACACATAATTGCACATAATTGGTGAAAACTTTTGCGATTAATTATTTTGGCTTATTCAGTTTTGTGAAATTAGAGAAACAAGGGTACTTCTGTACCCAGAACAATATGACACAAAGTGGAAGAAATTTGAGTGTAATTGTGTGAGATCCCTAAACCAAACTAGTGACGCAGCAACAAGAGATGGGATAAAATTTGCCCTCACTCCCTCCCTTCCATACCCCTGCCATCATTTTAAACCCACAGATGGACATATATAGTTGTAAGCTTCTGGTTATTTTTTAGTAAGATGTGGATTCCTGAAGAAAAGGAAAACAGAAGAACCTGTGAGTTTAAACATGCTATTGATCACCTCATGAATCTGTGTGCATGTGTAGGAGAGAGAAACAGAGAAACAGACAGACAGACACAGAGAGAGAGAGAGAGAGAGAGAGAGAGAGAGAGAGCTGAGTGAATAAATAACTAGGTGTAGAAAGCTTTAACAAAAGGAATAAGACCTCTAGGAATATGGTGGAGTGGCTACCCACTCTTGGAGGGTCCTCTAAATAAAAACCTCAGTGATAAGAGCAAGGTTTGGCACTGAATGAGCAAGCAGATGTAGAACTGCCCCTGATACAATGCTCCTTTGGAGTGGAGTTCGGACTTTGCCCAGGGACTAAATATACCTCTTCCAGTACAGCTGGCAGAATACTGTATTTTTGGATGGTTTTGTCATTGTCTTAGTGTAAAAGGAGAAACAAAATGCCAGTAAATTAAATAGATTCCTGTTCCTTCAAAGTAACAAATGACTTGTTTGATGTAAAGCACTGTGTAAAGAGCACAGGCTGGACTTATGTCTTTCTGACAGTGTGAAGATAAAAAGAAATTCTACACAGAGCCGAAACAGTCTACTCAGTGGGGTTCATGCACAGCATATGAGTGGAGCTGGCTGTCCTTTCTGCCTTCTCCTCTCTACCCAGCACCCCCAGCCACGCTTCCTTGCTATCTCAGGAAAGTCCTGTCATGGAACTACTAAACAAAGACCTTCCCAGCCCACTAGACTCACCCAAGCACCTCAGGTGTGAACTTGGGGTGAGAGTTCATAAAGGAAAAGCATTTAAATGTAGTCCTCAGTAACCAAAGAGGATTTCCAGCACTGAGGTTGTGGCTTTTGTTCTCTGAAAAGTCTCCCTGGACTCCTAACAGAGAGTATAAGCTAGACTGACTAGAGATGGAGTCTTGATCTATAGAAGTTGCCCCATTGAGCCTAGATGTTACAGCGTGGGAACTCTGCCCTTGAACATTCTCAGATTTTGGCATTTAACAACAACCTTCCTAGGAATGGTAATTTGGGGGTTTTAAAGATCACACAGAAATATAATTTTCTGACTTCAGTCTCAATCCAGTCAAAGACAATTTTTCATAACTACCACTGAATTTTACAGTAGTAATTGAAAAGAAATGCCTTACTGAATCAACATTTATATAAATCTCTTTTCATGACATGGCCATTTTCAAATTACCTATTCCTAGTTTTGAGGAAGACTCAAGAGCGTACCTGCAGAGAACCAATTTGCTATATTCTGTTGCTAATTTCAGCTATAACTCCTGTGTGTGGAGAGAACACATGGGAAAGGTATCCATCTGTATGAAACTTCTTTTTCTGGAAGGACCACAGCTTAGAATCTGTGCCCAGCTATCCTGACCTGTGCGGTAGCAATGGAGAAGGGCACAGGAGGAGATGAAGGAGGGAAGGTGAGATTGGGAGGGAATGAGGGGGAGGGCCTACAGCTGGGATACAAAGTTAATAAACTGTAACTAATATAAAAAAGTAAAAGCCATTTGTCTCTTGTTTGTTTGTTAGGCATAATGCTTCAGGACCATCAGGAACTCTGTTCTTTACAGTCACACACAGCCCCGGCTAAGGGAGTTGCCACCATCTTCAATGCTACCCATGTGAAAAAAGTTCTAGAAGGCCTCAAGTTTTTATGTAAATATTTCTTTCAAACTGGAATGACTCCCATGGAGGGAGATGGCAGAAACTTTCAAGGTCCCTCCCCACAATTAAAGGAGCAATTGCTCGGGAGAGGAGACTCTCCCACTCCAGAAATACAGGTTTTGTAAGTCAATGCCTAGGCTGAGGTAATATTTTCAGAGATACAGCCACCCATGAGCTCTCTGGTGGAATCATTTATTTGCTCTGTCATCAGTATCCTAAATGGGATGACTAGACATTTGTTGAGAAAAATTGCATAAGGCATGCTAACATCATTTCCTACTCTGTAGTCATTGGATGAGTTAGCTGTATGTCCTCCATGGTACTACAAGGGAACCCTGAAATATAATCTAACAGATTACTGTGAAGAGAGAAAAGGGAACATTCTGTAAACGGAATTCATGATAAGCAGAGTTGTTCTTCAGAATATTTAAGGCTATCTACTCTTTAGAATATGTCTCTTGAGTCAGACAAGCCTGGAACAAAAATGCCCCTTGCTGTTTTTCTAAGTAAGTTTTTACAATTTTCTCAATTCTCTGAATTTAAATAGCCTCACCTATTAAATAAGAGCAACAAAACTTTAGTCATCCAGCTTTTGTGGTTGCAAGTGTTGCTGTTAGCACAGGAGGAAGGAGCTTGCTTGGCAGGAGGTCCTTCCTGCAGAGCAGACACCAGGGTGTCTTCTATAGCAGAAGTTGGATTGGACACAGAAAATAATGTTTTTCCCGGGAAGAAATGAGGCAACAAAAAAGAACTGTGGTGGAAATGCTTCAAGACACTGTCCCTAAGAAACCTCCAGGCACTTTCCCTTGTTGCAAATGATGCCTGTCCTACAGTTAGAGTGGTCTGTTGTAAGACTCCATGCCTCCTCTAAGTTCTTTTTTTTTTCCATTTCCTTGGCTTTTTCATTACTTTGTTTCAGTGAGTCTTTGCATTTCCTGTATTAATAAGACAATCCATGAAGACATTTTTGGCATTTGCTTGTTCCAGGAAACAAGAAAAATCCTATGAGATACTGTCCAGTTACTCAAGGAAGGATGTCCTTTGCTCTTCATGAAAGCTCCAGGCCAATGTAGTATTAGTCTGGAGTAGAAACAAGGGCTTTTGAACAAGTAAATGAATAAATGTGTTTAATTTACATTTTTTTATCTGAAAAAGTCAAGTTCTAGAGAAAGACAGAAATATTTAATTAAATAAATTATTAGACTAACACCAACAGAGGCACAAAAGGTGAAATTGACTGATTTGACAAAAAAAAGTCAGTTGTTAGCTATAACTTGAAGTCTGTGTACCAAACACACCGCATCTCTATCCTTCAATCTATATTTGAGCCAAATATACTCCCCTAGCATCTTCATGCAACGCAAGTATGACATCAAAACCAAAAGATCACAAAAAAAAGAAAACTTGAATAACTTCTTGGACTGAACTTTCAGGGGCCCAACATGGGCTGTTGCTGTATTGCTCCAATCTCTTATTCTGATACTGAAACCCACCAGGTAAAATAGAATTGAAATAACACTGTTAATGGCTACCAATCCCCCGGTCTCAGGGAAGTCACTTTAAAATGAGCACTGGACAGCAGCCTACCAAAAAAAGCACAAGAGAAATGACAAACAATATGAATCAAAGGCAGAACAGATGGCAGAACAGCTGGGGCATGACAGCCATACCCAGAATATAGTGTCCCTCTTCCCCTTGTAGGTCGTGTCACCTCATGCCACTCCAGCAAAGAAGCAGACCAGAGTTCATTGTGGCCCTTTGCAGGTGGTGCTCACTGCCTGCTCCTGAAAGTAAAACCTTCTCCTCAGAGTGGGCCATGTTCGTATCATTACATCCGCATTTGGAGTCCATAGCTCCATTCTCTGCTCTCACTTCCCACTCTTTCTTCTGCAAGAAATTCTAGTTAAATTGGATGCTACCAGCTGGGTGTACACAAAAACCCCGACACTTGGTTTTGCACAGAATCACATAGCTTGTTTCTCTGATAAAAATATTGTAAATAGTACTCATTGTTGATTTTTATTGTTACTCTCCTGTAAAAGTTTGACATATTTTAATCAGTATGATTTTAGTTTATTTTTTGAGAGTTTCACACATGTATACGATATATTTTGGCTATATTCACCCCAACTCTTCCTCTTCACTCCTTCTAGATCCACCCTTTACCTCTTCACTACATACCAACTACTTGGTATCTTTTTAAAGTTCCAATTTGCACAGCCCCTGTACTCATGAGTGTGGAGCCATCCACTGGAGCACAGTCAAACTATCAGTGACCACACCCTTGAAGAAAACTGACTTTCTCTCGCCTAGGAGCCATCAGTAGCTGTCAAAGCAATAGTTCCTCAGTTAGGAGGGGGGGCTCTTCTTGGAGTGTTGGCTGCCTTGATCTTGTACCAGAAATGAATAGGCAACCAAAGTTGTTCTGAGTTCATGAGTGCTGCTTTCCTGCCATGTCTAGAAAATACTGCTTCCCTACAGTCATCCCCTACCTCTTTCATAAGATCTTTCTGCCACCTCTTCCAATGAGTATTCCACAAACACTTATTCTCTGTGTTTTGAAAATTTCTGAGTTTCTGTATATGTACACATACACATATATCTATGCACATATACACATACATATTACAAATGTTTTAAATATTCTTATAAAATAATGTTTCCCTGTGGCTTTTTGAATACAGCATTAGTGTTATTTACTCTCTAGTAGAAACTGTCAAGTGAACTTTGAGGAACAGTTGACCTTAAATTATCAACTGAAGAACCAGAATGAGCTTTCTCAGGATTGGATGTCTTTAAAGAGACCTTGATAACTACTACAAAGTTTTAAGTCCTGCTATAGGAGTCCAACACTCTGTCTAACACTGGAAAGGATTCTCAGAAGAGGGCATCGTGGGAACACAGGGATATGCAAGGTACATAATTAATGAGGGAAAGTTAGAGAGTTGGAAAATGTGGATAGAATGCAAGAAAATAATTCAAGGGCATCTATCTGTTGAACTGTTGTTGTAACACATGGAGTGTGGTGAAGGGAGACAAGTGACTTCTTTTTTATTCTCTCATGTATTGTCCTGACTGCAGTTTCCCTTCCAGCACTCCCTCCAGTCCCTCCTCTGACCTTCTCCCTGCCCCAGATCCACTCCTCATCCATTTCCCTTCAGAAAAGAACAAGCCTCCCAAGGTTATCAACCAAATTTGGTATCATATCAAGGCTGAATAAGGCAATCCAGTAGGATGAAAAGGGTCTCAAGAGCAGACCAAAGAGGCATAGACAGCTCCTATTTCCACTGTAGGAATCCCATGAGAACACCAAGCTACATAACCCTGACATATACACAGAGGACCTAACTCAGGCCCATGCAGGCTCCATGATTGTCACGTCAGTCTCTGTGAGCCCCTATGAGCTCTATTTAGATGATTCTGTGGGGTATATTCTCCTCCTGGCCTTGACCCCTCTGGTTTCTACAAACCTATATCCTTCTAGTCTTTGAGGTTTTCTGAGCTCTGCAAAAGTTCCCATAAGCTTCTGGATGAAGCCTCTCCAACTATGATTGGGCTAGGCTCCAGTCTATGGCGACTCACGTATTTAAATGGAAGCAATATCCATGAAAATCTGCCAATGACATGTCTATGGGAACATGGGAAAGAAGGCACTTCATCCTTGTGGCAGCAAAAAACTCTTCAAGAAAAAAAAAAAGAAAAGAAAAAGGTAGCTCTGTTGGTCCTCAGCAAATACCTTGGAACACGTGGCAGAGATGACCAATGGTCTATTGGTATCTACCAGAATTTAATCCCCTGAACTATACTCACTGCATTTACTTATAAATCTATGTATATAAATAGATATATAACTAGATATATATCACTGCATAACCTCAGACCCAGCCCAGTAAAATCTCCTGGGCTTTATTTTACCTCACAGACCATTTTCCTGGAAGATCCCAGTAGCACTCAACTGGATCATTGAAAGAAAGTCAGCATTGTACACTTCTACTCTTCATCCCAGTTTGTTGGGGATTTCTCTTCTCTTTCTCTTTTGCTTCTTTTCTCTTTCTCTCCTCTTCCCTTACCTTACCATCTCCTCCCTTCTTTTTTCCTCCTGTTCCTTCCTTTCTCTCTCCATATTGTTTGTTCAGTTGCCACAAGCTTAATGGGATAAACAGAATAGTATGATGAGGAATGAAAAGATTGGTGGTCAACAGATATTCAATGTGACCTTAGAAACATGCTTTTACTTCTCATATAGTTGTTTGCACTAATCTATAAACTCCAAACTATGGAAATGTACAGTGCTTGTTGAAAGTGTGCATGTGCCTAGGTCTGTGACCATCATGAAGCATTTTACTTATTAGTAAGTTAAAATTTAACTTTCTGTGAGTTCAGAAAGTCATAAAATTACTTGCTTGCATATATTTTCTTGTAATAATTTAATAAGCCGAAGACTAGAATAAAGTTTATAGCTTATTTTCATTTCTAATCCTATTTTATTTTCTAAACCATTAGCAAACATCATCTCACGGGCGCCAAAGATAATTCTTCTCCCTCCATCCATCTCATATATGAAGAACTATAACCAATGTGTTTCATCTCTTTAATTACACATGCAGATGTTGAGAATAACAACACTGGCAATAAAATATTGTGGACTCTATCCACTGGCAAGCAATAATATTTCTTTTCAAATTATGATAAATAAAGAGAAAGCTAAATGTACACAGATAGTGCATCAGAGTAATGGAATGGTTTCTAATTTTCACTTCTTATTTGCATGTGATGATTTAGCAAATATAAAATTCTGGTTCCTATATCCAAGATACAAACAAAATAAACTTTTGTGCAAATACCATAGAAACGCTTTATGGAGGGCCTGCGATGGGTGTCTAGTTGAGTCTATATTATCCCACTTCAGAGGCTCTAATTAGATATCCAGGTGGAAGCTTTAACTAGAAGTAAGTGGTCTTGTTTGTCTTTGCTTACCATCGTAAGGTGCAAAGGACTTACATGTTATCCTTCAGAAGACCAAGTTCCCCTCTACTGGGTAAGTGAGATCCCTGGGTCTTCACTTGATCTTCTTTTGCCATTTACCATTGTCTAAATTCTAGCCTGAGACACTCATTCTATTTCTAACTTCTTACCTAAAACCTGTTCTTAATGAATTATGAACCTCAATCAAAAAGAGTGCATGGTTGGGAAGATACCTCAAGGTATAAATTCTTAGCCTAGCTGGCATAAATACCTGAGTTTGAATTCCAAGAATTAGCATTAAAAGCTACTATGCCAGGACTCTCCAAAAGTCCGTGATGGGAGAGAAATGAGGCAGACCTAGGTGGATTCCCTGGAAGCTCTTGGCCTGGCTAGTGGTGCTCTAAGCCAATGAGAGACCCTCTCTGAGACAAATGGCAGAAGACACCTGAGTACCAACAGGTTATCTTATGGCCTCCACATATGCACAATATAGATATGCAGAGTCACACACACACACACACACACACACACACTACATCAAATGCACCCATTGATTTCCTTAAACTATGCCCATTGTCAACTGAGCCTTCATGTAAGAAATATAATACTGTTTGCTCATTTTCATCTTTAAGTTTTATTTGGTATCCCAGGCATGGTGGTCCACCCCTTAACCCCAGGAAAGGTTAAAAGAGAGAGGCAGCCAGATTTCTAAGAGTCCAAGAGGAACCTAGTCTACATAAATACTTCAGGACAGCCAAGGCAATATAGTGAAACACTGTCTCAAAAGAAGTTTTATATAATTTTCTCATAGTGTGAGGGTGAGTGGTCTGCTTACCTCTTGGTCTTGGCTAAGTTGAGGCTTCGGTGGATGAAAAGGTGGAGACAGAGAGGAGATGGAGAGGAGGAGGAGTGGAAGGTGGGCTGCAGGGTGGGTGGAGATGCATGCAGCCCTCACCTGCTCTGCTGAGCCTGTTCTCACTTGGCATGTGAGAACAAATGCTTCTGCTGGCTACAGTCCACAGAAAACACTCACCCAGTAATATGTCTGATGTCTTCACATCAGGAAAGAGAGGGGTTTGGGGAAACATCACAGAAATAATGGCCATCACCACTGCATCAGAAGGGAGAGAGAGCCATAAAGAACCATTTACCTGACAGCCACACAGGTAAATGTTTTCAAAAAGTTTTACGTAACTGCAAGCTACCGAATTTACATCATTATTGGACATTGTGAAATGTGTTTTCTTTTCCTAAGTGCCTCTTAATAAACCACTGCAGGTCTATTTTTTTGTCTTCATTGTCCTCTCCAATAGACCATCTGTTAGAAAGACAGAGCAGAAAGTGCGGGTTTGCTGACCACAGATGGGCACTGGCTTTCCCCCACGTCAGCCAAGTGACCTTGAGCTACTCTGTGTTCTGCTAGACTTTCTGCTTTGCAATACACATTGAAAAGTGTCCAGTGAGGACTGGCACCAGAGGCAGGACAGACTGTAAGCTGAAGTGTGTGCATGTGTGTGTGTGCACGTGTATGTGCACTCACATGCTGTGTGTTTAATTAATTACAGGTGCTGTGGATGGAATATGATAATGTGGTCACAGATATGACTGTAGGAAGAGAGAGACAGGAACAGTTTATGGTTCTGAGAGAGGCAGACATCAATGGGTCAGGAAGCTTTAGAAAGGGTCTATGAAGGAACTGATATGTCTGACACATGCTGGACAAACCTTTTGACAAGTGAAAAGTTTTGAAAGGCAAATATGCCATTTTATTGAAAAGGAACTAGAGATGCTTTATAACTTAATAAGCAGAGACTAGGACTGGTGATAAATGTCCTTCAGTGCTCTTGACAGTCCACCACAACAAAGAATTACCTACACTAAAATATCTATAAAACCAAAGTTTAAATAAACACTTTCAAAGTTCAAAGAAAACTATCTCCCAAATGAAGGCCTGGATCCCCATAGCTATATTTTCTATTTCCTCTTCCATGCTGGATCCTGCTCTGCTCCTTAGTCCCTCACTCTAAACCTAAACTCTGTGGTCATATAGATTTCAGGATGTCTACCAAAGATTTAAAAGCTAACATCCACATATAAGAGAATACATACAATGTTTGTCTTTTGGGGTCTGACTTACCTCACATGAGATGATTTTTTTCTAGCTCCATCCAATTAAATAGAAGTTTGTTTATATATATATATAAATCCTGTCTCTAGTGTGGTCAGCAAACAGTGTTGGTAGATGACAGATTAGAGAATTAACTAGAAGTAATAAGAGTTGCTAATTAATAGCAACTAATAGTTACAAGATGGATGTACTGGTTAGTCTTTATTGTCATCTTGATTGTATCTGGAATCAACTAAAAGCAAGCTACTGGGCATTTCAGTAAGAAGAAATTTATACAACATTTATTTGTTTGTTTGTTTATTTATCTGGTAAATATTTATTTTCTGCTCACACATGAGACGGGCTTCTCCAGTTATAGGCCAAACATATATCAGTGAGCTCTAGGGAAACGCAGCAATTGGTTGTTGATGTCACGAAGCCCAGTTACATGCTGGATAAAGCACTTCCCTCCATTCTCTGTCCTTACTCTGATGTTACATAATCTCTATAGCTTGGAGGAAGGACTTGGGGTTTTGCTGCAGAGTTCTTGGAGCTAATTGGCACTGCTGATATCACCAAGCAACTGCAGCTCTTCCAAACCATCTCAACATTTTGATCCCACTGAAGAACTCGTAGCAAGTCAGGCTGTGTCTTTGTGAAGGTGTGCTAGCATACTGTAGCCCAGAGATTTTCAGCATCACCATTTTAATGGTTACTAGTGTTTTGATGGCCTTTCTTTTTAACTTTTATTAGTTACACTTTATTCACTTTGTATCCCCCCATAAACCCCTCCCTTCTCCCCTCCTAATCCTAGCTTCCCCCTCTTCTTCACTCATGCCCCTCCCCAAGTCCACTGATAGGAGAGGTCCTCCTCTCCTTCCTTCTGATCCTAGTCTATCAGATCTCATCAGGAGTGGCTGCATTGTCATCTTCTGTGGCCTGGTAAGGCTGCTCTCTGCTCAAGGAGAGGTGAACAAACAGCAGGCCAATCAGTTTATGTCAGAAGCAGTCCCTCTTCCAATTACTATGGAACCAGCTTGGACACTGAACTGCCATGGGCTACATCTGTGCAGGAGTTCTAGGTTATCTCCATGCCTGGTACTTGGTTGGAGTATGAGTCTCTGGAAAGACCCTTATGTTCAATTTTTTTGGTTCTGTTGCTCTCCTTGTGGAGTTCCTGTCCTCTCCAGATCTTACTATTTCCCACTTCTTTCATAAGATTCCCTGCATTCTGCCCAACAGTTGGCCATAAGTCTCAGCATCTGCTTTGATAGTCTGCAAGGGAGAGCCTTTCAGAGGCCCTCTGTGGCAGGTTCCTAACTTGTTTCCTGTTTTCTTCTTCTTCTGATGTCCATCCTCTTTGCCTTTCAGGATGGGGATTGAGCATTTTAGTCAGAGTCCTCCCTCTTGATTAGTTTCTTTAGGTGTACAGATTTTAGTAGGTTTATCCTATATTATATGTCTACATGAGTGAGTATATACCATGTGTATCTTTCTGCTTCTGGGATAGCTCACTCAGAATGATCCTTTCCAGGTCCCACCATTTACCTGCAAATTTCATGATTTCCTTGTTTTTCATTACTGAGTAATATTCCATTGTATAGATTACCACAATTTCTGTATCCATTCTTCAGTTGAGGGGCATCTGGGGTGTTTCCAGCTTCTGGCTATTACAAATAAAGCTGCTACAAACATGGTTGAGGAAATGTCCTTATTGAGGAAATGTACTTGAGCCTCTTTTGGATTGATGGCCTTTCTTAAGGGCCCAACCTGTGAGGTAGGTGAAAGCCTGTCAGCTGCTTAGCCTGACATATTCCTGCATCTCTTTGACTGATTTTTCTTTTTGGTTCACCATCACACTCCACTCTTTGGGGTTGATGTTTGATGAGATTCCAGTGTTTTGGTTTCTGTCCTAGTTCAGCAACACTGACAATGCCAGAATCTTGCCAAAAGCCAACCACGGTGTCTAGGAAGAGCAAGAAGAAGAACATGGTAACATGTTCAATTTGTCCTTGGCTCAGTGGCTTCTAGAACACTGGCCAGAAAGAAATGTAGAGTACAACAGGTTAGCCCACTGAGATGCTACTTTACCAGGCCAAGACAAGACACATAGGTACATCAAATCTACCTTATGACAGTCATATTCATCATACATTTATGATGTGTGAAGACTAACCCATCTGATTGGTGAAAACATGGTGAATGTACATATACTGTTTATGAGCGAGCCCTAGACCTGCATAGATTTAAAATCAATCAAAGATGAACACACACACACACACACACACACACACACACACACACACACACGAAGCTTTAGTAGTCTCCTGTTCTTCAGTTATATAAATGTCCCTGCAATCTTTTATGCTCTTTCCTTCATGGTACACTGCAGCAAGCTCACATTGGATTCTATTAGTTACAAGGAAAAGAGTCCTAAATCTTACTTAATCATAATGGTGAAAAAGACCCATTTATGCTATGAACAATATTGAGTTGGCATTCATAAAGCCAAATATGACAGAAATCTGAGAAATTGACAGAAACTTAATTGTGGTGAAAAATTTAATACTTGTTTCTCCACACTTGACTGATGAAGAAGAACAAATATGTAAGAATGTGTGTTGTGAGTACTGAAACTAATAAGGTTTAATATTGGGGTACATTTCAAACTGTTTGTTCTGTCAAAGTCACTCTTCCTTTTAACATATTTTTGAGAGATTATGGTCCTTTGAAAGTGTGCTAAGCAGTAGTTTTTCTGCAGGTTATAAATAAGGGTTGTACATTTGCCGTGTGGACACACAATCTCTGAACTTGTAACGAATGCATATTCAATTATAAAGTGCATTAAGTTTATAATGGGAAAGCACAAAGAGACCACGACATGGAGGCACAGACTCCATTGGATCAGGCGGTCTGGAAAAGTTCTCTTTAGAAAGAGGGTTATTTAACTAAATCACAGTAAGCAAGCGGGAAAGGAGGCTGTGGTCAGATGGGGGGGGGAAGGTGGGCCCTCAACCCTACAATGCATCCAGGCCTTTTTTATGTCTTAGGTGTAAAAAGAAACATAGCATTCTGTAATGGATGTAAACATGTTTTTTTATGTTTACAAGTGTGAGATGTGGAAATGTTTTTGATATACCCCCTCCCACACACACACAGAAAACAACTCCCTGTGAAAAGGTGTTTGTCAATTGGAAACTGCCCCATGCAGGGGGAATGGGTTTTGCCAGCTGAAAAACATCCTGTATAGTCCATACAGGATGACCCAAAAGCAAAGAGAGAGCTTTGCATCATTTCACATCTCTTGGCTTCACTTCACATCGCTTTGAGATGCTCCTAGAAAGAAACACTCCAGAGAACACTTCGATGTTGTAGCTGAGGTTGCTGTTGTATTTGCTGGATTGCTGGTTTGCCTGGAATGCTGAAATCAATGAAACAATGAAAATTGGAATCACCCCAAGGCACTGAGTCTTAAAAAGGTCTACTCATCTGTCCCTAATAATCTTTTCTCTTTCCTACCTATGGTCGGGGTATTGGAAGGAAGGTAGAGGCCTTAAGGAACCTCAAATAAAATAGGTTTTAAAAGATCAAAGCCTACATCATTCTGTGAACTGGAGAAAGGACTCAGCTACCTGACTTCTTTAAATCACCTGGATGACAATCAACAATTGATTGCAAAGGAGCAAGAGTCAAACTGGGCCTGAGAGAGCAATACCAGTGGACCAACTGGATAAAAATATGGCTGCTTAGAGGGAGGTGGGAGGTACAATTTTTGAAACAGATGTTGATAAGATATTTTTCTTGACATCTGATAGAATTTGGTAATAAACTAGATTTGAGCAGTGTAGGAAAGGGAACAATTGCAAATACCTTTGAGAAAAATAAATGTTTTATTGAAAACTTTGTGGAGCATTTACAAAATTTGTATCTGATATTTAGTCAATAAACTATCCCACTCAGAAATGCATATGCTGTTTTCTCTGTCATTCAATAAAATAAAAGCAAAAATAAATGACCACATGGATATTAAAAGGTAAAATGCCATAATAAAATAAGGACTATTACTGTCTTAAATAATAACTCTTGAGCTAATGAAGAAATCCACAGTGAAATTACACATTATTAGATGAGAAAGAGTATGTATCAATTTCAATAAGGTACAGAGTAAAAGTCATGCTTGGAGACAATATCATAAACATAAATGGCTTCATTAGTAAGCCAAAAGCAAGGGAAATAAATTGTGCTTTAAGTTCAAGTTATATAAAGAACAAAAATAAAACTTCATACAAAGCAACAGAGAAAAACTGAGAAGAATACAAATAAAAATAATATAAAGCCCAGAGTGGGAAAAAATTGGCCTGGAGAAAGAGATGAAGTGATTGGGCCTTTGAAAGCAAAATGTCTCTCAAACTAGGCAAAGCTAAATAACATCAAATTAAACACAATAAAGAGAAAATAGAAATATGTAAAATTAAGAATTGCTGACTCTCAGCCTGGTGTGATGATGCACACCTGTAATCCCAGAGCATGGGAGCATGCATATGCTGTTTTCTCTGTCATTCAATAAAATGAAAGCAAAAATAAATGACCACATGGATATTAAAAAGTAAAAAGCCATAATAAAATAAAGAGCAGGAGGAGCAGGATTTCAACTACCTAAGTGAGTTGGAAAAAACGTGGGCTAGAGAGGACCCTGTCTCCAAATAATAGATAGATAGATAGATAGATAGATAGATAGATAGATAGATAGATAGAT
>NW_026596240.1:2656093-2666076 GCF_907164565.1 Psammomys obesus | reverse complement strand
GATAGATAGATAGATAGATAGATAGATAGATAGATAGATAGATAGATGGATGATAGATAGATAAGGTGAGAAACAGTCAATGAGAACAGTGTGTGGATCCTGCAGGGGTCTAATTTCCTACCAAGTGGCCCATACTAGGGATTCCTAATCCTGATTCCATGCAAAAAGGTCTCAGATTGGCTTGTAGAAAAAATAAAATACTTGCAGAAGTTTCAGAAAAAAACAAGTCATCATTCACTCCTTATCTCATAGAAGGGGGTGGTTCACAGAAATGGGCTAGCGCATTGTATACTCCCAACTATCTATTTCAACCCCTAAGCCCTGATTCCACGCTTATTAAGATGTGGAGCCTTCATCCTGACAAAATCAATTTACAGATTCAATGCAATTCCCATCAAAATACCAATTCAATTCTTTACAGACCTTGAAAAAAAGATTCTCAGCTTCATATGGAGAAACAAAAAACCCAGAATCTCCAAAACGATCCTGTACAACAACAGATCATCTGGAGGTATCTCCATCCCCGATCTCAAGCTGTACTACAGAGCAATAGTAATAAAAACTGCATGGTATTGGCATAAAAACAGAAAGGAGGATCAATGGAACCAAATAGAAGATCCAGAAATAAACCCACGCACCTTTGAATACTCAATATTTGACAAAGAAGCCAAAACCATTCAATGGAAAAAAGACAGCATCTTCAACAAATGGTGCTGGACCAACTGGATGTCTACATGCAGAAAAATGAAAATAGATCCATATTTATCACCCTGCACAACACTAAAATCGAAGGGGATCAAGGACCTCAACATAAAACCAGATACTCTAAATCAGTTGGAAAAAAAAATGGGGAACATCCTAGAACTCATTGGCACAGGAGACAACTTCCTGAACAGAACACCAACAGCACAGGCTCTCAGAGCAACAATCAATAAATGGGATCTCATGAAACTGAAAAGCTTCTGTAAAGCAAAAGACACCATCATCAAAACAAAACGACTGCCTACAGATTGGGAAAGAATCTTCACCAACCCTTTATCTGACAGAGGACTAATATCCAGTATACATAAAGAACTAAAGAAGCAGAAAAGCAACAAACCAAGTAATCCAATTAAAAAATGGGGAACGGAGGTAAACAGAGAATTCTCGATAGAGGAACATCGAATGGCAGAGAAACACTTAAAGAAATGCTCAGCCTCATTAGCCATCAAAACATTAGCAAATCAAAACAACCCTGAGATTTCACCTTACACCCATCAGAATGGCCAAGATCAAAAACTCAAGTGACAACACATGCTGGAGAGGTTGTGGTGAAAGGGGAACCCTCCTCCATTGCTGGTGGGAATGTAAATTGGTACAACCACTTTGGAAGTCAATCTGGCGCTTTCTCAGACAATTAGGAGTAGTGCTACCTCAAGACCCAGCTATACCACTGCTAGGCATATACCCAAAATTTGCTCAAGTACACAACAAGGACATTTGTTCAACCATGTTTGTAGCAGCTTTATTTGTAATAGCCAGAACCTGGAAACAACCCAGATGTCCATCAACGGAGGAATGGATACAGAAATCGTGGTATTTTTACACAATGGAATACTACTCAGCAATCAAAAAGGAGGAAATCATGAAATTTGCAGGCAAATGGTGGGATCTAGAAAAGATCATTCTGAGTGAAGTATCCCAGAAGGAGAAAGACAAACATGGTATATACTCGCTTATATAGACCTACAAGATATGATAAACATAATGAAATCTACACACGTAAAGAAGATAATCAAGAAAGCGGACACGGGCAAAGATGATCAATCTTCATTTAGAAAGACAAATGGGATGTGCATTGAACATATGACAGGAGTCTACCGCAGAAGGCATCTAAAAGACTCTACCTAGCAGTGTTTCAAAGCAGATACTAAGACTCATAACCAAACCTTCGGCAGAGTGCAGGGAATCATATGAAAGAAGGGGAGTTAGTGTGATATGGAAAGGATAGGAGCTCTACAAGGACCAAATATATCCAGGCACAGGGTTTTTTCTGAGACTGACACTCAACCAAGGACCATCTATGGATATAACCTAGAACTTCTGCTCGGATGTGGCCCGTGGTAGCTCAGGAACCAAGTAGTTTCCCAAAGTAAGGGGAACAAGGACTATTTCCAACAGGATCTTAAGGGCAGGCTCTTTGACCTCCTCCCCCACCAGGGGAGGAGCAGTCCTGTTAGGCCACAGAGGAGGACTTTGCAGCCAGCCCTGAAGATACCTGATAAAACAGGGTCAAATGCCTCCTCCCCTATCAATGGACTTGGAAAGGGGCAGGGAGGAGACCACGGAGGGGGCATGGGGTTGGGGAGAGAATGAGGGAGTGGAATACAGCTGGGACACAAAGTTAACAAAATGTAACTAATAAGAAAAATAAAATTAAAAAAAAAAAGATGTGGAGCCTTTGAGAGGAGCGTAAGTCATAGGAAAGGAGTCTATAACAGAATTAGTGTCTGCATTAGGGTTCTCTAGAGTAAAAGAACAGAGTGAGTACTAAGGGGAAGATTATTAAATTGGTTTACAGAATATAGTCAGAGTCGCCTAATGGCCTCATCCCGTAGTGGCAAACCCCAGATGTTTCTCAGGCTGGGAGGCTGGGTGCCTCAGCAGTCACAGTCTGGTGTCAGAGCCAGGCTTCCTGTACAGCGGCTGGTCTTCATGGTCCACATGGCAAGCCTGAAGAAGGTAGTTCTAATACAGGTGAAGAAATCAGCACTGACATCAGGGTAAGTCAACTTGGTAAGCAGGCAGAAGCAAAGGCAAAAGCATCCCCTTTTCCATTTCCTTTTATCTGAGCTGTTACCAGAAAGCACTGCCTACATTTAGAGGGGTCTTCCTGCGTCAGTTAAGGCAGTCAAGACAATCTCACCACAGATGTACCTACAAGCCAAGCTGATGTAGCTAAGCCTTCTCTGTGAACTTTGTGAACTTGATCTAGTGAATCCCTCGTGGAGGCTTTTGTCCCAGGAGATTCTAAGTCATTACAAGTGAATAATTAGAACTAACTGCTACAGTGTTCTTACAAAAGAAAGAAAGCTAGCTTGCTCTTTTTCCACTGTGAGAGGAGACAATGAGTCAGCAGTCTACACTAACGCAGAAACCCACACTCAGTGGCTAAAAGAAAATGTTAGCAATCTTGCCTTGGCTTTCCAGCCTTCGTAACTAGAAAAATCAAGGTTCATAATTTGTGAGTGCATAACAGACCCAACAAGAATGGCCGTGATTTTTATCCTCATCAGCATGGGTGCTCACTCATGCTGATCCCTACTAATTGCTTAGTGAGTGCAAGGTACATTAAGGGCTCTACAGGGGTGTCTTAAAGAAGCCTCACAAATATCCCTGTTCTAAGGATCCTATTATCCATTTTTTGCTATCTGCCAGAAAGTAGTTTTGAATAAACACCATGGCACACTGGTTTTGAGTGCTACTGTTATAAATAGCGCTGGTGCCAATTCTCCCTCAAATTAATATACAAGATTAATAAAAGTACAATTAAGTGATCCAAAATGGTGGCAACCAGCGCACACCGTACCTGAGAGGCAGAGGATCTGAAACTCCGAAATTGAGTGGAGGGGCAAGTGAAGCCAGAAAATCGATATTGAGGCTTCCTGAACAAGAGGGGACATCCCATGAGCTGAGAGCATTTAGATTCAGGTCACCCTCGGACTTCTCTGGGGACAGAGACTGGCAAATATTTGAGCCGCCTGCATTTCTCCTGTCCAGGCCCTCCCTCCTCCATGGTGGAGCTGGCTCACATTGCCAGAGACTTAGCACAGAGCACACTGGCTGGGGACTGAGACGACAAAGGCAGGGCTCCTCGCTCCTCAGCCATGGCTGCCAGCTGTACCAGCCTTCTGATGATCTGCTATATCATCCTTCTGGGCCCTGGGTCTGCAAGTGGTTGTAAGGACTCTGCAGGGCCTCCCAGCCAGTGGCTGTATGGGCCACCGAATCCCTCAGTGGTGGGCAGCCGGCTGTACAGCCACCAAATTCGCCAGACCAGCCAAACCATCCAGGTACACCAGGCGCCGGGCCACCTAGGGGCGTGGACCACTGATGTGGCTCCCCAGGACTTCCCAACAGGCACCTGGAATGGCCTCCCAGTTCCATGCTGCAGCTGGACTCCCTAGTTTGGCAGCTGCAGCACCACTGACCTGAAGGAGCTTCTACACCCACATTTGACTCAGCAGGCCCAAAACTGAAAGTAGAGAACAGGGGAAACCCTTGTGCTTTACGAATTGACCTGCTAGAGAGTGAGTGTGCCTTCAAGTACCTTCAGAGCCCCAGATCCAGGGTCTTTCTAAGCTAGCAGGCAGACATCAGATCCCTCCCACCCACACACCCACTGTGGGAAACAGAGGGATTCTTGAGATATTGAAGCCCCTGTTCTGCGGGTCCACCAGTGGAGTTTAGGCAAATAACTCCTGGAGCTCAGACAGAGCTGAATACCAGTGGCCTGCAGGACACTCAGGTATTCAAGGAATCTGCACAAGTGAAATGTGCCTGAGAAGACCTCAAGTGCTTGCAATCCCTTTGGTGACAGCACAGTGCCCTGGCCCACACTTCAGGCATCTACATCCTCTAACATCCTGTCCTTCAAGGCACACTTCCACACAAACACACACACACACACACGTTCCCCCTCATTTGTCCTTCTGCGCCTGTAAATCTTTCTCCCTTAGGTACAGCTGTATCACCAGCTCACACTCTCAAACCACTGGACCTCTCTCATCTTGCTGAAGAATTCTCCAGACACCAGGAAAGACAGTAGCAGTCTGAACTGCAGAACCCAGAAACAAACAGTGAAGGTTACAGATAAGCAAATGGCCAAAGGTCAGTGTAAGAAAACATCCATCAAAAATCAGGACATCGTGGCATCACCAGCAACCCCAAATTTCAGTGGATACTCCAATTCATCAGAAACACAGGAAACTGATTTAAAAGCTATGCTTATCCAGTTATTAGAGGCATAAAAAGAGGAAAAAAACAAATCTCTCAAGGAAACAGCCACACAAATGGAAGCAAATAAAAAGAAAATGAACAAAGCTCTCAAAGAAACACAGGCAAATAGAGGCAAACAAATAGAGGCACAATTAGTGGCATATAGAGACGAATCAACAAAAAAAATAGAAACCATCATACAGAGACAGGAATCCACATTCAAACAGTTGAAGGAAATGGTGCAAGGCATGAAAATAGAATTAGAATCAATAAAGAAAACACAAAGAGAGAAAACCCTGGAGCTGGGGAACTTAGAGAAAAGATCAGGAACCACAAAGGTAAGCATCACCAATAGAATACAAGAGTTGGAAGAGAGAATCTCTGGTGCTGAAGATACACTTGCAGAAACTGATACGTCTCTCAAAGAAAAAGTAAAATCAGGAAAAATCCCAAACACAAAACATCCAAGAAATCAAGGAGGCCATGAAAAAGCAAAATCTAAGAATAATAGGAATTGATGAAAAAGAAGATACCAGGCTCCAAAGTCCAGAAAATATCTTCAAGAAAATCATGGAAAAATTTTTCTCAACTTAAAGAATGAGATGTCCATAAATATACAAGAGGCCTACAGAACACCAAATAGACTAGACCAGAAAAGAAACTCCTCATGTCACATCATAGTCAAAACAGTAAACCTACAGAACAAAGAAAAGATATTAAAAGCAGCAAGGGGAAAAGACCAAGTAACATATAAAGGTAGACCTATCAGAATCACACCGGACTTCTCATCAGAAACTATGAAAGCCAGAAGGGCCTGGGCAGATGTCATGCAGACTTTAAGGCACCACAAATGCCAACCTCCAACCTAGACTACTATACCCAGCAGAGCTTTCAATCAACATAGATGGAGAAAACAAAATATTCCATGACAAAACTAAATTTAAGCAATTTCTACACAACAAACCAGCCCTACAGAAGTTACTAGAAGGAAAACTCCAATCCAATGAAAACAACTGCACCCAAAAAAACATATGATACAGATAAGTTCCCTACAAAAATTAAAACAAGTAATGAATCACAGTAAGACAACCAACTCCACAATAAAAGGAACTAGCATTCATTGGACACTATTATCTATCAACATCAATGGACTCAACTCTCCAATAAAAAGACACAGACTAACAAAATGGTTGCAGAAACAGGATACAACCTTCTGCTGCATCCAAGAAACACACCTCTGCAACAAAGATAAACACTACCTCAGAGTAAAGGGCTGGAAAAAATGTTTTTCAAGCAAATTGACCCAGAAAACAAGCTGGAGTAGTGATCCTAATATCTAATAAAATAGACTTTTAACCAAAATTAATCGAAAAAGATGAGGAGGGGCACTTCATTCTCATCAAAGGAAAATTCCACCAAGAGGACATCACAATTTTGAACATCTATGCCCCAAATACAACACCACCTACATTTGTAAATGAAACATTATTAATGCTGAAATCACACATCGATGCCAACACCTTAATAATAGGAGACTTCAACACTCTATTCTCACCAAAGGACAAATCATCCAGACAGAAGCTAAACAGGGAAATAAGGGCACTTACAGAGGTTCTAAATCAAATGGACCTAATAGATGTCTACAGAACTTTTCACCCAAATTCAAAAGAGTATACCTTCTTTTCAGCACCTCATGGAACCTTCCCCAAAATAGACCACAGAGTTGGTCACAAAGCAAGCCTCAGCAGATACAAGAAGATTGAAACAATCCTTTGTATCCTATCTGACCACTATGATCTAAAGCTGGACTTCAACAACAGAAACAGCAAAAAGCCTACACACACATGGAAACTGAACAACTCGGTACTCAATGACAGCTGGGTTAGGGAAGAAATAAAGAATGAAATTAAAGACTTCCTAGAATTCAATGAATTCAATGAATTCAACTTAATAGCTCACCAGAAAGCTCTTAGAAAAAAATAAGCAGACACACCCAAGAGGAGTAGACTAGACGGCTGGAAATACTCACACTCAGGGCAGAAATCAATAAATTAGAAACAAATAAAACAATTCAAAGAATCAATGAAACCAAGAGCTGGTTCTTTGAGAAAATCAACAAGATAGGCAAGCCCTTAGCCAAGCTAACTAAAAGGCAGAGAAAAATTGTCCAAATCAGCAAAATAAAAAATGAAAAGGAGGACATAACAACAGACACTGAGGAAATACAAACAATCATTAGGTCTTACTACAAAAGCCTATATGCCACAAAATTTGAAAATCTAAGTGAAATGGATAATTTTCTTGAAATTTGCAAGCAAATGGTGGGATCTAGAAAATATCATCCTGAGTGAGGTATCCCAGAAGCAGAAAGACATACATGGTATATACTCACTTATAAGTGGATACCGGACCTAAAAGATAAGATAAACATACTAAAATCTGTACACCTAAAGAAGCTAAGCAAGGAGGAGAACCCAGGGTAAGATGATCATTCCTCATTTAGAAAGACAAATGGGATGGACATCGGAAGTAGGAGAAAACAAGAAACAGAAACCATAGAGGGCCTCTGAAAGACTCTACTCTGCAGTGTTATCAAAGCAGATGCTGAGACTCCTAGCCAAACCTTGAGCAGAGTGAAAGAAGAGGGAGTTAGTAAGACCTGGAGAGGACAGGAACTCCACAAGGACCAAATATACTGAGCACAGGGGTCTTTTATGAGACTGTTTCTCCAACCAAGGACCATGTATGGATATAATCTAGAACCCCTGATCAGACATAGCCCATGACAGCTCAGTATCCAAGTGGGTTTCCCTAATAAGGGGAACAGGGACTGTCTCTGACATGAACTCAGTGGCTGGCTCTTTGACCTCCCCTATGAAGGAGGAGCAGTCTTGCTAGGCCACAGAGGAGGACATTGCAGCCAGTCCTGATGAGATCTGAGAAGCTAGGGCCAGGTGGAAGGGGAGGAGGATCTCCCCTATCAGTGGTCTTAGAGAGGGGCAGAGAGGAGATGAGAGAGAGTGGGATTGAGAGGGAATGAGGGAAAGGGCTACAGATGGAATACAAAGTAAATAAGCTGTAATTAATATAAAAAATAAAATTTTAAAAAGTACAATCAAATCCCAATGTAATATTTAAACTTACTGCAGTATGGCATTTCCTGGGGAGACCTAAATAGAGGATTCTATTTCTCAGACATGGATCTGATTGCAAGCCAAAGAAATTATTCCACCCAAGGTTACGAGGATGACCCAGTGAGTTCACTGTGGTTACGTATATAAGCTTAGGTGAAGGCTTGGGTTACTTACAGAAACCTGGATGAGTCAAGGCCCCTGCATCCCTGGAATGTCCCTCCCAGCATGGGTGACAACTCACTAATGCTGCAAGTGGGTCTCCCTGGATCCAACTTGCAGATCACGCCACCTGAGAAACCGTTCTGCACTGCATTGCTGATCACTCTGCCAGACAGGCCTCTTCTCCCCTGCACCGCAGACATCATACCACACAGATCTCTTCACCCTGAAACTGATATTCCATGTATAACCTTGAAGACGATTTTCATGACATTTCTAACTTCCGAGTCCAGTTATTTTCATTAATTCTCTAAGCCTTATACACATCCCTCTCAGAGAGGATGTTTCAAGACGGGTAATAGCTGTACCACACATACCCAAGTATATTTTGGCCTTTTCCCCTTGGGGAAAAATGATGAGTGAATATATCCAAGATTTTTTTAATTAAAAAAAGAAACCAAAGAAATGTTTCTCTAACAAATATTAAAACAGTTCAGAAAGCCACTGAAGAGCTAACCCAGAAAATATCACTCCAGGACAAAACAGATGTTAGGATATGATAAAAAGTTATTTCAGATCAGTCGAGAAATTATGAATTATTCAGGAAACAGCACTAGGGCAATTGACTTCATGATCTGAAATTCAAAGGAGCATGGATGATCGGCCAAATGAATAAATACATTACCATACAATATTGCCTTTCTTTGTACTGGCTGGCTACCCTTGAAGTAGAACATTTTCTGGCAGAATAAAATGATTATACCTGTAGTTACTGTAGTCTTCTTTCTGAGATGAAAGAAGTGTGGAAAAAGTGTGTCCCATGCGGTCTGGCTCACTTACTGCCTGTGAGTGTCTGGGCACCAGAAGTTTATTAACTATCTGCTGGTGTATGCCATTGGTAGCAGAACACAAATGAGGCCAGTGATGGAGGACAGAAGTTGAGATTGTCAGGAAAATACTCATAAAATGGTAAAGCTTTGGGAACGATTAGCAAGGGAAACCTTGAGCAGCAAAGGGGCTTGAAACTGTACAAAGAAAAAAAGAATGAGAGGGGAAATCCAGAAGAGAGATAAAGGAGATATGAAAAGAATAAGGGGAGAGAGAGAGGGTGCCTCTGAGATGGAAGAGAGGTTGTGGAAGGGAGAAGAGCCGTGACAGCAAGGCAGAGGAGCTGCACGTGAGAGGAGGAGCAAACACTTGCAAGCAAGTGAGTGACCCAGAAAGACAGATCAGGGTTACAGGAAGATGCTCCTGTCAGGTGGACAGACGAGGAGAGAGAAATGAAATCACAGGGTCTGACATGAAGGCTAACACCGTAATCCAGATGTGACGTGACAGGGAGCAAGCAAAACTGATGATGGTGACAAAGTGAGAAGTGGCCATCTCCACAGCAGGCTGGAGTTTCATTACAGTCACCCTGAATGCCAGGGGCAGCAGCAAGTATAAGACCTAGTTAGCACGCAGACAGGGAGCGCCTGCCTCCAGCGTGGCAAGCCAACTGTTTCAAATAAAGAAAAATGCTGATCACAAGAGTCTTTCTCTTCATTTTATTCGTCATCTTAGTCATTATGTAATCCAATTTCTTTTCAAGTGTCTGAAAAGAACAAATTTTACCTGGGTGCTTCAATCCCAAGTCAAAAGTATTAGGCCGAAGTGTGTGTGACTGTGTATGTATGTGTGTGTGTGTGTGTGTCTGTGTGTGTGTGTGTGTGT
>NW_026596240.1:2650816-2656083 GCF_907164565.1 Psammomys obesus | reverse complement strand
TGGTATAGTGTATGTGTTGTGATGTGTGTGTGTGTGTGTGTGTGTGTCTTTATAAAGGAAGATAGTTTGGAAAAACAGAAGTAAATTATCTCTAAATTCTCATCAGTGCTAACACTTCACATTTGTGCAGCTTTGTAACTTCTCTTAATATCAGAGATACTACTACTTTCCAGAAATACTGTGAAATTTAAAGACATGTCACATGTATTAGCATGCCAGCCTAGTGTTAAATACATAAAAGATAAAGAGATATTGTTAACAATTGTGAACATGGTACCTTAAGAATATTAAGACACTGGTTCTAAAACAGCAATATTTGCTTTTCTCCTTAAAATTCAATTATAGCAATAACCCTCGTAACAAATCGTACACAAACAATTGATTTCTGTCCCCTTACTATAGTATAATTGAATTCATCTTCTTTTATTAAGTAAACTTCCTCTCTCTGAGAGTGGCACTACCAAATGCGACCTCTCTCCGGGACTTTGATGAAATGGTTTGCTGTAATTAGTTTTCCCAGAGGAAAAATGAATAAAAGCTTCTCATTGGGTGTCGGGACTTTGTCACTTCTCCTGGCCCCTGAAATCCCATTATTTATTCTGTGCATCTGGATGGTAAATGGAGCCTCTCGTCCACTGTTTCTGTAGGTTGCCTTCAAACTGGCTTAGTAAGAGGAAGAGGGGTATGAGTGGGTTTCCAACTGTTAAAGGTACTTTTCTCATTTTTCATGTTGACATTCTCAAAACTAATTTGTCTCATTGACTTCCTGGCTCACTGCCACTTCTGGAATGGGAATCCCAATTTAACAAAAGAAAAGAAGGGCTATCCCTGTGCTCCTCTATGAAGAGACATTGTAGTCTCGGTACAGGGACACAGGAGTACTTGTTGAGTAGCCCTGCATACGTGCACAGAATTCACAGATGTGTGTGCTGTCTTTTTGTTGATGGAGTTTACTGTGGAATACTGAGACTTATTAGAGGAAATGAAGTGAACCAAATGTATGGGAGATGGAGACACAGGGTTGAGAGGCATCAGTTCAGCAAAGAAAAGCAATATCAAGGTCTAGACAGGTGACCTGTGACACTAGCTGATTTGGATCCCATGGGAAGTTTTGAAAACTCCCAGTATCCAGGGGTTTAGCCCAAACCAATCGAATCATATTCTCTGGCAATGGTACTCAACCACAAACATTTTTTAAACATTGGAAGGTGATTCCCGAGTGTTGGTAAGACTGAGAATCACCAGCATAGAGGCAAAGAGCTAACGGTCAGAAGCGTGACCATTGCATAAAGGGAGGTTGAGTGGCCATGGAAACTGTGAGTACTGAATGTGCTTCCTGGCACTAACGGTGAGAAGAGGTTTTGAGAGACTAATTGGCACAGGAGCTTTGCTGAGTGAGAGCCCTGCAGAAAGCCATGACTCGCACGGTTACAGAAAACATGGGTTCAGGTTGCAAGCAGAGTCTTAGTGAGGCAGGCAGAAGTGGTTTCAGAGCTGCAGAATTTAACCTGCAGAGCTCACTCTGCTCTCCGCTGCGCTCGAGTGAAACAGAAGCACAGTACAAACCTGGTGTTAGTTGAACATGGGTGGGAGGGACATAGAGGATGGGTATAAGAAGTAAGATCTGAAGAGAGGCCCTGAGCCTGAGCCCTGTCTAATTCCCTGGGTCAGCAACAGCGACAGCAGGACCAATGAGAACCGCACAGCCCCAGGGAAGGAGATGTTCACCATGGAATGAAAGAGTAGAAGAACAAGGTACTACAGAAATTCATCTGACAATTGTGACTCTCACCTTCACCCTCCTGCTGCTGGAAACATCTGTCTCCTCAAGCAGAAAGCTAGGGTTGAACAGATGTTGGCGGTAGCTGATAAACACGGGGGCATATATTGTATGATTTATCATGCTGGTGGACACAGCAACTCATTTTTGAGGGCAGTGAGGGGCTTTTTAGCCTGAAAATTTTTATTTTTTTGTTGAAAACTAAAGACTAAGAACAGTAGCTTATGGGCACATCTGTGACCTCTGAAGCTATTCCCAATACCCTGCTCCTTGTCAATGCCTATGGACCTGACCGCTCTGGTCAAAGTCATCTGATCCTTCTCTCCCTTGCTTTCAGGTGTCTTGTATCTAAGACCCTTCCAGGAAATCAGACCATCCAGCTCCCACCATTGGGTGCACATTGCTTAGCAGCAGCGGTGTCCTGCCCTCTCCCCATCTGTAGCCTTCCTGTTGCGATGGCTCTTTCCACATCCTAACATTAGCGGATACTTAGCAATTGTTCTAAAGTTATGCCAGAATTTGTTTTCAGCAGGCATGCACAGAAAAGATTGCCACATTGGGACAAATCTTTGCTCTCAATCCCTGGAAAAAGGAATGTTCCCCACACAATGAGGATTAAAGGGGAAGAACCACATTGGTCCAGATGAAGAAAGCCATTGAATACAGTCTGGGTAATGCACTGGGGGCCTTGCAAGGAGGTACAAGGAAGAGGGTGGTCTGAGAAAGTTTACAGGGTACTGAGCTAACTGGTATGTGCACTTGTTATTTTTCTCAACACTGTGAGAAAATGCGTGACTAAAGCAACTCAAAGAAGGCAGAGCTTATTTTAGCTTGATGTGTGAGTATACAGTCAATCATAGCCAAGAAAGCCAGGGAGCAGGAGTGTAGGACATCTGGTCACATTGTGTCAAAAAGCAGGGAGACATGAAAGCTTGTTTTCAGCTTGCTTTCTCCCCTTTTCCAACTAAAAGGTGTAATATCAAATTTATTGTGATAAATTTGTAATAGGTAGAATAGACAATTTAGATCATAAATTAAAATATAAAATTCAGTGTTAGAATGGATTTCTTGAATACTTGAAAATTTTAAACCTAATGCTAATGGTTAATAAGATAAAGAAAAACAAAATATTGGATTTTGTTGTAGTACTTTGCCCAACTTGACATTTACAGACAGATCTTGACAGTTATGTTTTTTAATATATTCTCTTTTCCCCCAGTCCATGGAGTTCACATTTTAAGGTGAGTCTTCCCACCATCATTAACCTCACCTATAAATTCCATCACAAGCATCCCCCAGAGGTTTGTCTAGATTCCATCAAGGTGACAATTAATATTAGCCATCACAGGAGTGCTGGAATTATTTAGAGCAAAGGGACAATTAACTTGGTATACAAATTTGATCAAAGGAGATGGCTGAAAATGAGCTCACAACTGATTGGTTTATATTTTAAAAAGACACACTATCAAATAAGTTTTTGCTACCTATAAAATTTAGGTAGCCCTCAGAGAGGCAAAGTATCAGGGATCCAGGAAATTTTAAAAAAAAAATTGCCAATATATCAGGACCCTCAAGACCTATGAATAGCATCCATTTCCTCCTTATCTCAATCGCATGCCACCATCTCTCCACTTCCTGTAGATTCCTTAACCTGTTGGACACCTTATAAACAATTGTTTCACCAGGATGTGGCATTCAATGCTTGGGAAGTAAAGGCAGAAAGATCGGTAATTTAAGACCAACCTCTCCTCCAGAGCTGACTCAAGGCTTGCCCAGTCAAACCATCCTTTCTCAGAGAGATAGAGAAATAGACAGACAGACAGACAGATGAATGATTCTTTTATTAAACTTTCCAATTAACCCTCTGAGTGGTCATGTCATTCCCACCAGACCCTATATTGCAATTGCTAACCTCTCTTTTGCCCTGGGCCATATTAATATCTCACTGTACCACATTTCTTGTATCATAAAATTCTCTTTATAGAATAAGTGATTCTTGGGACTACAGAGCAATCTTTTCATTTAGAATGATATGTCTGTTTATTAAGATTAGTTATGAAAAGAGCAGTCATCCATAACTAATTTTCCAACATTTTCAGTGTATCTCCTTGATCTTATTTCTAAATGCCTCAAGGGTCAACTCCGTAATCAAAACTAATGTTCTCCGATTAAGGATATGAAGCTCCCACGGCTCAACAACCACCCTGTGGTTCCAATTCTGTGGAATTTTCATTTCTTTTCTCCAACAATGTGTGGAATGGGCTCCAGGCAGAGCAGAGGGATTCCAAAAAAAGCAGACCCGGTGAGAACTCCAAGTCTATGCGTTTGATCTTCCTCACAAACTTCAGTCCCACTCGGCTGTTTGGAGTCCTCACCTCGAATGGACTAATGTCTGTTCAGTTTTAGCGGCCTGTCCCCCTACATGAACTGCTCCCACATGCCCACCATGACCAGTTCTTTCACACATACCTGCTACTTATTTATTCTTCTATTTTCAACTAAAAGAACACAAGGTGAATAGTAGGTGGGTGAATGAAAAAGCACTGATGAAACTCCTTCACGGGTCAGCTCTTTTCTTTGCGGGTTATCATACTGCCTGTGCATCTGTGCCTCCTACTAACTTGACTGTAGCTTTGGGTCTCTTTTTATACTGAAAATGCTTAAGATGTATAACAGAGATGGTAACTCGAGTAAGTGATGTCATTCAACAGAACTATGCTCTCCTGAGTGATCTCAGAAAATATCTGGTTTTGTTTGGTTTGGGTGATTTTTTTGTTTTGCTTTGTTTTGCTTTGCTTTGCTTTTTCACGGGTTATGATAAGGGCCAAATACCATTATGAATCCATCAATATTATATGAGTGTAATGGGCTATAGCAATTTCTTATTGTTTAGAAAATTATTCCACCATCTATATATCTACAGAAAAGTTTATATATACTGGTTATGGATTATCTAAAAGAAAACATTGGCTTGCATGTATTTGTTTTGTAACTGGCCACTTCATTTAGTTCTATGATTCCCCTGCTTTTCACAAAGCTTTTCAATTTAATCTTCTTCGTATATAGACTATTTACCTAGTTTCAATATTTACTAAGTTTAGATCCTACCTGGGGAGTTGAGTTTCCATAGTAAAAGAGATCTGGAAGTAATATTAGAGAGTAAAAGGCAGACCCCAGTACTGTGTATGAATGATAAACTGCCTGAACACATAGGGACTCAAGATGTGGGTACAGATCCTTAGGGGATGGATGGGAAGAAGATGGAACAGGAAAAAGTAATCAGAATTAAAATGATCCTGAAATGAGGGCTTCTGGAGGTGTTTATAGCAACCGTGGATTCATGTGAGTTAGACTTATGAGGAACTTCCAAGTTCCTTAGGTTTATAGGCTCTCTGTATGTGTAAAGACAATTGGATCCAAAGAAACAGGAATCTTCTGATAGGTTAGGTTAGGTTAGGTTAGGTTAGGTTAGGTTAGGTTAGGTTAG
>NW_026596240.1:2641104-2650509 GCF_907164565.1 Psammomys obesus | reverse complement strand
ATAGATAGATAGATAGATAGATAGATAGATAGATAGATAGATAGATAGATAGATAGACAGACAGACAAACTGACAGATAACACTGACAGATAAAATAAAATTCTTTCCCTTCTATGAATCAACCATTGGGCCCTGGAGAAGCTCACCTTGCTCCTTAATAGATTCCGCTATTATGTGTCTTAAAATACAAAATGCACCCTTAGAATAGAGGCTGTCTCTAGCCCTTGTATATGTGTTGAGATTTTTTTTCTATGCCATATAACAATTATAATTATTTGACTGAATTTAGAAATTTTGAAAGTCCTGCCATCCTGCCGGAATGCTGCATGGTACAGTTACCTGTGTGCAGAAGTACCACTCATTGTCTGCCATCCCTCCCATCCCCCTCATTCATTCAGGTTGCCCACCTATCCCCAATGGGCTTATCTAACATGATGGCACAGTCTTCTCCACAAACTATGAGTTTCTAGCAACCTGTGGAGCTGATTCTTGGTGTGATCTCAGAAAATACATCTCAATAATGGTTTATCCACATGTCTGTCACTATGAGTCCCTCTTTTTCTGTGTTAAGCCACCTCTACTTCCTACTATCCCTACACACCTTCTTTACTGCAATCCCAGAGCCTCTGTCTGCCATATGGATGGTCTCTGTCTCCTCCCAAGGTAATAAATGAATCAGCAGTAAATGGTGGCCATTGTGTAAAGAAAGAGAAGCCACTGTTGACAACGGCTGCTTTGACTATGAGAAGCTCCTGTAGAAAAGAAGAGAAATCAAGTAGAGCTCACATCTAAGAACAGATACTACCCTGTGTAAGCTGACAGGGCTACCCTAATAACCCTGTGCAGAGGTGATTAAGAGGCTTGAGAGGTGAGGAATGGAAAGACAATAGATAAGCCTACAGCCAAGACCAGAGCTTTCAGACCAAGCATTGTTAACGTTTTGAAGTAGTCAAGGAAGGTGGCAGAGTAAGGAACATCCAGGCAAAAACATGAGAGTAGAAAACATGAGAGGGAACGGGATACAGCTGGGACACAGAGTTAACAAAATGTAACTAAAAAGAAAAATAAAATTAAAAAAAAATGAAAAAAGAAAACATGAGAGGGAGGGAGGGAGGGAGGGAGGGAGGGATAGAGGGAGGGAACTCAAATTCACTATATCCTTAAATTAATTGATACATATTTATTCCCAAATCTTTTCCTGTCATTATATTTTCATTATGAATGACATTGCAATCCCCCAGTTGCCTAAATAGAACCTTCTTTACCATGCACCCCTCCTTATATGTTGTAATACTCAGAAGACGCAGTGTTTATTTCTGTCTCACAACAATCTAAACTTACCTTCCATTTCACTTCTAATTAAGAAGGCAGCTCTAGACTGCATCTTTCCTTGTGTCTATTGCTATGCTATCTCTGCCTCTATAATCTGCATACTACGTAAATGAAATCCCATCAAATTATTAATCAGTTTATTCAATTCTCTCTTCTCTGAAATTAGGAGCATGTGAATGAATATGTATGAACATGTATAATTACAGTGACTTACACATAAATTATCCACCAGGCCTCCTGGTACTAAGTTCATAGAAGCAAGGTGCTGGTTTCCATCTGTCTTCATGTATCCTCCTTTAGCTGGTATGTCTGTATCAACCCTGAAGCATTAGGTTCCACAGGCAAACCAGCTAAAGACTTGGCTCTTCTCCTCAGGAATGCTGGGACCCTCCAGCGGTATTTCTGGGTGGGTATCCCTGTGGGACTAGGAGAGGGAAAGCTTGTATAGCTAGCTTTGAGCTCCATCATGCCCTAGGAGGCTGTGTGTTCCTCTTGTTGGTGCTCTTTACATAGAATTAGTTGATAATTCCACACCATCTGTTCTTTAACTTAAAAAATGAAAGAAGATGCTATCTTTTTTCCGTTGTATGGTTTTGGCATCTTTATATGGTTTTGGTGTCCATAAGTGTGTGGGTTTATTTCTGCGTCTTCTGTTCTATCCCATGGATCCACCAGCCAGTTTCTGCACCAGTACCTTGCAGTTTTTACTGTTGCTCTATAGTACAGCTTGAGATCAGGGATGGAGATACCTTCAGAAGATCTTTTATTGTAGAGGATTTTATGGTAGTGATTGAGTTTCTTGTTATTCCATATGAAGTTCATACTTTTTCTTTCAAGGTCTGTAAAGAATTGTTGGTAATTTGATGAAAATTGCATTGAATCTGTAGACTTCTTTCGGAAAGATGGCCATTTTTACTATGTTAATCCTGCCAAGCCATGAGCATGGGAGATCTTTCCATCTTCTGATATCTCCTCCTATTTCTTTCTTCAGAGACTGAAAGTTTTTTTTTTCATACAATTATTTAGTTTGCTTGATTAGAGTTATACCAAGGTACTTTATGTCCTTTGTAGTTATTGTGAAAGATGTTGTTTCCCTAATTTCTTTCTTAGCCCATTTGTCTTTTGCATAGAGGAGGGCTACTGAATTTCTTCAATAAATGGTGCTGCTCTAATTGGATATCTACATGTAGAAAAATCCAAATAGATCCAATCTTATCGCCCTGCACAAAACTAAAGTCCAAGTGGATCAAATACCTTAATATAAAACCAGACACACTAAACCTGATAGAAGAAAAAGTGGAGAAGAGAATTGAACTCATTGGCACAGGAGACAATTTCCTGAACAGAACACCAACAGCACAGGCTCTAAGATAAATAATCATTAAATGGAACTGAAAAGCTTCTGTAAAGCAAAACAAAACAACAGCCTGCAGATTGGGAAAGGATCTTCATCAACCCTATATCTAACAAAGGGCTAATATCTAGAATATATAAAGAATTCAAGAAGTTAAACAGCAACAAATCAAGTAATCCAATTAAAAAATGGAGTACAGAGCTAAACAGAGAATTCTCTGTAGAGGAACATAGAAAGGCAGAGAAACACTTAAAGAAATGCTCAACATCCTTAGTCATCAGGGAACTGCAATCAAAATGACCCCTACATTTCACCTTACCCCATCAGCATGGCTAATATCAAAAACTCAAGTGACAACACATGCTAGAGAGGATATAGAGAAAGAGGAACCATCCTCCACTGCTGGTGGGAATGTAAACATGTACAACCACTTTGGAAATCAATCTGGTGCTTTCTCAGACAATTAGGAATAGTGCTACCTCAAGATCCAGCGATACCACTCCTAGACATATATCCAAAAGATGCTCAAGTATACAAGGACATTTGCTCAATTGTGTTCATAGCAGTTTTATTTGTAATAGCCAAAAGCTAGAAACAAACCAGATGTCCCTCAAAAGAGGAATGAATACAGAAATTGTGGTACATTTACACAATGGAATACTACTCAGCAATTAAAAACAAAGAAATCATGAAATTTGCATGCAAATGGTGGGATCTAGAAAAGATCATCTTGAGTGAGATACCCAGAAACAGAAAGACACACATGACATATACTCACTTATAAGTGGATATTAGACACCTAAAGAAGCTAATAAAGGAGGAGGACCCTGGGTAAGATGATCAATCCTCATTCAGAAAGGCAAATGGGATAAACACCAAAGAGAAAACAGGAAACAGGACAGAAGCCTACCACAGAAGGACTCTGAAAGACTCTACCCTTCACAGTATCAAAGCAGAGGCTGAGACTCATAGCCATACTTTGAGCAGCGTGCAGGGAATCTATCAAAGCAGATGCTGAGACTTATGGTCAACCTTTGGGCAGATTGCAGGGAATCTTATGAAAGAAATGGGAAATAGTAAGATCTGGAGGGGACAGAAGCTCCACGAGGAGAGCAACAGAACCAAAAAATCTGAGCACAGGATTCTTCCCTGAGATTGATACTCCAACCAAGTAGCATGCATGGAGATAACCCAGAACCCCTGCACAGATGTAGCCCATGACAGTTCAGTGTCCAAGTGGGTTCCATAGTAATGGGAACAGGAACTGTCTCTGACATGAACTGATTGGCCTGTTCTTTGATCACCTCCCCCTAAGGGGGGAGCAGCCTTACCAGGCCACAGAGGAAGACAATGTAGCCACTCCTGATGAGACCTGATAGACTAGGATCAGAAGGAAGAAAAAAGACCTCCCCTACCAGTGGAGAAGGAGGAGGAAGGGAGGAATTGGGAGGGGAGGAGGGAGGAAGCTACAGGGGGGATACAAAGTGAATAAAATGTAATTAATAAAAAAATTCAAAACAAACAAAACAAAAACAAAAAGGGGGGAATATAGAAAGACCTGGAGGGGACAGGAGCTCCACAAGGAAAGAAAAAAAAATATTGGGCACAGGGATCTTTTCTGAGACTGATACTCCAACCAAGGACCATTTGTGGAGATAACCTAGAGCCCCTGCACAGATGTAGCCCATGGCAGCTCATTGTCCAAGCAGTTTCCCTAGTAATGGGAACAGGGACTGTCTCTGACATGAACTCAGTGAACTCTTCTTTGATCACCTCCCTCTGAGGGGGGAGCAGCCTTACCAAGCCACAAAGGAAGACAGTGCAGCCACTCCTGGTGAAACCTGATAGACTAGGATCAGATGGAAGGGGAGGACCTCCCCTATCAGTAGACTGGGGGAGGGGCATGGGTGGAGAAGAGGGAGGGAGGATACAATTGGGAGTACATGAGGGAGGGGGGCTACAGTTGGGATACAAAATGAATAAACTGTAATTAATAAAAAATAAATAATTTTTAATCGACTAATAAAAAACTGCTAAAAAAAATGAAAGAACATGGGAAATCACATTTCCATGTAGTGTCATGTCAAGAATTAGTAAATGATGCCAGTAAGTTGTGTTTCTAGAACACTCTCAAGATATCCTTGCTGTGTGCTAATCCTTAGTGCAAACTATTCATGCTAACTCTGCATACATGCCTACCATAACCCCGGAAAAAGAGCACAGTGAGAACACAGCCCATCAGTCCATAGTAAGAATGCTCAGAAAGCATGTCCTATGAACTGGGGAAAGATGTTTGCAACCTTTGTAAGAGGCAACATAAAAAGAACAGGCTTTGAGATGATAAAGATGCTGATTCAAATCCAAGCTCCGTTATCATATAAACTCAATGATATTCATTAGCTTCCTCAGACTCTAGCTTCACAATACATAAATTGACGAACGTCTCGTGAACTAGTGAGAAAACTAAGCACAGCAGTGTGTAAAAACGCCTAGCAAAATTCCTAGTGTTTGGTGAGCAGCTGGTCATATTCTCTTCCTCTCACTGTCTCAGGGACAACTGGAGCAATGAACAGTTATTCATTATTGACATTTGTATAAATGTTAATATATAACAGGCATAATATGTGTAATATGTTAAATGAAGAAATTGTAGGAAATTTATTTGTTATGGTTCTATGTTTAATAACAGTATTTTACACATTAAAATTTGTTATGAGTCTCATGTTAAGAATTCTTAGTAGCAGGCAAGATGGCTCATCAGGCAAAGGCACTTGCCACAAACCTTATAACCTGAGTTCAATTCCAAGGACACGCACAGTGGAAGAAAAGAATAGATATTAGCAAGTTGATTTTTGCCTACCTACACACTTACATGCACACACATGTACATAAATGTACACATAATAAATAAAAAGATGAGAGAGAGAGAGAGAGATGTTTAAGGCACATATGTTTGGGAGGCAGTAGACAAGTTCATTGCCTTGATTCTGGAGCTAATATTACAGCACTTTCATGTGCATACTGAACTACATAAATTAAATATATAGATGTGGATTTATCTGTGATGGCATAGTAAAGCTGTTTTAATAGAAAATATGTTTGGTTTGGGTAATCATTTTATTGAGTCTTCATATTCCCAATATCTGACTTTAAGTAATCTCTTGAGAAAGTAAGACCCTTTTATAACAAAGCGTAATTTTACCCAGAATACCAAATCTTCCAAATCGAAGCCATAAAATGGCTACTTCATCACTTCTTTATTATTATTATTATTATTATTATTATTATTATTATCATCATCATCATCATCATCATCATCATCATCATTTATTATAATCTATTCAATTTGTATCCCAGATACTGTGGCCCTCTCCCTTGTCTCCTCTCAAACCCACTCTCCCTCCCTCTTCTTTCCCTCTGCCCCTCCCCTATTCCACTGATTTAAAAATAGGCTCAAGTTATTTATCAACGTGCAGGATCAGAACCATAGGGCCTGACCTCAGATACCTAGAAGTCAGGGAGCAGTCAACGGTCTCATATGAACAAACCCAAAGGATAAGAACAGGCCATCACGAACTTAGATTAGAAGACAAAGGTACCATCACCAGATCTAAGACACTGGCAGAATGCTTAGACTGGAAGCTCCCAATTACAAGCTATTAAAATATTCCACCAATAGTGAATGAAGTGCAGGGTTTAGAATTCTACCAAGACCGCGAGTTGATTTCCCTCTGACCTACCCATTCAAACCCCTTCTCCCCTGGCCAATGATATGCTTATGGACTACCTCTTGGCTCCTGATCGAGCAATGCACAGCGCTTCATTTTTAGAAATCTACTTCTAGAGACTTGCATCTATGCATGTCATATAGGCAAGCCCATGCCTACCTAACACAGATAAAAGTGAAGTTCTTGGACCCTTAGGGCAATGAATGCTCAGGAACTCCTTTGTTACAAATGGTCACACTGGTTAGAAATGAATGACACCAGAAAAAAAGACACAGAGTAGATTTGTGTGTATAAAGGTGACTTTTGAACTCTGATCTAAATTACTATTAAAGGTTACTAAAAATTTAAGTGAAAGCCTACAAAATGTTACTAAATTCTGTAATTTGCTTCTGCTCAGTCTCTCTGTTCTACAGTTCTAGGCAATCCCAGGAAGAAGCCCTTACTCTCAGTACAGATCCTCATGTTGCTACTCAGTAAACAGTGATACAGTTTCACCCATGGGTCTGAACACTGTCTTCAGTAAGTAGTGGCTTTCATTGGATACAATTCTTTCTTTTTATTTAAAAACATAATATATTTTGATTATATTCTTCTTCCTCCTCCCCATGTCCTCTTCAGATCCTCCCCAGCTCTCCCTCTCTTTCTCTTTCCCTTTCTCTCTTTTTCTCTTTCTCTCTGTCTCTCTCACTCTCTCTCTCACACACACACAGAAAACTATCAAAACAAAGCAAAAGCCCACCAAAAAATCTTTAAACTCCATATCATTAGTTTATCATTATTGATTATGCTTACCATAGAGTATTTAAATAAGTTCTTTTTAATTCTTTGATAATCCCATATGATGTATTTTAATCATAATCACCCTCAAATCCTCTCCTTAACTCTTCCGAGATCCACCATCACTTCCCTACCCCACAATTTAGTGTCCTTTTAGGTTTTTTTTAACTTAATAGTTTATTGAGTCTATTTGTGCTACCCTATTCTTCTGAGCATGGACCATCCACTAAAGCAATAGTCACCTTAACTGGACACATTCCATACTTGAGTATTGATTAGCTTTGTCATGTGAAGACAACTACAACTGCTGTGAGTTCATGAGTGCAATGAATTGGGTAAAGAAGGAATTTTTAATGTCTAGACTTTTTATAAAATATTTTTTAAGATTCATTTATTTTTATTTTGTTTGCCTAGTTCTGCCTGCATGTATGGCTATGTACCACATGCGTGCATTGCCTATGGAAACCAGAATAGGATGTCAGAGCCCCTGAAACTGGAGCTACAAACAGTTGTCAGCTGCCATGTGGATGTTGCTTTAGTTATGTATCACAGCCACAGATACCTTCTCTTAAAGTCTATGGGGCATATTGAGTTAGCATTGGCAAGCACTCTAGCACAGAAGAATACCAAGGGGTTACTGGCAGGTAGATTAAAGGCTTCATTTTGTTATGAAAACAGCCCTGTTACAGCTTGTAGGGGCTGTCTAGTTTATATGTTCTAAACTCTCTAAAAAATGAAGTCAGTGCCTAGAAAAGCTGTGTCTCTCCATTAACCCAAAATTAAATCAGTAAATAATCCAATGCCTTTTACACTTACTGTTTAACATTAAAAAAAATTTGTGGGGTCTTTACTTCATTTTTGTGTTCATTGTCTCTTTTCCATGTTTCCTTCACTAACATTAGATGCTTTTTTCTTATCAAAACCCAAATACCAAAGTGGTAAACAATGTTCCAGTGCTTCATACCAAAGAGCATGTAATGCTCTGAGCTCCACACAACTCAGAATCCTTGTGCTTAATGTTACTTCTTACACTATACTCTTAACATCTTTTTCCTAAAATAAAGTCCTAAATTTCCTTTAAAATCCAATTTTCAACTTAACTCATACTTTTTAAATGATCATCCTTGACCATTTATTTCTATACCAGTCAAGCATCACTGTGAAACAACAATTCATTGGCTTATAGCAATGAGCATTTAGGTCTTACTCATGAGTTTGGAAATTGCTGATCTAAGTTGGGTTTAGAGATGACTATGTTTCAGTCTAAAGTTTTGTGAATCTATATCAGCTATGTGTCTCCCAACTTCCTTCATGGGCAATCATGATAGCAAGTATCACTAGTGACATGGGTTAGAAGTTAGACAACCATACACAAAACACAAATACCATTCCACCCTGCCTATACCTCATGCTTGCTACGGTCCATTGGCAAAAGTAGACAGATGGTAAACTAAAGTCAGGGATAATGAAATACAACTTTTTCCATGGAGTTGAAATGATCTTCAAAAGTCACATAGCAAAGACCATGAACATAGGAGTCAAAAATATGTGCCAAGTCAATTTACTGTCAGATTGACTATAACAATTTAATACCCAATTTCATCTTCAGTAACCTTGAATTATGTCCATGCTTCTCTATTGCATATAAATGTGTTGCAATGGAAGGACTTTGAACAGTCTGCAGCTAATGGCAGGGCCATGGTACTCATGTGTTGACAGAAAACACAGCTGCCCAGAAAAAAATCTGAACCTGAAGAAGTCAAAGTTTCCCTCATGGAGAACAGAGGGGCTTATGAAGTCCCACGCTTAATTGAACAGGCATTGGCTGCTGATTGTGGCTCAGGGAGGGAAAGTCAGGATTTCCCAGGAATGCAGCCCCTGGCAGGTTATTCAGAGTCCTGTGGATAGTCCTACACTCATGTTTATAAGAGCAGCATAAGAGAAGAGGATATGAAGTTGGGAGGGGGAAGTGGTGGTAGGGTCTGTGAGGAAGGAAAGTAGGGGTGGGTATGATCAAAATACATTGGACACACATATGACATTCTCAAAGAACACGTAGAAATATTTTTAACAAATAATAACACAATTCAGCGAATACACTGAGCACCAGGTGGATCATTAAAATCTTTATGGGTAAAATCCCAGCAGAGCTTCTCAGCAAGGGAAGGAAAGAAAGAAAGAAAGAAAGAAAGAAAGAAAGAAAGAAAGAAAGAA
>NW_026596240.1:2627286-2641094 GCF_907164565.1 Psammomys obesus | reverse complement strand
GAAGGAAGGAAGGAAGGAAGGAAGGAAGGAAGGAAGGAAGGAAGGAAATGTTAATCATTATCCTGAATTCATAAGGAGGAAAGCTACAGAGGGGTATTATGCAGCTTTGGCGAGACCACAAACCTCAGAGTGAAATCTCAAAACCAAGGCTACCCCAAAGTCTTTTTTTCAGTGTTTCAACTTAACTGTAGTTATGTTGTTAATATTCACTTTTGAAACTCTGATTTAATTACAACATTCCTCCCCTGCCCTTTTTCTCACCAAATCCTTTCAGATACCCTCCCCCAACTCTCCTCCAAATTAAATGCCTCTTTTTTTTCATTAATTGTTATTACATGATTTCTTTGCTGAGTAGTATGCCAGTGAGTAAATGTGCCACAATTTCTGTATCCATTCCTCAGTTGAGAGACATCTCGGGTGTTTCCAGATTCTGGCTATTAAAAATAAAGGTGCTACAAGCACAATTGAGCAAATGTCCTTATTGTGTACTTGAGCATCTTTTGGATATATGCCCTGGAGTGGTATGGCTGGATCTTGAGGAAGCACTATTCCTAATTTTCCGAGAAAGCACCAGATTGATTTCCAATATGGTTGTACAAGTTTACATTCCCACCAGCAATGGAGGAGGTTTCCCCTTTCTCAACATCCTCTCCAGCATGTTTTGTTATTTGAGTTTGAAATCTTAGACATTTTGATTGGTGTGAGGTGAAATCTCAGGGTCATTTTGATTTGTATTTCCCTGATGACTAAGGATGTTGAACATTTCTTTAAGTGTTTCTCTGCCATTCAGTATTCCTCTATGGAAAATTCTCTGTTTAGCTCTGTACTCCATTTTTTAATTTGATTACTTGATTTGTTGCTGTTCACCTTCTTGAGTTCTTTATATATTTCAGATATTAGCCCTCTGTCAGGTATGGGGTTAGTAAATATTCTTTCCCTGTCTATAGGCTGTCATTTTGTTCTGATAACAGTGTCCTTTGCTTTACAGAAGCTTTTTAGTTTCATGAGGTCCCATTTATTGATGGTTCATCTTAGAGCCTGTGTTGTTGGTGTTCTGTTCAGGAAGTTGTCTCCTGTGCCAATAAGTTCAAGGCTCTTCCACACTTTTTCTTCTAACAGGTTTAGAGTGTCTGGTTTTATGTTGAGGTGTTTGATCCACTTGGACTTTAGTTTTGTGCAGGGTCGTAAGTATGGATCTATTTGAATTTTATTACTCAATAATTAAAAACAAGGAAACCATGAAATTTGCAGGCAAATGGTGGGGAGTAGAAAAGATCATTCTGAGTGAGCTATCCCAGAAGCAGAAAGACACACATAGTATATACTCACTTATAAGTGGATATTAGACATATAATATAGTATAATCATAATAAAATCTGTACACCTAAAGAAGCTAAGCAAGAAAGAGGACCCGGGTAAGATGATCAATCCTCATTCAGAATGGCAAATGGGATAGTCATAGGAAGAAGGTGAAAACAAGGAACAAAGCAGGAGCCTACCACAGAGAGCCTCTGAAAGACTCTAGCCAGCAAGGTATTAAAGCAGATGCTGAGACTCATAGACAAACTTTTGGCAGAGTGCACATAATCTTACGAAAGAAGGGGGAGATAAAAAGACCTGGAAGGGTTTGGAGCAAAGCAAGGAGAGCAACAGAATGAAAAAAAAATCTGAGCCCAGGGGTCTTTTCTGAGACTGATACTCCAACCAAGGACCATTCATGGAGGCAACCTAGAACCCCTACACAGATGTAGCCCATGGCAGCTCAGTCTCCAAATGGGCTTCCTACTAAGAGGAACAGGGGTTCTCTGACATAAACTCAGTGGCTAGCTTTTTGATCACCTCCCCCTGAGGAGGGGGAGCAGCCTTACCAGACCACAGAGGAAGACTATGAAAGACAGTCCTGATGAGACCTGATAGGCTAGGGTCTGATGGAACTGGGGAAAAGGCGTGGGAGGGAGGGCAGGATTGGGAGGGGATGAGGGTGGGGTTACAGCTGGGCTACAAAGTGAATAAATTGTAATAAATAAAAAATTATATTAAAAAATAATAAGCACTAGTAAAGAAAGGGCAGAAACTATACTAGGTTGTTTTGAGATTTCCTTTACCAATGAAATTAATCAAATCTCTTCACTTTATCCTTGGGCAGACTCCTTAGACAAAGGCAAAAAACATTTTTTCTTCACCAAAATATCACAAGAACCATCTCTAGGCAACATACTAAAATTCTTCTCCTCTGAAACCTCTTGAACCAGGCCCCTACATTTCACATCAGCCTCAGTACCACTATCTAACTGTCTTCCATGTTCCTACTAGAATGGTCCATTAAGCTCCACTTAAAGCGTTCAACTACTTTTCTAAGCCACAGTCCCAAACTCCATATTCCTCCAAACAAAAGCATGGTCAGGCCTATCACAGCAATACCCTAGTCCCTGTACCAACTTCTATCTTGGTTTGGGTTTTATTGCTAGGAAGAGACACCATGACCACAGAAACTCTGACAAAGGAAAAGCATTTAATTGGGCTGGCTTACAGTTTCAGAGGTTTGGCCCATTATCATCATGGTGGAAAGCATGGCAGCATGCAGGCAGACGAGGAGGAGCAGGAAGCTGTAGATCCTGATCGAAAGGCACTAGGCATAGCTTGGGAATTGAAAACTTCAAAGCCTGCCCCCACAGTGACTCTTTTGCTCCAACAAGGTCACATCTACTCCAAGGCCACATCTTCTGATGATGCCACTGTCTATGGGCGAAGACCTCAAACACAAGAGTGTATGGGTACCGTTCTTATTCAGATCATCACAGGCCTTACTGGAGTAGGTGTGTCACTGAGGCTATGCTTTGAGGTTGCAAAAGCTCATCCCAGTTCTGGTCTCTATCTCCACGTTCTGCCTGCAGACCAGCTTGTAAGTTCTCAGCTACTACTCCAGCACCATACCCGTCTGCCTGTCTCCATGATCCCTACTATGATGATAATGAACTCACCCTCTGAAACTCTAAGCAAGTCCCCAATAAACTGCTTTCTTCTATTAGCTGCCTTGTTTCAGGTATCTCTTCACAGAAATATAACAGTAACTAAATAATGTGATCTGGAGTCTGCTGAAGAAAAATACAGCACCCTGGAAGCTCTCCATGTTTATTACAGATAAACTGAGTGGTGGAACTGTTGCATGAACAAGGAGACAGGGTTATTGCACACAGATAAACAAGGAGACAGGTTGTGTGGTATAAAGGAGGCAGTTCATCTCAGTAGGCACACTCTTTGTAGAGGAGCAATTCCCACAAACCTGGGAGAAAGGAATGTTGGAGACTATGGTTGACAGGCATTTTCTACACACACTATCAACATCCACACTTGGAGAGAGGAATGCTTTCCCATGCCCTGAGCCTCACCCCAGGAGAAATGTCTGGCCATTTTTCCATGGTCCTGAGGCTCTTTGCCACAGCCAAACAACAACACACAGTCAACAACACGCACTTACTCGGGACTGCAGTCAGTCCGGGTGTTCTCCAGCTCCCACGCTTACAGAGAGAAACAATCAAAACAAGACCTTTATTGGATTTAGTTTTCATCAACCCAGCAACTAGAGCAGAACATGAACAATCATAAAAACTCAATACTTATTGAATTAAAATTTACCAGCTCCAATTTGTCTTTTCCACTACTTTCCTTCTACCACCTCTATGTTTAACCCTCTTCCAGACATTTATACAACTTGGTTACTCAATAGCTAATATTCTACCATTTATCTAAAGTTAATTTCACCCTAGATCATTTAGAGAATTTCAGAAGTTTAGAATACATACTATCTCATTGTGGTTACCTCCATCTATAACTAGAATGAGTTTGATGCCATCTGCTTCCAGGGGCTCTTGGGTGCCTTTGTGAAATGCATCTTGTCTGCTAAGTGACATCTAACGATCTCCTCTAAAATCCATGTTTTATTTACTGTCATAAACATTCTTTCTAGAATGATAGTTGCAACGGCCAGAATGGCATACTATATATCATAAATACAGAGTATACTTAGGAAAGTTTGTGCATTTAAATCAAAAGATCTGTGCTCTGTCTAATCCATTCATCCTTTTCACACCCTTCCCCTTACTGACCTTAGCTCTCAACTGTTAATCCATTCATTCTCCTCACACGCTTCCTCTTTCTGATCTCAGCTCTCAGCTATTAAGTTGATGAGCTGTGGGCTTGTCAATGAGCAGGTCTAAAATCCTGTGTGAAAGCATCTATTAATCATAAGCCTATAGTAAAAATGCAAGACTCACCAGTCATTAATGAAGCATAGACTGTGCGCCCGTAGAGTTTATGTATAGAGTGTCCTTTAATGCCAGGTAAATTTTCAAAGGACATATTTTCAACTTCAGAAAAGTTGCTTATAATGCTCCTACACTTATTATGGCTAGAAATGTAAACAGGCGCATGAAAGTTTTTAAAAAAGCAATATAATTCAAAGAAAATGTATGCATATAGATATTCCTAGAGAAGAAAATGCAAAAGCAATTTATTCAATATGATCAAAGCAGTTCTGTCAATTTAATACATCACTTACATTTAGTATAACCATAACACATGCACACTCTACAATATATAAAAAATATTCATAATAATGTCAGAGGTGATCAAGTGGAATAAGAATTTGAGAATGTGTTTCACTGGGCTTCCCAAACTGACCTAGGTCTTCCTGTATAACCTCACTCTTGTAACCCTTCCAATTTTGCGGTGAGTACACTGAGATTCAACATACTAAACAATAACTCGGTTTTAATTGATTAAAAATAAATCAGGAACAATTTCAAGTAATTAAAATATTATTGCATCAATTAAGGAAAATATATTTAGGCAATGTAATGACATTGCATGTGCATAAAACAGGTGTATTCTAGTTCAAAAGATATTAAAATGAGTATACTTAAATTTAAAAAGATTATAACATGCGTTGTATTTGGTTCTTATTCCACTAGAATTCTGTAATTAAATATGAAACTTATTACTTATGAATGTCAATAAAAGCATGTTTTTGATTGGCCTGATAAATTCTTTTTTTTCCTCATTTATTTATTTCATTCACTTTACATCCTTGTAGTTCATTCCCTCCTCTCCTCCCAGCCCCATCCTCTCTTTCTCTCTCCCTCCTTCCTCCTCCTCTTTTCCTCAGAAAAAGAGAGCTCCCTTTCCCATCCACCGCAGCTCATCAAGTTGTGTCAGGACTGAAAGTGTTCTCTTCCTCTGTGGCCTGGCATGCAGTCCCGCCATAGGAAAGTGATCTAAAAGCTAGCGAGTGAGTCCCTGTCCAATGCAGTCCCCACTTTCCTTACTAGTGGACTCACATGAAGCCTAACCTTCCCATTGGCTACCTCTTTGTATGGGGCCTAGGTCCAGTTCATGCATGGTTCTTGGTTGATGCTTGGTTAGTTGGTTTTGTTGTTTTTCTTGTGGAGCTCACTATTCTCAGGGTCCTTTTCTCACTATACTCCAAGACTCCCTACGCATTCATCAGTGTTTGGCTATGAGTCTCAGCATCTGCTTTGAGGCGTTGCTTAATAAAATCTTGGTATAAGCTCTTCTTTTTATTCAGCACTTTACATGATGTATAGCAACAACAGTTGGCCAATACAGATATAGATATTTTGTGTTTGTTTTGTACTGTATTTTTAAGAGAGAGAATGTGAGTGGTTAGAGAAAGAGGAGGGACCTGGGAGGAGTTGAGGAAAAGGAAAAAATTTAATCAAAATATATTGTACAAAAAGTTTTAAATATAAAAGAATATTATGATGTTTTATTTTCTTGACTGAAGAGAATATGGTTTCTAAAAGTAAGACTATTGATAGATTTTTGAACATTTAACCCACAATGGAAAATTTTGTAAAAACTCTCATTTTATAGGAAAATTATATATCAAATGCATTTAACTGTATTTAAATTGTATTAATTATTACTACAACCTCCTATAATAAGCTTAATGTTCAATTTTGTAAATTATATTGGAAGGCAAATCAGAAATTGAAATAATAGAAACACTAGAATTTCATTTATTTTTTCCTGTCCTTTATAAAATATATTCTAACAAATTGTATGTGTGAGACGGGGAGACAGAGAGACCGAGAGAGAGAGGCAAGGGGAGATTGGGTAAAACATGTTTATTAGGGTTTGTTTTGATACGAAATTATCCTGAAATGTAAGAAGTGTCTGAAATAAAGGCTAATGTCTCACTCATTTCTGAGTCTAATTAAAGTAAGCAGAGAGTGGTGGATTGTCTCTATTCTATGCTATCATTGTAGGGACTCAGGACCCTTCCGCTAGTGGTTCTGCCATTTGCCAGGGTCTCATCCTTTGGGAGAAGGGAAAAGCCAAATCTGCTCTTAAGTACTGTCACTAGTAAAGACAACCAAAGCTCTGTCCAGGGATGTGTCCAAATATTAGCAATGTCTCTTCCAGGTCCACTTGGATAGATATACTGGAAGGAACAATATTGTATCCAGGAAGAGTGTCCATGGTGAGCACGGGCTGGTCTGTGCCTCAGTGTATCTGGGAATGGAGAAGAGACAGCTGTGAGCTTGGAGGAAGTTAGTATACTTAACAGGCAAGTTTACTTGCTATGTTATTCTGTTATTTATGTCACATTATACAAAAGATATATAAAAGCAAAAGATACAGCCTAAAATACTTAGTTTAAATAATATGTAAGACCAGTTTTGCCTTTACTATCCATTGCTTAGTAACTGTGACATATTGAGATTTTAAACTCCAGCCTCATCTCTGGCTACATCTTCTCATGGGTTCCAATAACTGACACCTAAAAAAAATATGGTCTCAATTTTGAAAGCCATTTAATGGGAGATCTGAAGCATGGGCATTCATTAATAGGATAGAAAGTTTTAATTAAGCCCCATATGCAATTATAACTTTGCTGGTTATTAACAGTGATGAGAAAAATTATACTGCTATGATCACAGCAGAACTATTAATGGGTTTCTTGATGACATAACATTTGTTTAATGGAAGTGTTTCATTTTGTGTGCAAGTGCCATCCGATGCCAATTTGTCATTGTTATTAATTTAGGACCATTTGATCTGTCACTCAATTCTAGGCCCAATTATGAGGTAGAGGATGTCAGAAGTTTTCATCTTGGCCTCTTGCCTTGCAGAGATTTTATAACAAAAACAAAATTGGGACAAACATCAAAGCGGTTTCTCTGTTAAAGGTTGAACCACTTAAAAGACACAGATGACCAGGGGTGTAGTACAAAGAGAAATTCCAGAAAGTGTTTATGTGTTTTGGGTCATTAGAGAAAAAATTTTCATGCATATTAAAATGATTTTTTTAACAACTAAATGAGCTAACTTGAAGCCCTGTCCACAGCTTTCCCAGTCTCTAATGAATCTGTGGCTGCCCCAGCCAAAAATGGGTTATCCACTTTGAGTAGGATTTGGGGGCCAGAAATGATTCTTTCTGTCTGATGGAAACTGCCCTGAAAAATACCCCACAGAGTGGAGGCTGCAGCAACAGGAAGTGACTCTCTCACAGATCTGGGCGCGTGGAAGGCTGAGACAGCAGAGCCAGAGTGTTTCTTCTGAAGCTTCTCTCCTTGCTTTGCAGACAGCCGTCTCCCTGCGGCCTTTTCCAAACCCAGCACTCCTACTTTCTCTTTCTTTGATTATATGATTGAAAATGGGTAAGGTCACATTGTCATCAGCTCCTTTAGCTTTAATTATCTCTTTGGTGGCCCTGATTCCAATAAGGTCCATCTCACGGAAAGGTAGAACTTCAAGAAAGGAGGAAATTCAGTCTTTAACAGGGATCATTTTACTTTTCTTTATCTGTGTGCATGTGTATGCATATGGGTATGTGTGTACGTGTGTGTGTATGTGTGTACGTGTGTGTATGCGTATGTGTATGTGTGTTTATATACATGCACATGAGGTGTGTGTGCCTGTGGACAGCAAGTACCTTCCTCCGTCACGGCCTTATTTTTTTAGCCAGGGTAGCTCACTAAATTCAGTTATGCCCTCTGGCCAAGTCTCTGGGATCCTTCTGTGTCCTAGCACTAGAGTTCCAGGCACCGGCCATGCCCAGCTTCAGATGGTGTCTGGGATCCACGCAGGTTCGCACCCTCTACCTACGGAGCCATCTCCCCAGCCCCCCTTTCCACCTCCAGTTCTAACACCAATGAAGTGGATCTCCGAGCTCTAGTCTCCTGTTTCACTGAGAATCCAGAAATGAAGGCAGAAACACCATGCCCCCTCCCCTGCTGTAGTCACTGCTCTCCTGCCGAACTTTCCCTCTCCACTTCCTCCTTACAAGTTTTCCTGAGGCCTCGTTCTGTAGATGAAAGGATATGAGTGAGGGATTTGCACTGATTTTAGACCCAGCTTCTCTCGGCTTCTATGTCGTTTGGCTCAGGTTTAAAATCACAGTAAGCCAAGAATCGGGAGGGGATTAGGAGAAGGAGTTTGGGTGCTGGGTCTGTGGGCCCCTCCCATTCATGTCCTCGTCAAGGAGGGCTGGGGAAGTTCCATCTGTAAAGTGCTTACAAATGTGAAGACCTGAGTTTGATCCCCAGAACCCATAGAAGGCAGCCAGCTGCAGTGGATCATTTGCTGTCCCAGTGTCAGGGACGGAGAGAGCAGATCCCTTCCAGCCAGCCAGCGTAGGCTTCTCAGTGAGCCCTGGCTCCAGAACAAGAGAGTGATGCTCCTGAGGAATGACTCCTGAGGTTACTAACTTCACACACGCGCACACACACACACGCACACACACATACACACACACACGGGCACACAGACACACATGTACATAAACATTACACACCATATGCACATATATACACCACACAATTCATGTGCACACAAGCGTACACAAACACACACAACTCCAAAATGAAAAGTGCGGTAGGCCTCAAGACGAGCTTTCAGACACAGGAGCTGCGGATGGAGGGAGAGGGCAGTGCAGTTCCCAGAGTGTTGAGTGGAGCACCCAGGGTTGAACCGGGAAGCTGTGTTTAGATTGGGTGAGTGTTAGACACAGGTGTATGGAGCTGCGTACAACTGAAGTTGAAGACAGAGTAAGGAGAAACAGAACAATAAAGAGAATAGAGGAAAAACAATTCGGCTTTCTCCTCTTAGAATATATGTCCCTCTGGTTGGCCTTGAGCTGACTGACCTGGAACTCACAGAGAACCACATCCCTACAGACTTCTGAGACTAAAGACATGTGCCAACCATGCCTGCATTCCTCTTGAAATTTTAGATTAATAGGTTGTATTCTAGCTCAAATACTTCCTAGTAGGGTGAGAGTGGGAAAAATACTCCTTTTATCATTGTTCCTCGGCTTTGCCTTTAAAAAATAACTAATAAAAACATTTATTCACAGCATCACTGAGGAAATTAGAAGAAATAATGAAGGTAAAACACGCTGTAAATGTTTTCTGTGTATTACTACCTTCTGGCACTAAGGAAATAAGTTCAATTCTGTTTTTAGTTCTCGCCTGAAAAATGGAGTTAACTGTACCGCATTAGAGAGACTTCTTCACTCTTGTAACCAAAAAGCTGACAACATAAACTTAAGGGATGGAAGGTATATTTGGGCTAACAGTTTGGGAGCTGTTACACTCATCCTCCTTGACACCGCTGATTGTCAATGGGTTGAGGTGGAATCGCACAGTATGGCCGAGGAAGGCGCTGTTTCTGTCTGGTGGACAGCAACGAGAGAGGGAAAGAGAGTGGGGTCAACAACTTTCAAGGTGATCCACTTCCTCAAGGTAGCTACCACCTCCCAAAGTCTCTGGATACACAGAAGCTGCGACCCCCACATTCTATACAGGCACCTTTGCAAGAGAAGCCATAGTCAAACCATACAAGCACTGTTCTCAAAAGAGTGCTGTGAGAAATGCTTTTGTTTTCTAGACTTCCTTCACATATTTATTTAATGTAACTGCACAAATAAATTTAGAAATGCACAAATAATTTATATGTAAATGTGATTTAACCACATAGTATATATTATTTATATAAAATTTTAGATGAGTAGTTTTTTTTTTTTACATTTGAGAGAGCACACGCAATTTGTCATTCTGACAATATATTTAAGAGGAGCCACAGCAATATGCCAGTGATAGCTACCAATAGGGTTGGACGAGTGTGGTTCTCCATGGCTGCTAATAGTAACGGTATAATTATGCACAGAGAATCGCAATAATCAAACCAACTGAGAATCAGACTGTGCTGTAGTCTATATGCTGGTACATGCCCTGGCAATTCTAGACATCTTTAGTAACAAAGTACTTCTCCTCTCTCTAGAAAACCATTTGCACTTTGCCATCATTTTCTCATACCCCTCCAACTTTTCCCCTTCCCTAAAGATGCTCTGCACAGGTCTGTTGGCCTGATCAACAGTATTAACAGAGAGGACCCTGCACACATACCAGTTGAAGTTATATCCAGTGGCCCAAGGATTTACTCTACTGATTATGTCTGCTTGTGTGAAGTACTTAGCTTTGCAGTGTATTCAGCACTGATCTGATTTGCAGCTGCCAAGGTTAGGTCATCCTGATTGAGATTCAACACATTTTCTGGATGCCTGCTCTCTATTAGCACTCAGTCTGGCTGCAGTGAGGATCAGCTGGGAAACAGCTGAAAGGATCGATGGCTGTGTTTCACTTCCGGCCAATTAAACCAGAATTTCTCAAGGCTGAAGCCTGGTCACTGAGAACGTTGCAATCTTCTCAAGTAATTCTGCTACGAAGCTCAGGGTGAGAAGAGCTGAGGCAGGTAGCTCTCAGCATGATGAGCCTGGCTTTGTGGTCATGGATCCAAGAGCCTCTTACTGCCTCATTTTTTCTCATCTGTAAGGAGAATGAGAGACTCCATTTCAGTGGGTTATCATGAGATATAAATGAGATCATCCGTACAATGCATTTGGGATGGAGCCTGGCATACAGTATGAAGCTGATAAATACTATTACCGTCTAACAGCATTGTTTGCACGCAGCCCTGCAGAGAGCAAATGTGGCTCCTTATATGAATGAGGAAAACACCTTGCTTATTCAGCAGAGATTTTGTGAGAAAGCAAAAAACTGTTAACTTAGAGCTCACTATCATGGTACCAAAACATGTTGTTCATTAAAACCTACTGAACAGAGGTGCCTACACGCCTATAAACAAAGTGCAAATGTCATAGCTATTATTTTCTATTGTTTATTTCCAGCCAGTCCCATGCTTTAGACTCTACCAAGGAGTATCCTGCCTTGGCTCTGGGCGCAGGGTACTTCCACGCTTTGAAACATCTTCCTGTGTGTTTTATATCTCCTTCTGTGAGAAGCAGATGATAAAGGCAAAAAGCTCAGGGACCCTGAACCTGACCATGCAGGGTCCAGTTCTTGCCTAGAACAAATCATTTCCACAGTCTGGGGTAATTTTCCTTCACTGATGTTGCAGAAGATTGGACTGCCAGATGGAGCGGACATAAACTCAAACTGTTGAAAGAGGTAAATATGCCACACCCCCTGGAGGCAGCTCCCACACTGTATGGTTTACATAAATCATGCACTTATCAAGACTCTACGCTCACATTTCAACAGGGGAATTGCTGGGCCATTGTCACTGCGTTCTCTTAGGCCCACCTGTCTCTTATTAATACAAGCCAAAGAAGACAATCCAATAAATATGCATATTCAGAAAAGGGTCATAGTGCAGCTTGAAAGGAGCAATATAAGGCACCCCAAAAATGCTCGTGAAACATAAAAACATGATCCTATGTTTTGTGTCCCCTAGCCCAATGGGGGAAAGAAAGACTGTGTGGGTTAATGTATCATGCTTGCACCTACTTAATTCCTAAAGCATACTTTCCTCATGTGCAAAATAGAACTAATCACAATACATTCTGCAGAACTGTTGAATAGAATGAAAAAAAAAAAATAGTGACTAGCCTAGCACAATATAACTAAGGAAAGCCACAGTGTCATGCTAATTATACTAAAGGTTACATAAGGAACATCACCAATACTTATTAAATGTGGGCCTTGGGGCAGCTTGTAATCAGCATACAATGAAGTTACAATCAGTATAAGCTGGGTGAACTCAAATAAAGGAATTCCTACTTCGAGAAAGTGCAATACTTCTTAGAAAGGTGTAAATAAATCCATCTTGGAAGGAAAATGGTTCCTTTCCATTGAGAATACAGACTGGAACATGAGAATAGAAAAAGAAGAAAAGCCTGTAGGGACCTCCAGTCACTATTCAGGGGTTAATGGGCCAGACTGACCCCATCTTATGATTAGAAGCCATTTTATTACAAGGTCAAAATAATTTCATTTCTGTTTTCAGTAAAACTTAAGCTTTACTTGACCCATTTTCTGAAATTTGATGTGTTCCACACCCTATCTATACTCTGATGATACCCTGATAAGATGAAGTGTTTTGCCAAATAAATTTGGTATTTTCTGCCCAATTTCTAGGTAACCAAAACCCCTCCAACCCCCACCCCAGCCTTGCAGTTTGGGGATCTAGATAAGCCTGTCTGTCCCTTGTGTTCAGAACACACTCTCAGAACACACATTTAGGGAGCAGCAGTTGCTGGACCAGCTTTTTATTCTTGTTCAGTGAGATTAACAGCATGGGTGACGTGCTTGAGTGAAGACTTCAAGGAGCAGGTGAGTGATAAGCTTAAAAACTTTTCCCATAAACTAACAAACACTTCAAACTTCCCAGTGGGCTTTCAGTGATCCCTGTAGTCAGGATGATAACTGGTGACTTTGGCATCTGCCTTTTGTGTGATGAGCAGAAGAATTACATTTCTAACTTGAGACAGATACAGCTGACAAAATTATCCCAACATCAAGCTGATCAGAACAACCTTTTGCTAACCAAAAAGATTATTGTGGGACTCTTTCTGAAACAATCACCTATGGAATGGTGAGTAAATGAATATCCAACCTATGGACCAAAGACAGGGTGGCTCCCGAAAGGCTTTGTTCCTGGGTCCAATATTGGCATACTTTTTTAAAACTCTTTTATTTACATTTCTTATCTTTTTGTTCCTGCCCCACCCCAATCCCTTCCAACACCCCAACACCAGATCAGAGAAAGAAAGGATTAATGGGAGAGGGGTCTCAGTTCTTTCTTAGCTGCTTCCTGCTAGTTAGGGTCATCAGGTTCCTTGGAGCCAGTCCAACCCTCATTTCAGTAGATCTCCAACTTCTTGTTTCACAGCAGCAACCAGGAGCAGCAAGGGAGAAGCAAGAGCAGCCTTGTTCTTTCTCCAACCTCCACTCTCTGGGCCCTGGCATTTATTCCCTCTCCAGAGTCCTCAGATTTAAACAATCTGCATCTAGCAAAGAGCTCCTCTCAGAGCGTGCATGAGGCAAATAGTCTGCTGCTGTGGACCATCTGAATCATCCCACACTGCGCACCTGCGTCCAAACCAAAAACATGTTTATATCCACAATAGTCCAGTTTGCATTTTTGTTTTGGATTCTAAAACCACAAGGTGGGGTGGCTAAGATATGGAGATTCTACAGATGCTTACCTGGCAGCTAAAAGCAACAGTCGTTTGTTTCTGCTACTTCTCCAGGTCTTTCTAGTCCAAGTAACAAATGAGGTCATGCTTGGCAAAGGCCAGTAAGAGCAGTGCTTTAAGTAAATTATTAAATAAATCAATATCTAATTATTGGCCTATTACCTTATTTTACTTCAAGATGAGTTCTCTCTGTGTCTCTCTGTGTCTCTCTGCCTCTTTCTCTCTCCCTCTGCGCGAGCGTGTGTGTGTGTGTGTGTGTGTGTGTGTGTGTGTGTGTGTGTGTGTG
>NW_026596240.1:2599715-2627276 GCF_907164565.1 Psammomys obesus | reverse complement strand
GTGTGTGTGTGTGTGTGTGTGTGTGTGTGTGTGTGTGTGTGTGTGTGATATGTGTATGCAGGTCAAAGGGCAGTGTCAGGTGTCTCCTCCAGTTACTCTTCATCTTATGTTTTAGTGTCTCACTACACCTGGAACTTGCTGATTCCATTAGGCTGGCTGCCCAACAAGCCCCAGTGAGCCTCCTGTGCCTGCCTCCCCAGCGCTGGGATGGTGGCTGCGCATCGCCATGTCCATCTGTTTATTTTCAATGTGGGTATTGAAGATCCAGCCCCAGACTCTATGCTCACCTAACAGGTCATGTGCTGAGTCGCCTCCCAGTCCCAGATGAGGATAGTTTTGTTTTGTTGTGTTTATTTGTTTGTTTGCTTGTTTTTTAATTATTTTTATTAATTACAGTTTATTCACTTTGTATCCCTCCTGTACCTCCCTCCCACCTCCCCTCTCAATCCCACCCATGCAAAGAGCTGGCTTGTGTCAACCCTAAATACTGATCAAATCTAGGCTTCAGTTGCACTCTTGTGGTTTCTCCAGAAAGAGGTGGATCTACTAGCTGTGTCAGCAATAATAACAATAACAAAAGAATAACAGCTTTAAAAAATACAAATCAAATGAACACCAGTCACTTGTGGGAGACCTGGAGTTTTGGCAAAGCAACATGGCAGGTTCTGAGCTCTGAAGAGTTAACAAAAAAGCAGATGTGTTTTGGGGGGTGATTAAAACCTCTAGTTGTGGGGCAAGGTCATCATTAGCATTATCATAAGATTTCTTAAAATTTATCCTTTGAGAATGCCATACATGTATACAATGTATTTTGTTCATACTCATACACCATAACAACTCTGAAGCCAGCCAGCCCACATCCCAAACCCTAATACACCACAGTCTGAGGAGAAGTCCTGGCTGAGGAGGGTAGTGCTCAGCAGGAGTACATCTGGTGCGCAGGTACTGCATCTGTCCTGGGCAGCCATTGTGTCTGTCAACTTGTGTGCTTTAAAGGGCTAAGGATTCACACAAGCAAATGCACAGGTGAGCACACCGATCCATGTGTGGCTTGCTTACCTAGTAGGAACAGAACCACAGCACCACCATGCTGGCTGAGAAACACTGGCCGCGTCATTCAAATGGCTCTGGGAGGGGCTGCAAGGGGCTGCACACACCAATCACCGCACTGAAGTCTTGAGCCCTGAGAGAGCCTGCAGCCCAGAGCAAGAACAATCTATTACCAGCTTTGGACGCAATAGCCACAGAAGTTTGACTTAAACTTCTTCCAGGTAATAAATGCGGAACAGGTTTAAAAAATTGTTATTCTCAGAGTTCCCACAAGGGGATTGTTTGTGTGTAGCTTTAGTCTGGATGGTGACACAATTGGGCTCGGAAAAGTTCTTTCCTATTGAGGCCATGACTGATAAGATAACAGTGGGTCAATCTGACAACTAAACTGTCCTATATAACATGTAAGCAAGGAGAAGTTGAGAACTAGAGGGGGGAGACAAGAAGTGCGGGGAGGGCCTTTATGACAGGAAGTGGCTGCAAAGCAAAGTGGCATGTAGGAAGTTTCCAGGGGCAGGGGAGCTGAGGAACGTTGAGAAACACACGTACCTAGCACCGCAGTTACAACTATTGATGTGATAGGAGCCATCTTTTGTCTTCCCCCATTTTGTCAGCAGACCTGTGACACATTTCAATACTGTCGCTGTTTTGCTGGGGTAGCATTTGAAGGCAGAGTTCTGTGTTCTGAAGCTAGGGAAGCTGAGTGGAAGCACTGAAAATAATCATAAAAATGAGCTGGAAAATGGTGAGGGTGCAGGGACAGGCGCTGGATCACGACCCCAGGGATCCTTGGGAATCTAGTGAAGAAGCTGAGCTTCTCACAGGGTGTCCATTGGGTGGGGGAAATTTATTCACATCTCAAAAATCAGGGTCATTTGTGTATAGAATACATTCAAATAACATCCAAAATGTCTGACAGGCACAGCTTTCCCTGTAACCACAACCAATTCAGAGCACACCAAACACTGCCGGCATATAAATATATATATACACATATTCCTAATTTCCTTTTAATCTTAGACGATTTTATGCATATATATAACTCATGTCTGTTATACCTACCCCCAACTCTCTCCTCCGATTTTATCCAGACATCTCCCAACATGTCACCCTCCCACTTTCACATAACCGGCCCCTGCACACATTCCTTTCTCTTTTGTAACCTCCTCATCCAACTAGTGCTGGCTGCTAAAATGATGATTGATCTTTTTGCATTGAACTTGTGCAGATTTTATGGGGGTAATCACAGCTGCAATGCGTTCATGAGAAGACACATACGATTTAAGGCCTATTTTTTGAAGCAAATGGGCAATGATAATTTTCCCCATCACTTTGCATTCTGGTTAAGCTTTCAGTTAATCACCCACCCCATTCTGTAAATGCCTGTTACAAGCAGCCCTGACTTTCTATGTCCCTAAGGTTAATGCCTTCTCTGTCTGTGGCCCACCTGGAATATAGCATGCATTTATTTCCCAGCTTCATCTCCATTCACAGTGCTTAGTTTGTGAAGCAGGTAAGTAGACCACTCATTCATCCCAGCAGAAAGCATTCTTCCCAGCAAGCCGAGCAGGTCTCTGTGTGTACATAGCCTGTATCAGCCACTGTTTCCATTACACCTTCACTGACAAAAATCCTCATCCAAAAATCACATTAAAAAGAAAGCCAAGGGTACATGAGGAAGAGTTAAAAGTCCAAGAAGGACAGGATATATTTTTGTTCAAGAAAAGGGTCATTTAACTCAGCTGAAAAAGTATAAACTGCTTTCCAGCAAAGAAAAAAAAAAAGCAGAAATAGAAGAGGATGGAGGGAGCAAGAAGAAGATGAGGAGGAGGGAGAGTAAAAGGAGAAGGAAACAAGAGTCAGGGGGAGAGGGAAGGAGTAGTTGAAGAAAGAAGAAGAGATGGATAGGAGGTAAAAAAGGGAAGGAAGGGAGGGAAAGGGAAAGTGAGGAAAAGATTTTTGCCAGGATGATTTTTTTCTATGTAATGGCAAAACTGGAGCCCACATGAAGCACATTTGGCTCGGTCTCAGTAAGATAGCTCTAATAGCTGCATCCGACCACACTGAAAACACTTCTGTAGAGTTTCAGGAAGCTAGAAGATCAAGAGGAGTCTGGGTTGCCATTTGTCAGACATCCTCCAAGGGGGGTTCAGGAAACTAGAAACAAACCAGAGATGTCTCTTGCTTCCAAGTCTCTTGAACATACCAAGTAGCCACTCCAGCTATACCCACGCAGGAATCCCATCTCTGCCACAGGAATCCAATCTCTGCCACAGGAATCTCAAGGCACTCCATCACAGAGGATAAATCCAAATGTTTTTGCTGTTGTCTTAAGGAAGAGAATTAAGTACTCTTTCAGCTGATTGTTCACAAAATGAACTGTGAAGAAACCAAGAGAAACATAACTGAGTGTATGCAGCCATTAGGTCAATTCTTCCCTTCTGCAGTGAATGCAGGCAAGAGTTTAGAATACTACTTGCTGAGCCAAGAAGTGACTAACAAAGATAAGGTGCCCCTCCAAAACAAAATCACTGCCTAGTGATTGCTCAAACGAAAACTAGAGCTAACATAAAGGCATTTTGCAGTTGTCATTAAATTCTCAACACAGTGGACATTAAAATTCGGAGATTTACTGGATAGATCCAAACTGATCATATTTACCTCTAAAATCACATTTCTGGGACGGAGAGATGACTCAGGGGTTAAGAGCTCTTGATGTACCAAGGACCATACATGGAGAGAACCTAGACCCCCTGCTCAGATGTAGATCATAGGCAACTCAGTCTCCATGTGGGTTTCCGAGTAAGAGGACCGGGGGCTACCTCTGTCATGAATTTGGTTGCCTGCTCTTTGGCGATAAGCCCTTGCCACAGAGGAAGAGGATCCAGGCAATCATGATGAGACTTGATAAGCTATGGGCACATAGCAGGAGAGGAGAACTCCCCCTTTCAGTGAACTAGGGGGAGGGGACAGCTGGGAAGAGGGAGGGAGGGTGGGACTGGGAGGAGATGAGGATATTATATATAATCAGGATATAAAATTAATAAATTGTAAAAAAAAAAACTTAAAAATAATAAAATTTTAAAAAACCAAAGATCTCTTGCTGTTCTTGAAGCAGGCAATTCCATTTCCAGCACCCACATGGTTTCTCAGGACCATCTGTAACTCCAGTTCCAAGGATCTAGTGCCCCCTTTTGGGTACTGCATGGGTGTTGGCACATACAAATAGGCAAACACAAATATAAAATAAAAATAGAAGCATAAATCTTTCTCCATATTTTGAGAGAGCAGAAGGGCAGAAGGAAAGTCATAGAAATGGAAATATGGAGAGACTTACTGTGCCAATGGTGCTGTGATGGCATGCCATTCGTGCTAACTGCAGTAAGACTAGATATCGTATTGGCTGATTGCTACATCGTGGGCCTTTCCATCAGTGTGATTTGTGTACCCAGTGAAGCTACATTGGAGAAAACTAATGTTTCCTTTGAGGGAAGTTGTCAACTGAAAATAACTTTTAGATTAAGGACGGGGAGTGGAGCTGAATGGGTGGGGAGGCGAAGAGGATTTGGAAAGAGGCAAGGGTTGGAAAAACATGAACAAAATACACTGTATAAAAAAATTTTTTCAACTTAAAAAAAAAGTGTAGTTATGGCCTTTACCAATAGAAGAATCCACACAAAAAGTGATAAGGACTAGCCTCATCTCAAGAGCTGATGCAAGCCACAAAAGCCATCAAGTAAACTGGACTTTACACTTAGAACTAGAACTAAAGGATTCAACATTAGAATATTTCTTTCAATGCTTGCAAATAACAGCCAGCCAATAACTTGATGTCAACACTCTGAGATGTTAAGACCCTCTTCAAGCACCCCTCAAGACTTCTGACCTCAGAACTGTGGAATAATCTGTTGTTTTAAGCTACCAGGTATATAGTAAGTTAAAGAAGGTAATTTAAGGAGGCATTGTTCCCCATGGAAGAGAAGAATGATGTAACCCTTCTACAAACCTTGCTTAAACATCCTTAACAGCTCTTATTAAAAGGTCACCCTGGTCAGTACTTAAGACAGGGAAGGTGTGTCTTCTGTGACCCCAGTTCTGAGCCCCTCAGGCATTTTTGGTGATTAACACACTACCTATTTCTTTCCATTATCAGAGCTTTAAGTCAAGTTAAATGCACATCATTTAGTGTGACCCTACCAGGGAATGCTTTGCTTTAACTGAGATCAGAACTCAGCCAAGGAGTGGGGATTAAAGAACAAAGGAGAAACTATCATTTTCCCTGGAACCCTTGGAAGACAGGAATAATGGCAAGTGCTGAATATGTAAGTAGAATTAGCAATAACTTTGTCTCTATGCAAGTGCTAGAGTTGAAAAAATACAACTGGCAGCTAATAATAGGGGGGCAAGAGAGATCTGGGTGTGTCCTGTCTCAACATTACTCTTCAATGGTGTGGACTTCAAGTTTATCAACATTAACTTTAAATGTTTTAAGATAAAATATATACGGAGAACCAAAGTATGAAAGGTCAAGAATCCTCTCCCTCAATAGACTCCCCTATTTCGCCCTATTAATTTCATTGATTTTACTTTGTGAAAGACACAAACACCCATAAGCATATGAAATGTTTTTTTTTTCCCCTTCATTGAAAAGTCAGTATCAATCTGGAGAGAAAAATAGACCCAAATGGAAGACTGACCTCTACCCATTTTACCCCATGAAAATATTTAGGCAGGACCCAGTGAGTTTAACAGAGGCTGTCTGTACCCTCATCATCAGTCTTCCCTTCACTAGAGAGGGAAACATCAGTCAACATGTCCACCTTCTGACTTTCACAACCAATTAGCTGTTGACTTCACACCCGAAAGGACAAAGCTTAGGAAGAATACAGGGTTCATCACCAAAAAGATCTATCTTTAAGATGTGGCCCACCCGCATAGCCTGACAATGATGTCCCCCTGCTTAAGTCTTAGATTTCTCACTAAAAAAATGGAGCAGATATAGTAAGTCATGCATAGAATTCCCATGGGGATATAGGAAATTATGTGTGTAATATATTCATTACACTCCAGGTATATATTAAAGGGCCAGGCAATATTAATGGCTGTCAGTAAAATCACTGTTCTAGTCTCAAGAACAGTAAAATAGCCAAAAGGAGTAGCTCAGGGGTATGTGATACTAGTATGAGGTCTGAGTTTCATGATCATTCACAAGAGAAAAGTGTACCTTAGGAAGGAGACATTCCCATCCTTTATAGGGCAAAAGAGCAGAGTAGGGTGGGAGAGATGGCCAGGCTGAGGTTCAGATGGGCCATGCACTAACTGTGTAATCCAGAGCAGACTGGATCTCACTGCTGCTTGGGCTACACTGTACATGGGCTAGGCCTACCCTTAAGTCCCCAGCATCAGCACAGCCTTGTTGGGAGCTGTGACTCCAGCAGCCTGCTTTGATATTTAAATCTCTGTGGAGAGATGGCTTTTAGCAGGCCTTTTCTAATGGAAGAGAAGAACTTTCAAGTCCATCTCCTTTTGTTTGTGACAGCAGGTGGGATAGCTTGTGAGGGTCACACCTCTTCCTCAAGGAGCTTGTGAAAATTAACCCATTGTTCTGAGATGTTTTACTGGCTGAAAGTAACTCCTCACAAATAAAGAGGTCAGAGGGCTGGAAGCAGAGGAGGAGGCAGAGACTTGAGACTTGCTGCTCGAGCTGTTTGCTGCAGCAGCCTGCCTTTTGCTGTGGCTGTCAAGTCTAGACCTTTAAAAAGTTTCCTGTGTGCTGTGTGTTATTTTATTAATATCAATCCTCACTCTCGACTCGAGAACCGTTCGACTCTGCTGGCTGGCTCCGGCACAGCCTCCAGAACCAAAGTGTCTTTCTACCATTCCTGCTGTTTTGAGGCAGGATCTCACTTGATAGCCCAGGGTCAAAGCCAGTGTCCTTCTTGTCCACTTCATGAATTCTCAGATTGCACACATGCCTCACGACACTCAGCTCTTCTGCTGTATCTTGGCAAACATTTTATAGGTTCTAACTAATATTCATCAAATGTTCAGATGATATTAGACTGAAAAGGAGTCTTTATAAACCAGTTTTAAATGAATCTGAACAGATTAGAGTGGCAAGCAGATCTCGCTTTGGTAAGAGGATGCCATTGCTGTCAACTGGGATAAGAAAATGGCTGAGCAGCAGCCAGAGAGAAAAGTTCCAAAGGAGAGACCAGTCCCTAATGGGCCTCCTCTGTCTTGGTTCCCATCCTTCATTCCTTTCTTCCTTCCTTCAATGTTTTCCTGAGACTTTCTTCCTATAGATTACTTTAAATTTCAGAAATAGCCAGGTAGTGGTGCTGCACACCTTTAATCCCAACACTGGGTGAGGGTGGGCAGAGACAGGCAAGTCTCTAAATTCTAGACCGGCCTGGTCTACAAAGCAAGTTCCAGGACAGCCAGGGCTATACAAAGAAACCATGTCTTGAAAAACCAAAATAGAGAGAGAGAGAGAGAGAGAGAGAGAGAATAAAAATAACTAAATAAATCCCAGAAACAATGGGGCTGGCTGATAAACATAATAAGACAAAGGATAGAAACCACCACTTAAGCAAGAGTGATGCTCTAAGATAGCAGATTTTGAGACAATGACTCCTCAGTCTAAGGCAAGCAGCTTGTTCAGTGAGAGACCCTTAGTCAGGAAAGTAAGGTGGAAAGTGATTGAGGAAGGCACCAACATGGATCTCTTGCTTCCAAGTGCACACACTCACATATACGGAAGCATACACCATGCACACAGAGAGAGAGAGAGAGAGTGGAAATTATTGTCCTACGAAAAGGATGGTCACTAAGTCTTGCAATTGCTCCTCAGCTGTTCTTCTGTTCTTCTGGTAGAGCCTCTGCCCTCAGAAGAACTAGCAATGAAAAGTCAGCCCACAGACAGTCCCAGACTGCCTTTCCTTCAATGGGCTTCTTCCTGCTCAAAGGAATAACTGACTGAAAAGATTTTGTACACTGACTAACCCAAAGTTCACTCCAAAAGGTCAAGTCTGCCAGTTTAATACATACAGTGATTTTTCTAACCTGTTGTGGATGTTTTAGTTTATGCTATGTGAACATGTTTTTATTAAAATTTCAAGTTGGGGGTTTTAGTTTGTCCACACCTGTTAAGCGTCTTGTGCAGAGCGTGGTCTTTGCCAGGTGGAATTAGTTGAATTCTGAGGACTCTGAGGGGTTTAAATATGACAGCCCAGAGGAGGAAGGTGTAACTGCTTGGAGCAGGACTGCCTGCTGCTGGTTCGTCCTCCTGCTTCTGATTTGCTGGTTACCTGGGTTGGACAACTGATATTAGTATTGCTCCCAAAAGAATCCCATGACCCTACTCAGCAGGAAATAGCAGAGAGAACTCTGGCCACCGGCCACTAACCTTCTTTCCCTCGTACCTGGTGTTGAGGGATTGGAAGGGAGATAGAAGCATTTAATAACCCTAAATAAAGTCAGTTTGCTAAAAAATCAAAGTCAGCACTAACCCCTGCTTTTCCCTTTACATTCTTACCCCAATGACCACCACCAGTGGCAGAAGCCAGCACGGAGCGGGTTGCACCATATTTGTTGGCTCTCCATTCCTCCTGGTAGTGACACAGAATTCTTCCTAGGCACGTCTAAGATCTTTCTTAGCTCTGTCCCTTTCTCAGAATAGGCTTACAGAGGAAAGGGTGTTAGGAACTAACCTAGGAATGACTAAGAAGATCACAGCTGGATAGGGGCTCTGTGTACTCTGAAACTTCGTTTCATCTAAGGTGGAAGGGTTGTTTCCCAAAAACCTCAAATCTAGGAAACCCTATGCTATTACCCTTCAAAAGTTCAGACCTGGGCCCAAATGCTCCAGCTTTTCTATCTGCACACACAAGCAGGAAAAGCCTCCCACCCCACGCCTAATCATCACCCTAATCATCACAAACTCTGAGCCCAAACTTGTCAGTAAATGTAAACCTGCATTTAGCCAGTCACAAAAGGCAGGCAAGGAAAAGCCAAATGACTGAAACAGAGAAAGAGGAAAGTATCAGCAGGAGAGGAAAATGGCACTAGGAAGCAGAGGCCAGGGCTTCTGCAAGTGCAAAGCTCCCCTCATGGAGCAAAGCCCATCAAAGCAGATGACACCCACATAAACCCTCACATAAAGAGCAGAAAACCAAGATTAAGCCAAGGCTGAAAATGGGCAGGCAGGGACCCCTGGGTCTCATGAACTGCGCAAGTGAGGCTGACAGTCCCAGTTGCCTTCCAGAAAGAGTCATATTCTGGCTGAGTTCAAAAAGTCAACCCAGACTTTCCTCTTTGTCCCAGGAAGGCGGGCTGCAGCAGACATCAAGTACTCACCCGGTTCCTGCCATCTCTCCTTTTTGAACAGTTACTTTGTACACAGCACACAGCTCCAGGGTCCAGTGGCTTAAGAGGATGCTAATCAGAGAGGATGCTGTGAAGGTCAACGGAGCACCCTGCCTGCAACTCCTGGAGCTGCGGAAAGGTTTGCGGAGGGATTAGAGAATGGTTCTGCACGCCTCTGCTCCGGTTGTCTCTTTGTTTTTAATGTTTTAAATATTTGTTGCATCTTTTGTTTCCATCGGGGCTGCATTGTGTGAGGCGCCTCAGAGAACAAAACAGGGCATCAGGTGCCCTGGATCTGGAGCTTCAGGTGGTTGTGAGCCACCCAACACGGGTACTAGGTGCTGAACTCAGCTCTTAACCGTCTGAGCCATGCCCCCAGCCCTCTCTTTCTTTCAACAGCAACGGCATGTAAGCACCATTCCTAACTACAGTACAGGAGGAAAAACTAGAAAAAAAAAGTCCAACTCAAACAGGCCACTGCAAATAAGGGCTGTCATGACTCACCACAAGCCAGAAACATGTTTATATCTCATTAAAACAGCCCTAATTCGCCGGTGAGAAAACTGACGCATGAAGGGCTTAACCCACATCAGACGACAAATTCATAGAAGAACAAGCCCTACAGGCAGCCACCAAACTCTCCTGCTCCCTACCATATACGATGCCACCAGAATCCCGCTTGTCTCCCGGTATTCCAGGACAGTTCCTAAAACACCCCAACACCCTTACTGACACCTGAAATTCTCATCCCTCAGACGTGTGAGAGTCACCACATCTGGAAACACGGAGCGTAATCCCTGATCTCTTTGCCTGCATTGCCCTCTACTGGCAGCTTTAAGCCGCAAGTCGCCCCTTTTCCTCTAAGGGTGGAAAGCCAGGATCGGAAGTGTTTCCTTCACCGTGACAACTTCTGCGCATCTGCTGAACACGTCCTTCTCGTGGGATCCCTGAAACTGATTTCTTCTCCCTTCGCACCGTCAACCAGACCCTGTTGCCAACACCACAGACATCCATCTCCAGGTGTCCCTGCTCTCCTTGATGTGACCAATCCATTTCTCTTAATCCTGTCTTTGATCGGTTCTATGAAGGTTTCATTTTAAGATGAAATACGGCGTCACCTAACTTACTTACGATGGACAGTTTAGTCCTATTTAAAAGATACTATGCTAGCGTACTTAAGGTTAATGACATGTCTCATGTAACATACAATTAGTAAGACAGTAAAAACAACTTTCTGTATTGTCTGGATAAACTGAATTCTAAAAGTCAAGCCTACAGAAATTTGTGTTGGCAAATCTTTTACTGAATAGTTTTCAGTGAGCCAATACTATGCAAATAATTAATCCCCGGAAATGTGTTTGCCATCCTCTAGACCTGTCTGCTTTCGTGTTTGATCAAGGTTCATATCAGCCTCCAGCACCATGAATTTTAAAAACACAATCACAAATAACACTTTCTTTTCTGAGTTTCTTCCTTCTTTCCTGCCTTTCTTTTCCTTTATTTATATTGTTTTTTTACTATGTAGCCCAAGCTGGTCAAAGCTTGGCACCCCTGTACCGCCCCCTCCCCTGAATTTCTTCTCTTTGCATTTTTTCCTGGTGTTGCTGCAGTTGAATGACCAAATCTAACTGACTACAAGATAGTAGTGGTGCGTACCATTAATCCTAGCACTCAGGAGGCAAAGACAATACAGAAAGTTGATTTTACTGGAGTTCAGCGCCAGCCTGGATTACAGAGTGAGTTCCAGGACAGCCAGGGCTATACAAAGAAATCCTGTCTTGGAAAAAAAATAAATAAATAAAAAAAAAAATATATATATATATATATATATATATATATATAGTGTGGTGTGTGTGTGTGTGTGTGTGTGTGTGTACATATATGTGGTGTCACCAGGCTAAAAGGTTGTTAATGATATAGAAACAAAGATAAGTAAACACACTCTTCTCTTGCCATATGCATTACCTTTTTTCCCTATAACTCATCTGGGGTCTCCTGATGGCACTGACCAAGGCTCAGTGTTATAAGAGAAGACTCAAACATAGAATCTTGCAAGATCTTAGTGGACAGTAAGCTACATCACAGACACTTCACTGAGACATCAGTCAGTGCTACAACATGGTGGCATCAATCTCCAAATCCCTGATCCTCATGACAGACTAGCACCAGCTAAGATTAGCCAAAACTAGGATAGCAGACTTCAGCTGACTGATAATTTAAGATGAAACTAATTTCAAGGTGAACACTAGTGATCTGCATTCCCTCTTACATATAACATGAAGTGTGGGGTTTCTTCACTAAAGGATAGATATTGTCTAGGGAAAATACCTTTCTAGAAATATATATTTGATATACCTCTATAGACAGCAATTAAATCTCAAATGATCACAGAAATTCTTATCATTTATTATGGGCCTATGGAGATATTATCTGGATCTTGGGAATAAAACTCTGAGATGTCATCAGAGGAGTCCAGTAAGTAGACCACAAACATGTTCCTAGGTCTCTTCCAACTTCCCTGCTCAATTTCCCTAAAATATGCGTTTTAGAAATAGACTTTCCTCTGGGGAAATTCTTTATGTGCACTTTAAAATACCTAAAATTTGTTGTAAGTCAACCAAGGGTGAAAAACAAGAAGACTGCTTCTCAGAACGTTACCTTATCTGTCACCCACAGCTTTGCCCACCGCCACTTCGGCCCCATCTTCATATCACATACTTTTCCCCCAGCCTCCACTTCTGGGGTTTTCTTATTTAGATCACTATGCTTATTTTCACTCTGTAAAATCTGTTAGTAGCAAGGGCCACATGGGGAATGGGTACTGCAAAGAGATGTCACAGAACCTGGACTTCCAGAAGCACAGTTGAAAATGGAGTCCCAGCAGATTGGAATAATTCCATAAGAATTTAATAAGGAAGTCACTTACAGACAAGTGTTTCCCATTGTTAGGTGGCTTGTCTTTTTAGAAAAAGCTGATGGAGTCAGTAGGCTTGGGGAAACAAGGAGAATGTGCTCCCAATATTTAGAGGGATTAATCATGACCATGGATGTTTTATATAAAGAAACACAGATGGAGAGTCAGGGAATTTCCATGAAATGGTGTAAATTTTTTTTTCTTTTTTTTTTTTTTTTTTTGGTGGAAATCCTCCAAGAAAGAACACAGGAGCTGTGGGGCAGGGCAGGATGGGGAATGAGAGTCCATCAGTCGAGGTCCTGAGAGCTAATGTCTTTGGCTGGATAGCTTCTCTCAGCAGAGGCATGGGATATGATTGTCCTAAGTCCAGCATCCTTCCAGAACTCTTTGCTCTCAGAGCCACCCACCCTTCCCCAAGTATCTGTGCCCTTGCAAGGCGCCTTGACATTATCCTTCCCAGCCAGAGCTTTTTTGTTGCTGGCTGTTAAAACTGAAACCTTTTATAGTGTACATAAGCCAGAGGTGACACAATTAAATGAAACTATTTGTCATATAAAATTTACATCAGCAGGAATTAAACGTCAAATAACTTAGGATTGACAGCCTCCACTGAGTCATAAAGACTCTAAATGAGTCCTGTGAAGGGTATTCACATGCAGTTCCTAATACACTCCACTCTGCCTCAGACTCACCCTCCAAAACTGCCGAAAGGAGACTGTCAGTGATGAGATGGTTGACTCTCTCTCTCTCACACGCACACAAAAGAAAAAAAAAGTTGAATGGAGTTAAAGAAGTAATTCATTACAAACTTTGAAGCTTTCGCAATGCAGGATACCCACAGAGAAGAAACCAGAATTCTGTCTCTGATGACTGACACTCAGGACACTTGAGTTCGCAGTACCGGTATCTGGTGGCTTGAAACCTGCATTTCCAGCTCCAGGATATCCAATGCCTCCCTCTAGCTTCTGCCAGCACTGCGCTGTGGTACACAGACATATATGTAGACAAAATACCTACACACATAAAAACAAATTTTTAAACGGATGTATATTTTTAAAATTTTAAAGACTCATTCTGTGACTGTGTTCATCGCATGCCCTGCTGCCAAATCAACCCCCCTCTCTTTAAGACTTATTTTATCTTTAATAGTGTGCATGTGTGCATTCCTGTGTACGTATGTTCATGTGTGAGTGCCAGTTCAGGAGGTGCTGAGCTACTGTGGGTACTGGGAAGTGAGCTCAGTTCCTGTTCAAGAGGAGTGTGCACTCCTAGAACCTTCCGAGCCATCTCTCCAGCCCCATCACAGTTCATCTTGATGGACAGCACACACTCCCGAATACAGTCACGCAGCGCTTTTCTTAACTGAGCTTGCTTTCTAAAACAAATCTGATTTTACAGGAAAAAAACATTAAATTAACCAATAGTTTGTGTTTGCCCTCTCCCTCTATCCACTTTCTCGTTTTCTCCTTTGATTTCCAACTTAGATGAGTGTGGTCTGTAACTCACAACTGACGAGCCAACATGGTCACAGTATTATTAACTGCAGCCCACAGTTCACAGTGCCGTTCACTGTTGTCACTCTTAGTACTGTACAGTTCTATGGGTTTGACAAATGTGTAATGCCATTTAACTGCCATTACACTGGCTTCCCGGCTCAAAAACAAAAATAAATAAATAAATAAATTCTGGAAAAAAAAAAAAAACAAACCTAAATGTTAGCTTGTAGCAGAGGTTGGTTTTATCTTTTCATTTATTCAAAATAAAATTAAGTTCTGGTGACAAAAGAGTGAATAGGACATTGTTTATATGCTATAGGTACTGGGAAATGCATAGCCGTGACAGATATGGTGTCAGGTCATCTTACACAGGTGAGGGTTGGGCCATCAGCACTCAGTTAAGTTTCTTAATGAAAACAATGAGGCTAAAGATTGTGTTTGGGTGTGTGTGAGAGAGAGGAAGGGAGAACACAGAAAGTGCAAGAAGATAAGCTGGTTAAAAATAAAGCCTGTCCAGGAAAATCACACAGAATGAGAAGTGACAATTCCTTTAAAAACTGAACCCAAAAGGGGAATGCCAGGAGTACTTTCTAGAGTATAAACAGAGATCACCAAAGGTGACAAGAAGGAATCATCAGAGAGATCACAAGCAACAGAAAACAAAGGAAGTAATGGAAATCAAGAAAGAAAGCTACAAATAACGATGAGGCTGACAGTGGTGAATGACACAGGAGGTCAGACGTGATAAAGGCTGGAAAGAGTCCATTAGGTTTGACTTCAGGGGGTCACTGATGATCCTGTTAGAGTAGCTTCAGTTGAGAGAAAGGACAGAAGCCAGACTGCAGAGTGATGAAGAACTAATAAACGATACCAAAGCAGAGACAGCATGTGTAGATTATGCCTTCAAGGAATGGGCTGTGAGGGAAGGAGGAAAATAAAAAGTGACATAGGATAGAGGGGAAATTGCTTTTTAAGATGGTACATCTGAGACTGTTTATCGACCATAAGAAAATGTCCAATGTATAAGCAGAGAGTTTGAAACTATAGCTAAGGGAACGGAAACCCGACAGAGCACTGTCTTGAAGAATGAAGGAGAGACAAAAGGCTGAGAGCCTAGGGAAGTGGAGATTACTTTGTGTGTGTAGGAGAGCCAGGGCTGTAAACTCTGCTCTCAAGAGGAGTCGGACCTCCATGAGAGGAACCTCTTGGAAGGTGGAAAAGCCCGGAGAGAATCTCTCCCCTCTGTCCCCTGGGAAAGAGCTCCTGGCGGTGAGAAGGGGCTAGTGGCTGGCGGTGAGAAGGGGCTAGTGGCTGGCGGCGAGAAGGGGCTAGTGGGAAGACAGGCATTTGTGTGCAGCACACTATGAATGAAACATCATCGTGTTGGGTCTAGTGTAGAGCACAAGGACTCATATTCAGTTCTCAAGGGGAAAATCTGAAAACAGGAAGCAGCAACAAAAGTAAAGCACTTTATGACCTTCAAACACCCCCACTCATACCTGCACTAACGGACATATACAAGGATTAGAAGCTAGGATGGGCCCACGAGAAAGAACATGCGGTATTTGTTATTCTCGGTCTGGGTTGCGTCACTTTATAATAATCTCCAGATCCATCATTTTCTTTCAAATGTTATCGTGTCGGTGTTCTTCGCAGATGAATAAGACTCTGCTGTTTATCTGATCACATTTTTCACATCCAGTAAGCTGCTGATGGACAGACACCGAGGCTGCTTCCACGTTACTGTGAGCAGAGCGGGAGCGAGCATGGACGCGTGGATGCCTCTGCAGTAATATGCCCATGAGTATACAGCTGATTCATGTGGCAGCTCTAATTTTTAGCTCATTGAGAAGTCCACAGCGGTTTCCATAATGGCTGCCACACTTTACACACACACACCAGGGGCCAACAATGGTTCCTCTCCCCATACCCTGGCATTATGTTTGTCCTTCCAACAGCAAACAGAGATTAGTTCAGAGAAGATGAACTATAAGACAAAGCTGCATCTGTAAGAACAAACACATACAGAGAGAAGGATGGAACAAGCCTTGAAAGACATGATTATTAAGTGCAATATCCAGGGGCCTGATGGAACGTTATATTATCAATCAAAAATTTTGGCTTATACCCAAAAATCACAACATAACAGAAAAATCTTAATGTCCCTGGATAAATAATATATTGGAGAGAGAGAAAGCACAATAGGTCAAAGGTGGGTAGATCTCATCCCAGACTTAGAGAGGTGTAGCCAGCTGGTGCAAAGGCTGACTCTCCAGAGAGAGGGGACTGCAGTGGGTTGGGGGCAACGGAGAAGTAATGACCCCCTGAGGCAGCCTTGACCCACAGGCTGAAAGGACTCTGTGTTCCAGCGTTGTTCATCCTTCATGGCACGGCTCTGGAGCAAATGTTCAGCCGTGGAGCCAGAGAATTAAACTACCGTTACTTGCAGAGGAAGCCTGTTGGCCATTACAGCCAACGTTCTTTTCCCTTCCTGTTGACTTCTTATAAATAGTCCAGGAAACCTCCTCCCCCTTTCAAACAATCTACACCCAGAGTAGTTTTTTTCCTCTTCTGAAATGTCGTGGAATTGCCTTTTCTAAAGATACTTTTCAACATGAGTCAGTCCCTAGCAGGTGGGGGATAAATACTGGGTCAAGTTTGTGCCTAATCAGCTTATTTGCTCCGTGATGAATAATGTAAGTAAGGCCAACTCTGAGGAAGAAATTTAAAGTGTGGATCGAGTTGTGCAAGAGCAAATGAGGAGACAATCTGGGGCCACAAAAGAGAATTGCAACGCAGCATAGAGAATGGTGCAAAGTTGGAAGCCACACCTGCACAGGCACACACGCCTCTCCTCCCTCCAGCATGCAGCCCTCTGGGAGCAAGAACCGAGAAGCAGATGGCGAAATGGAGACCAAGAGGAGAGTGTATAGAAAACTCAGCTAAAAGGTCTAAGAAAAACCTGGTATGATCATGACAAAAGACCAGTCAGGGTGATGCTCCACAGCACAGGAAACACAGAGTAACTATGAATGCAGTAATATCAAAAAGAACAGGGAAGGAAGTTTTGCGATCTCATGGTTGTGGTGGGAGTTGGGGGAAAGGGCAAGAAGGCTGGAAGGACAGGGATTTGGGGTGGGCAATGATGATGTTGTACAAAATAGTTGAGATATGGATCATCCTTGGCCTGGATATCTGGCTCAGCTGGAACATGGCCTGCTAACATGCTCAGAGCCCACAGCTTGATCCTCAACATGGCATAACCTGGACACAGTGGCATACAACTTTAATCCCAACATTCATGAGGATCAACTCATGGGTATTATCAGCTACATAGCAAGTTTGAGAACAGCCTACAGTACATAAGAGCCTGTATCAAAGTTAAAAGTAAAATGTAAAGGCTATAAATTGATTTCTATGGAGTCTACAAGGAGCAAGACATTACTGTGACATGGAAATATTATCAGTGCTCAGAACCTAGTAACCTAACGTATATGGTCCGGTGACCATAATTAAAGTACACTGGAGCTGATTATAGACAGAGCACAGCGTTGCTTTGAATTCTTAATTCCTGTCACACTTTAGCTGCTCATACAGGCTTCAGAGAAGAGGGAGGGTAGTGTTTATTCCTTCCCATCTTTGTGTCTTTTCTTGAAGAACAATTCTCTGGGTGGCCTTGAACCAGTCCAATCACCTGTAGGTCTCAAACCTAACTGTGGAATGTGTGGGGACCAGAACTTCCTGAGATGGGGGGATTGGCCATCAAAGCTTAGGTTCTGTTGCAGCCTCTTTAGACACAGTATTCTAGGTCAGTGGGTCCTATTATTCTCCAGAAGAAAAGCCTAAAATAGGATGCTTTCTGCTTCCTTTGACTGCATGGCCAGGGGCCTTGCAGGCAACTCTATCTATGCTAAGTTAGTCTTCCAGGGCCTTGTGAGGTGGCCTTGCTGTGCATGCCAGGCTTATGCGGCTCCTTGCTGTGCATCTGTAAGCAATCAGTCCACTTCATATACTCAGTGTGAGAGCGTTCTGTCTCCCTAGACAAAGACAAGTTGATAGGCAGTGATGGGAGCCTTCTTCACATTCTTCACTGTCTTTTTCCAAATGTCAGTAGCCAGAATTGCATGCTATGACCCTCTGTTGTATCGATCTAACCACAGGCAGGAAAATAAAGATGAGCACTTAGCAGGCATGCCATGGAAAGGATTTCTGCAATAAGATCTCGTGCTTTTCATCAACTAAATGTGAAATTGCTGAACTCAAAAGACACGTCATGTTCGATCGCCTACGAGCCCAGCTTGGTGCTAGATACCAGGAAACGCTCAATGAAATCATGTTGCTGGAGTGAACAAAAAAATTCTAAACCTTCTGGGTTTGCAGAAGCTGGAGCTAACTCACACTCAAAAGGAATCTGCATGCCACACACATTTTAATCAGAAGGAACATCCCTCCAGTTCCCTCATCTACTTCAGCCTGCAGAGGACTGAATTAGTCGAAGGACTGAGCTGAAGCTGCCCCTGTGGCTGGCTGTAAACAGGCACATCACCAGTGCTGCAGAGGCGCTTTTCTTCCCTACTGGAGCGCACAGCATTTTGTAACGATAAATATTGCCAAAAGAACAGAAATCCCATTGACACCTCCCAAGCTGACAAGGCCCTGATTGGTGTGTGTCAATGCTGGGCCCCTGACTCCCTCATCATTAATTACACATCAATGACATATTTGGCTGTGACAGAGAGTGAAGGGAGGTGCATCTTAACGACCTTGGCACTCCTGGCCCTGGGGGCTCTGGGAGCCTGTATAGGGACAATTATGAATACTAAAATTGCACCGAGCTTATCTAGAATGACAGAGAAAATGAGATCTCGCTCCAAGGGAAGGGAATTGCTGATACTGTATATTCTCCATGCTTAGAGGAATGCAGGAGGGTGGGTACCACAGCTGTCTGAAGCAGTGAGAAGTTGTGCTCATTAGTATAGCATCACCATTACAGCCATCGTCTTCTTTATGATTTTTAAAACATGGTGCACGCTTTTACAGGACCTTATTTAAAATCATCTGTATTAAGGTACTCATATTTGTTACACGCAGTATCATTCACATTACAAACATTCCAGTAGCATTTAGAGAATGAATGAATAAATGAACTAATACAAGAATGATAAAATTCAACCAGCATCTCGAGTGAGAAAATGAAAAAGCAGATGATCTTGGGGACTTGCTCAAAATCACCCAGCTAGTAATAGACAGCAGCAGAGGTCAGTGCCAGGGTTTGTGCTGCAGGCCCGTGTTCTGAGCCCTGTACTCACTTGTGAACTTCTGGGCACAGTATGTATGGATGTGACCATTAAGAACACACATGTCACAGTACCTGTTATCATGTGACTTTCCTGGAAAGCTGTGAGCAAATGCCTATTCATCACAGACAGAGGACCAACAACAAACCAAACCAACAATACCACCCAGGGGGCGCTTGGTGAGCCAGCCGGTTTACTGCATTTACCTAGACTGTAAAAGAGGGATTACCTCTGGGAGAAAGAATGACTCAGCATTGTCACTGAAAAGCCTGCCCCAGCATGGGCGACAACACTCTATCTCTGTAGCTTCCTGCATAACTTGCAAACAGATCAGCTGGCCAGTCTTTTCTCTGCCTGGCAAGTGTTACTCCTATGTAACCTGGAGGAAGGGCCTTGTGAATCTTGTAAATTTTAAGAAACTGCTAAGACTTGAAAGCCTTGTAAATTACTTGCTGAGTCTTAAGGAGCCTCCCTCTAAGAGGGAATGTTCCAATTCAGAATAAATGTATTTTAAAAATGGTGTTAATATGCATATGTCACAATGCCTGTTCAGTGACAACCCCGAATTGTAGTCAGTGGCGCATTCTCCAGCATTGTATTTGCAAAGTACCGTACTCTGTTGACTTCCATAAAGAGAGTTTTGGTTCAGTCCTTGATCTTTGCAAATGGATCAGAGAATTCTTACTAGCTGTGGCAGACAGGCCCTGTCTTTTTAGGATGACTATTGATCATAGAGCTATGTTCCCTTCCAAAACCTTAGGCAGCAAGGCCATGAAGCTCCCACAGAGAGTTACAGAGCTGGAGAGGTAGTTTCTGGTTTCTGAGAAGACTCCGTTGAGTCATCTGATGTTTTGCTGGAGGCTGGCTTGTGAAAGGGGTATGGCTTTGGTCAGCTGAGGACATCTGTGTGTGGACTCAAAAGAGAGGAGATATTCAGAAGCCCACAGACAGTGAGACATCATTTTTTGGATTGACATCACTGCTGTGATCTTTATGCTTCCACACCTGACTTTGCAGAGAGAAACATTCCAGAGAACTTCTCAGGACAATCCAACTGAGTCTCGTGGCTTTCGCTGACTTGTCCCGATCTAAGAAATGGTGCTGATTTGTGTTGCTGGTTGGTGTTGGCCTTAGGACTAGACTGCTGGTATCTGGACAATGAAGAATGGACTCATCCCAAAGAGCTATTTCTAAAAATGTCTAGAACCCCCTTTATCTAATAACTGTCTTCCCCCCCTACCTCTGGTCAGTGGGTAGAAGGGAGGTAGAAGCATTTAAGAATCCTAAATAAAGTAGGTTTGGTGAAAAATCTAAGCCTAGACATAGCATTCATATGAACTCTCTGTAGAAAGAGTCACCTTTCTACAGTTCTTCCTACTTCCTGAGCTACATCTCCTGAATTTCCCATCTGCCATGAACAGTTTTGCTCTTTAGCACTTCCAAATACAGTCTATACTTAACATACACAAAAGCCCATCAAAATGCTCTCTGTGGTCCACTTGCCATTTAAGCATTTATGAACTGTAGCTGTGATTAACTATACAAGACCTGTAAGACATGATGCCAGTAAACATTCCATCTCTATGAAGTGATTCACGGTTAATGGCATTTAAAGGAAGAGAAGTGCTCGTTCTACATTGAAACCTGGACTTTCTGGTCATCTTCTGCCATACCACTGAGAAAATGCCTGAGAAGCATCCAAAGCTTTAGAGCGGATGGTCTCCTCTTGCCTTTATTCTATCAGTATGTCATTGAGCCCAGTTGCATGGAGTTTTCTAGATATGAATTTCCCCACATACAACTTCTACTTTAATTGACCTTTAGTCCCTAGACAAAATTCAGAAATACTCTCTTCAGTGTCTCAAACTCTTCCATGAAAAGTTTCTTCCTGTGAACCTTGAAGAGTCATCTAGAAATTATAAGCACACAAGAGGATTGGTACCATTTCCTCTCTCTCTTTCTCTCTCTTTTTCTCTCCCTGCCTCCCATCCTCCTCTGTGTGTGTGTCTGTGTGTGTGTGTGTGTGTGTGTGTGTGTGTGTGTGTGTGTGTGTGTGCGCCAGCATGCGCGCGCACCACATGCCTGTGCATGCACATACATAGGCTTGTGGAAGGCAGAGGTCTGTGTTGAATTTCTTCCTCAATCACTTCTCCAACTTTATTTTTATGAGACAAACCTGGATCTCACTGATTTGCCACACTGGCTGGCCCGTAATCCCCAAGTATGCTCCTGGCTCTCCCTCCTTCATGATAGGATTACAGACATTACTTCTGCACCCAGCTTTCTACAGGGGTGTTGGGGTCCCAGGCTCAGGTCCTCATTCATGCGTGACAAGTACCGTCCTGAATGAATAAGCCATCTCCCAGTCTCTGTTTCTATTTTCCTCTAAGGGTTTAGAGCTCAGACTGTTCAAATGGTAGATGCTCAAGACAGAAAGAAAGGCTAGGAGTAAAGAGACCAAACATGGTGACTAAGCTGGAAGAAAGACTCCATAAGCACTTTTGTAAGCCCTGATTTCTAATTCTTTAACTTCTCTATCTTTCTCTAAATGGGCCTGATTTCACAAAGACTTTTCCAAAACTTGTTTTGTCATATGCAGGCAAAAGATTGATTTTAAGTGTTATTTCAAAACTAAATAAAGTTCTATGTTTATATGTTTAGATCAGCTATTATATGCTGATTCACTAGTTGGTGTTTAGAGTACATTTATAAACTGATTTTTTTATAATTTGTTGTCTACCAATACATATAAAGAAATTATTACATCTTGAATACATAAGTAAAAAATGATCAAGAAGGAATGTTCCATAGACGAAGCTATGGAAGACACACAGCATTAAGGAAGGTTTAGATTCTTCCCTGCCTTATTAAAAAACAAAAGATTTATGAAATAAGATCTAAGAAAGATCATGACAGAGTAAATTCTTAGTCATTTGATGTACAAAGCTTTGTTTTTTCTCTTAAAACTTCTCTCTTTGGTTCTGTCTCTTTTAATATTTATTTATTCTGTGTGCACATACATGAGCCTGAATATATATATGTGTACCACTTGCAGGAGCCAATGGAGATCAGAATACAAGTTGTAGCCCTTGAAACTGGAGTTAGAGATAGAATCTGAACACAGGTCTTCAGCAAGAGCAGCTAGTGCTCTTAACAGCTAGGAAACTCCCCCGACCCTTTAGTCCTGTCTTCATGAAGACTTTTACAACTTATTGTTGAATAACAGTTTTGCTACAGTGAATAAGATGAAATTTGTGCCCTACATTCTCCTCCTTGTAAGCAATTTTAACTGACCATTTAACTTGGATAGCAAAATAAAGAAGAAAATGCCATCAATTCTGTTACAATTTGACATATGCCTTCCTAAAACAATCATCACACTATGAAAAAAATGTGTAATAAAAATTTACAGGGCTTAAGGAGAAAATGAGACGATGGACATGACATTTAAAATTATGTGGATGACATATAAACAAGAGATAAGGACCAAATCAAGTTGGCAACAGATTTGTACATGTTAAATTGTTACAAAAGCTATGTTTATTGCAGTAAACTGTCTTCTTTACCTCGAGAAAGACCTGAGTGTGCCTGTGACCTTGAGCATTGAAAAGACTGCATAGCCGGGAGGTTGTCTGAAATCAGACTGAAAGACCAGATGTGGGTGGACGTGGCTTTTAGCAAGCCTGGTGAGCTGACGGAGCCGCTTTATGTTCTCTCTGCAACTCAGTAAAGCAGACTATGGTTTCTGCTTTCATTTCCTCACCAATCACGCATCAGCCCGTTCAAAAGACTCCACATCGTGCTCAAATTTCCCCCTAAGATTCCAATCTCATTGGAACCAACTGGTATTTTCTGAATAAGCCTTGTAGCTAAACTGACTGTATATAGAATCTGTAGGCTCTTATCTCTGCTCACCTTCCCCTCTATCCCATTTGCATAATAAATTTCCCCCAGCATTTTGCTGAAATTCCTCAGAAGAAGCAGGCAACCCAGGTGAACGTTTCAGATGATAAAGGAGGCGGGATTGTAAAGGACAGAGAGATTGCACTTTGCTCAGGGCTCTGTCAAACTTTCCCTTACTGAATCATGATTGAGCCTGACATTAAAGAACAGTAGAGTGGGAAGAGAAGACTAGAGATAAGCAAACAGTGAGATTACATGCAGCGAAGATAACCTAAGTCCAGGCTCCGTACCTTCATGACGGAGCAATTCTGACAGGGGTCCAGGCACCAAGAAACGGTGGTGACAACACATCTTAGATGGCCTATCTGTTCCCTTTTAAATTGTAGGTTATTACACTGATGAGCAGTAATTATATGCATGTGTGCTATCATCTATGAATTCACCTAAACCTTGAATGAACTATAATATATATATATAACCTAAAAGAATAGTGTGGGCCATTTCCTTGCCCTGTGTTTAACTGGCCAATCACTATTTTGCAATACTACTAGACCAGGAAAGAAGCATAAGAGCATGGTTTTACAAAATTGGCCATTTTACTGAGAGTATCTTTAGTGTGAACAGCCATTTCAGGGGTTTTATACTCTGGTCGCCAGCTGTTCCTGCTGCTGTTGATGCTTCTCAATTACTACTCTTCAGTGTTGTACAATTCATTATTGTATAGGACTGTCCTGGGTATTACAGGATGATTGGCATTCCTGCCTAATACTTACCAAATGCCAAAAGGGGAGTCCCAATCACTGCACGCAGACAAACTACCCCTCACAGGCCCAAACACTTCTGGCAAGGATAGAGAAGCCTCTGGATTAGAGCGATGGCCATCTTGCCTCATGCTCCCCCATGTAGAATCAGCTTGTGCACTACAGTTCTAGAGAAATTCTCAAGCTTTTTCATTCGTTTCCTGGGGAGAAAACACACTGCTTAGGTAGAAAATGAGAAAATACTCCAGGAGGGAATGGAAACAGAAAAACAGGAAAAGTTGCTAGATATCTTCCTCCCTTTCTCTCCCTTCCTCTCCCACCCGCCCTCTCCTGCCCTCCCCCTTCTCAGGGATCTCACTATGTAGATTTGACTGGCTTGAATCACTGGGTAGACCAAAGCTGGCTTCAGATTCACAGAGATTCCCAAGCCTTTGCCTCCTGAGTGCTTGGATTCTAGGTGTTCACGACCATGCCCTAGTTCCTAGTACTAGTTCAACTAGTTCCTAGTTCTTTTCTTTTTTTTTTTTTTCTTTAGATTTATTTATTTATTGTTTATACTGTGTTCTGCCTCCATGTGCACCTGCAGGCTGGAAGAAGGCACCAGATCTCATTATAGATGGTTATGAGTCACCATGTGGTTGCGGGGAATTGAACTCAGGACCTTTGGAAGAGCAGCCAGTGCTCTTAACCTCTGAGTCATCTCTCCAACCCTTCCTAGTTCTTTTTATTACATAGCATTTGAGTGTTTTTTTTAAGAACACTCTTATGAAACTGACCATTAAATGCTTACAATTTGTTGGTCAGAAGTAGTCGTGAAAGCTAAGGTTGAAAGTGTTTGCCCTGTAAAGATGAGGACCCGAGTTAAACCCCAGAAGCCATATAAAAATGCCAAGGATAGTGGCATGCATTTGAAATGCCAGCACTCTCAGCTCTGGGAATGCAGGGAAAGGCATCACTGACCAGTTAGCCTAGTCTACCTCAGAAGCTCCAGGCTAGTGATGGATGCTATCTGAAAAACCAATGTAGATCTTACCCAAAGTACAACACTTGAGTTTGTACACTTGTCTACACACACGTGTGCACATAGACCACATACCAGTACCTGACCTGAACAGACAAGCACACACACACAAGTAACCATCAGGCTTAAAAAAGCCCGATCTGGATAAAGAAACTGACTCAGACCAGTGGGTTAGGCTTCCAATTTGAGATTTGAATCTGAGTGTTTGTACTTTGGTTCCTTTCTATCTTTTGTTTGCTCTCAAAACTGTTTCCTGTTGTTGGGCAGAGGATCCATTCTTCTTCCCTAGCAGCTGACTTCTTTCTCCCAGATTCTGCAGTAACTTAAGTTTCTTGATGCAGCCCATCAAATATCCCAAGATCTCTACATTCAGAGCACATGGTGGTACCAAACTTCTAGCCCATCTCTGGTTCTTCAAGGCTGAATGACCAGCTGGGACCAATAAATTGTGAGTGTGTGATGACTAATGCCTGAAACTCAGCAGCAGGTGCTCAACCATCAGGAAGCGCCAGAACAAACGCCAAGGCTAAAGTACAATAGAAAACATCATGTGGCAAGAAAAAGCCTTAAGTGTAAAAAGCCTGTGAGATCTGGGTATAGTTTGTCACTAAAGAGTGAGGCATCTTGTCCTGACTAATAGAGACATCACACACACACACACACACACACACACACACACACACCCTCCAGCAGCAGCAATACACAGTAGCAGAGGTGTCCCGCCACTTCCCACCCAGCACCCCTTCTTCACATGAGCCATTACGCAGGGTCGTCTTAGTCCCAAGACATCCAGTCTCTCCACTTTTGCAATTCTGCAAGATTCAGGATGACAGGGAAGGTTCCTCCTTGATTCTGCCCTCCACAGAAACTGGTAAATATAAAGCAAGTATTTGCTAAATAATTGACCTTCATGTTCCAGTACCATTAACAAAAGAGGGAAAATGCATCAATGAAACCTGTTTGCTCCAGAAATGCTGGAATGAACATGGAAAAAAACATACCAGCCTAGAGGGGAATATTTGTGGAATATCGTGCATCTGAAAAACTATCAAAAGCTACAGGGTTTATGATAATACAATCAATTACCATAATTTACAAGCCCTTGCTTTAAGCTCAAAATATTACATCACACTTCACAAATTATACATTAGCAACTATCAATGAAAGACTTTTCTCTCATTCTGGGTCTACAGTCAACAAAGTATTAAGCTCCTAGTCCTTTTCTGATGAGTCCAGATAACTCCACAGGGGACCCATTCAGTAATCCAATAACTCATTACACCTTCATCCTGCGGCTATCTAAGACACCCATTCCAGCACAGTGAAATATGATATTGATCTTGCACTGCGGTCAATCTCCATGAATCTTTGGGGATCGTTTGCTGACTGATGGATTAGCCCAACTGTGGACATCACTCTGGAAGTAAACTGTCAGGCATATGCACCACCCTAGATGCTGTCCCAAGAACCCAAAGAAACTGGCTTCTCCATAGGAGGTGTGTGGCATGCTCACATTTAATGGTGCTCAGAGTGAGGCTCAAAAAGCAGAGATTATTAGCAGAACATGCTACAGTACATGTCCTCTGAGGTGGGATCACCTTGTCTGCTATGGTTTGGGTATGGGTTGGCCACATAAAGTCCATCTGTTGGAAGTTCGCTCTGTGGAGGTGGGGGACCTTTAAGACACAGAGATATTGGGAGGTCCTTATGTCATTGGGGTCACTGAAAAGATGACAGTAGCTCTAGCAGGGACCTTGAGATCTCACACAAGAAACCTGAACCACCCCTCTCTTTCATACACACACCACCACCACCACCACCACCACCACCAGCCATTATGATACCATCTTCCAGTTATCTTCTCTCCAGAAACTGAACCAATGGAGGCCCTGCAGCTTAGACTCTGAACCTCCCAAACTAAGGTAAATAAACCTCTTTTACTCACAACCTTACCCTGTCTCAGGTATCTTGTTATAGCAATAAAAAAACCAATACACGATCCCAGTTTCTCCACTGAAGCCTTAATTCAACCTTCCGAGAATACCCAAAACCTTAACAAGCTTTTAACCTGAGGCTGGATTAAGAATAACAGTAGAAAAAAATTACGCCTGACACATTTTAACACACATTTATCCTCATACCAGTAGAAAAGTGATGGATGCAGAGCTAGATATCATGGGCTCACGTGGTATCCACTTGACTTCAAATCTCAGCTTGCCAGTTGAAGCTGAACAGGTGGCTAGCTCTCCCTATGCCTGCTTCATCATCTGTGAAGTTTGTATATATGCCGCTTTGCTGTGAAGGATAAATGACTTGATCATAGGAAGTACTTAGAGCCATGTAAGTACCCTAGAAAGACAGGAAGCCAGAGCAGAAATGGGTATTGGAGCAGTCCATAGCTGTGCCTATGTGGACTATACCTTTCTACTGACCTGATGAAGTACATGTGACTAGTGAATCCATTTCACAGAAAGGAACCTAAGCAACAGGGGAGTAACAATGAGTGAAGGCTGAAGACAGCAAGCAAAATGAAAATGCCTATGGTTCCTCTGAGGCACCTAGTCTTCAACAGGAGCCACATCACCAATAGATACCAATCAGTAGAGTAATGCTTGTGGGCCCTGAGACTTTCACAGCCAGAGCAACAACAAAAAAGAGAGAAAGAAAGAAAGAGAGAGAAAGAGAGAGAAAGAGAGAGAGAAAGAAAGAAAGAAAGAAAGAAAGAAAGAAAGAAAGAAAGAAAGAAAGAAAG
>NW_026596240.1:2556429-2599705 GCF_907164565.1 Psammomys obesus | reverse complement strand
AAGAAAGAAAGAAAGAAAGAAAGAAAGAAAGAAAGAAAGAAAGAAAGGAAAAGAAAAATAGAAATTATAGAAAAATTCTATGATCAGCATTTTTTTATAGTTTTGAAGATCACATTGTTAAAATAATGTATTTGGTAGAATTGAACATTTTAATGTCCTTTCATCAACTACACTATCCAGTTGTATAACCTCTGCCCAAATCCTATGACATCTCCCTTTAAGAAGGTTTCCAGCTCTTTCCTTCCCCTCCTTGACAAGTCGTTAGAAAAACAAACAAGCTTTCTGTCTTGCTTATTCATCTCTCACACACTCTTCAGTTTTGTCACAATTTAAATAATGTTTATACTGTCTAAAATTCAACTTGAAAGTTGACTATTGTTTTTTGGGTATCTATATATGGACTATTTAAGAAGTACTTGATAGGTGAGAGGGATTTCTTATTTTATAAATACTTACTTTTTTTTTATTATGTGTGTCTGAGTCTTGACAGTGAGGGTATGTGCACCTGAATGCAAGTTCCTTCAAGGCAAGAGGCATTGGGGATGAAATGACAGTGTGTGTGAGTTGCCTGACACAGGAGCCAAACTCCAGTCTTCTGCAAGAGCAGCAAGCACTCTCCAGCCCCAGTAAGACGTATTGCCTTTGTACTGTGAGTTTGCTCTCTCTCTTTCTCTCTCTCCCATTAGATTATGAGAAGTCTGGCACAAACAGCTTTGTCTTTCATGATTTGTCATTTTGCACGTGTCATTTGTCTTTTTACTTTTCCACTGTTCTAGAGGCAGCATGAGGTCCTCACCAGAGGCTGAGCACATGCCACCACCAAGTTCTTGGACTTGCCAATTGCCATAACTGTCCCATCGAATAGTCTGTTAGACCAACAAAAACAGACTAAGATTTTCTTCACCCAGTAACACCATTCTCCCTGTCTCATCACAGGGTATGGTAAGGTTCTCAACATGGGCCAAATTCCTGGGAGAATTCAGAGGGGAAGGCTTCTTTTAGCTCATGATTATATAGTGTCAGTCCAACACAGTGCAGAGGGCATGGAGGAGTGGCACGGTTCTCATCATGGCAGCCAGGAGGAGAAATCCAGGAAGTGACGAGGACACAAACCAGTGACCTACTTTCTCCAGCCAGGACCTGCTTCCTATTCTTCAGCACCTCCCAACAATGCCATCATATGACTCCATCAAGAAATTAACCCATTGACTAGGTCAGAGCTCTTAGGTAGCCACCAACCCTGCAGGACACAAGGGTATAAGGAACATTTTCTGTTTTAGCTATAACACAAGGTTGCTGTGTTGTGACAACGTGTGTTCTAGCATTGCAAATTTGCTGCGCTATGAATTACATATGCTCTGCTTCCAAAACCTAGTTTTCTGTTTGTGGTTCTGAGACTAAACCTACCAGTGTCAGTCCTGACTCTAAGGCAAGCAGACCTGAGGTCTTAGTCTTCAGTTTCTGTTAGAGTTTGATACATGTGTGGGAACAAAACATAAAGTATTACCTGGAAGACAAGACAAAGACTAACGTTTTTAAAAAAGAAAAACAGGATACTGCAGGGCTACTGAAGACAATTCAGAGGAAAGTGAAAAGGATAATCAGGCAGGAGGACGTGGGACTCGCACAGCAAATCCTTTACATGGACAAAAAGCCACTGGAAACATCCAATTAAGGATGAACATTCTATCTGAGCACAGAAATCTAGCTCTTAGCCAGCTAGTTCCGATATCTTCTGCAATCTTTCTAGAATTCTAAATATTGACCAAAAGTAAAAGAATACTCTGGTTTTCTCCTTTGTTTCCTTTTTCCTTTTTTCTCTTTTCAGTGTGTATGGACATAAAGCCTTCCAACTAACTGGACATTCAACTTGTCGTAAAATGATTGCTTTCAAATTGAGAAGGTCACATAAGCCAGCTGAGTGACGCCACCAGCTCCAGAGCCTCAGTTCACCTCATATGCCTATGAATTCAGAGGCAAGTGTATCAGCCTCCCCCTGCTCCCTGGAAAGACTACACGAGCTGCTGTTAACCTTCATCTCTGTCATAACCTAACATATATATTTTCACATACATGTGCAGCGTTCTGTGACTTACACCAGTTGAGATAGATCCTGGGAGTGGAGCCAGGGAGAAAACCATACAGGAATGGTTATGCAAATTTCCCAGCACTGAGTATTCATTTAAATTCAAAGTTTGAAACAAACAAGCGTGTAGTCTAACTTGCAATTTCATTCCTCCTTTCAATCCCGTATGCACTGAGTGTGTCCAGCTCAGTGTCCAGCACAGAGTACACAAGGTTAAACTTGATAATTCCGACCTCAAGGGGCTTATAATACAAAAGGAGAAAAACAAGTCACCTACGTGAGGCACGGTGACCAAGAAAGGCCACGCATGCCAAGCAGGGACTGCCGAACCCTATGATAGCCACTGAGGTAAACTTGGCCTAAGAATTAGTTCTAAACAATGAGCAAGAGTTGAAAATATGTCACACTGAACTCCAGTTCTTAGAAAGATCCCTTTCTTTCTGGACCTACTTGAGAGCCATCCTGTGAGAGAGTACCAGTCTCTGACACTGTTAATGTTACTCTGCTGTACTTGGAGACCAAGCCTAGCTTCACCCAGCTGCAGATGGAAGCAGATGCAGAGAGCCACAGCCAAGCAGACAGAGCTCAGGAGTCCAGAGCTGGGGTAATGACTGAGGGAGCCACAGGGGTCAAGGACTCGACAAGAAGAGTCAACTGGCCTGGGCCCATGGGGGCTCACAGACTGAACCACCAGCCAAAATAAACATGCATGGACTGGTCCTAGGCCCCCCGCACATATGTAGCATATGTGCAGCTTGCCCCCAACAACTGGAGCAGGAGCTGTCTCTGACTCTGATACTGCCCTTTGGATCCAATTCCCCTAACCAGGCTGCTTTGCCTGGCCTCAGTGATAGGCGTGCCTAGTTCTGCAGCCATTTAATGTGCCAGGGTGGGTTGGTACCTGGGGAGGACTTTTCCCTTCTCTGAGGAGGAGAAGGGAGAATGAGGAGAGCAATGTACAAGAGGGGAATGAGAGAAGAGAGGCTACAATGGGGATGTAAAGTGAACGAATAAATAAATAATTTAAAAAAAAAGAAAGATTCCTCTCAGTCAGGTATGGTGGCACACACCTTTGTTCCCAGCATTCTGGAAGTAGAGGCAGTGAGATCTTTGTGAATTCAAGGCTGGCCTGATCTACAGAGTGAGTTCCAGGATACCCAGAGCTATTACACAGAGAAACCTTGTTTCAAAAAACTGAGAGAGAAAGAGAGAGGCGAAGAGAGAGAGAGAAATGACAGATCCCTCTCAAGATTCATTGCTTTTGCAATTCATCTATGGTTCTCATTGATAAGATGTTTTTAGCCTAGAAATTTCTTGGTTATCCTTCCAACAGTCTAGAAGTAATAATTAAGGGTTTGTTTGTGTTTTGTTGTTTTTTTTTTTCGCAATTTAAGGTATGGGAAAAACCAAAAGGACTGTAAGACATAGTTCTTGACCTCATATCTGGAGGGGAAAAAGAGAATTTTAGTTAGAGCTTAAAAAGGAAGGTTGAAGCCAGGCATAGTAGCATATGCCTTTAATTCCAGCATTTGAGAGGCAGAGGCAGGGTATAACTTCACAAATTCAAGGCTAGCCTGGTCTATGTAGAGATTTCCAAGACAGCCATGGCAATTTCAAAAGACGTTGTCTCAAAAAAAAAAAAAAACAATTCAAGAAAGATTGATCTTACAAAGCTGTGAGCCCGCAGCAGCGCAGCTCCCTGCCCATGAAGAGGCCAGCCAGACTCCCAGCACAGACAGGTGCTTCCTATTGATGAGATAAAGTACAATGAGTAAAAGCAACCTGAAAAAGTTTATTTCATCATACAGTTTGCACTCCACCACCCAGAGAACTCAGGGCAGGAACCTGGAGGCAGGAACTGAAGGAGTGGTCATGGAGGAAGGCTGCCTGCTGACTTGCTCTTCACGGCTTGCTCAGCCTTCCCTCTTATACCAGCTAGTACCAGATGTCCAGGGGCGGCACTGCCCAAAGGGAGCAGGGTTCTCCCTCAGCAATCATTAAGTAATAATAATGCCCCCACAGGCATTTATTCCCAGATGACTTCAGCTTGTGTCAAATTGAAAAATAAAAAGAGTCAAGACTAATAGCGTAGATGATCTCCAGGCCCCACTCGTTACTCAGGAGGATAGTTGCAAGAGAGGGAGAATCATTCTTTACGGAAGTTGGGGCTGCATAAGTTTCCATATGCTGGGGTGGATGACCCCCCCACACACTAACTTCAGGAGAAAAAGGCAGAAAGTTGGCAGGGGGGACGTTGGGAGGGACATGGAGGGAGAGGGGGGAAGAATTGGAGCGGGGGGGGGGGGGAATGGTTGTGATTTGCCCTGGCTGGGCAGCACAACTTTTCCAAGGGAATGGCAGCTTCTCACTCACGTGCAGAGCTCATTTCATTTCATCTTTTTGACAGGGCAGGCTTGACTTTGTGGCCAATTAGTGAAAACTGACTAGAATCAACTAGATTACAGGGGAGATATTTTTGCCAGAAAAGCTATTTTTACAGGCCAGTGCTTGCTAACTGTAGTGCTTCTTAAATCTAATTGAAAACAGTACGCCTCTAAGAAAAGACTTAGTTATGTTAATAGAAGCTTAGCTTAAAGGCTTTCCTCTGAATTGGCCTTTGAAGTCCTAGCTGCAATACTAGGCCCTCATTTTCAGCACAATTGGAAAGCATCATAGTTTGGTCACCAGAAGTACTAAGGTAGGTCATGAAGTGATAGGGCAGCTTTTGCCTAGTGTGTACAAAGATCTGATCCTCAGCAAGATGTATGCACGGCACACACACACACACACACACACACACACACACACACACAGCCTTCCCCAAGGAAGAGCAACCCAACTGGTTACCCATAACCAGTGATCAGCCCTGAAAACATATCCATACTAGTAACATTACACAGACTGAGCGAGTTGTAGCTCTACATTTAGAAATATGTGTGTAACAGCAATAGGAGAAAAAAACATGACTTTGACAGAGAGCATGCAGGGGAACAGTGGAGAACCCCGTAAGGACTGGAGAAAGGAAATGGAAGGAGAAAATATGATTGTATTATCATTTCAAAATGAATATATTTTAAAATGAAAAAAGTCATCTGGGTGGACTGGGCATGTAGATCAATAGCAAAGCACTTGCTTAGCGTGTTCAAGACCCTGGTTTCAGTTCTTTGGGCTGCAAAATAGTTTATAACAACATTAATAACATAAATACACAAAAAAGCAAATATCCTCTGGTAGAAGATTCCACGCCTAACACAATAATTCTGTTTCCCATTAATCATCACCATACCCAGATATCATGTTCCTGCCCATACTTGGTGAGGTTGGTGGAACTGGACCTTTTCTCTTCCTTCTGGTGTAATTTCACCTGTGCTATGCCCTTACCAAACGCCAGTTTCCCGCTTAGGACTCGCTGGAATTTTCTCTTCTGCATGACATCAGTCTTGCTTATGCGGGTCGCAGACTTTCTCTCCGATTCACATAGCCCTGTGATTTAATGTCTCTTGAAGAATTTGCCTTTTAAAAATGCATTGACTTGAGCTCCAAATTAAGTTCTAAGCTACTTGAAAGTGCGGGATTGTCACTCCCCTTATCCTAACAGCCTAGCTCTTAGTCCGATGCCTTCTGCATCATCAATAACCATGGAAACACCCTGAGTTGCATGCAAATTAATTGAATACAGGTTTGATGAAGCTTCTTTAAGCTTTCTTCAAGGAGACAAAAAATAACTGGATGATTCAGCAGAATAATGTTTACCAGGTCAAGGGAAGGGAAGGAGAGGGAGTGGAGAAAGGCTGATGGATGAACACTGTGTTAGAGCTAAGAGAAGAGCTCTGGCATTCTGCTGCTCAGTGGGCTGAGTAGGGACAAAGATATCATGCTGTGTATTTCAGAACAGCTAGAAGAAATGACTTTGAATGCTTTCACAAAGAAAGTGTAAATGTTTGAAGACATAATATCTGTGTTTATCCAGATTTGAAAATTATATAATATACACAGTTTAAAACATCGCATGGGGCTAAAGAGATGGCCTAGCCATTAGGAACACTTACTGCTCTCAAAGAGAATCTGAGTTTGACTCCAGCAGAAGGGAATTTGACACTCTCCTCTGGCGTCTGTGGGCACCTGCATACCTGTGGACTTATTCCACACACACAAAATTAAAATAAAATAAATCTCTTAGAAAAACAAATGGGCTAGAGATGGCTCAGCAGTTCAGAGCACTGACTGAATGTTCTTCAGAGGAGCCAGTGTCACAGGGAGGCACACAACTCTTCATAACTCTAGTTCTCAAGACTCTGACATCCTCTTTGAAACTCCATAGGCACTGCTTGCTCTTGGCACACAAACATACATGCAGACAAAACCATAACAAAAAAAAAAAAACCATAACAAAAAAACACATAACATAAAAATAAGTCCTTTTTAAAAATATTTTTAAATCACATGCTCTTTTATAATACATATAATTTTATGTGTCAATTAAAATATAAGTCTTTGAAAGAAAATAAATTTCAAGTTGGCTGAGCATGAGATTTTTGTAAGACTTAACATTGCAGGGTTTTGCCTTCAGGCTCTGATGAATGATAATATAGCCTCCAGGGACATGTTTCTAGAATGAAATCAGACAGCCTCACAAACAGACAATGACCAATCAGTAATAGGATTCAGCACAGAATTGTTGTATAACCCGGAAGACTGCAGTGGCATCATTTAAATTCAGTGAGTGGGGATGAGGTCAAGGGAGCAGACCAGATTAACCCAACTTTTTTTCTAAAGCCAGGAAACAGTCCTGTTCAGAAAGGGAAGACACCTCCACATAAACCAAGACCGGTCTCCAAGTGTGAGGATTGGTTTTGTTTGTTTGTTTGTTTGTTTGTTTGTTTGTTTGTTTGTTTTTTACCAGATTCTGTCCCCTTCAATCATCTGTAATTCTTTGGCAGGCAAGTGTTATATAGAAGCATTGTCAATTGCAATCACTAGCAGACTTTTTTGTGAGATTTAATAAGCATACCAGCTTCCATAATGGGATTTTTATCCATGCTCTGGCAGCTCAAATACTGCCATCCCAGCACAAGACTCCACACTCTTTCAAGTATATTTCATGTTTCTTTTTAATAGTCTCATTAGACAAATCAGGTTTGGGTTCTTGTTTTGTTTTGTTTGTCAAAGCATAGCTAAAAATTTTGATCTTACACTACATTTTGATTTGTGACATTCGGTGGTCAAATAGTCCAGAACACACACTTTTGGAATTGCCGACCGACTGCAATAATGAGAGAAGAGATGGAAGGAAGAGAAAGGCAGCATGTGTGCTTTACTCTTGGGGAGTTTATGATTGAGTTAGACACATATATGAAGCCAGAATACCATAATGAATGAACGATACTTTAGCCACACACTACTGCAAAGAGTAGGATACTGGGGGAAGGAGGAGGGCCTAGCCAGAGGGCAAAGAATGAATTCTGAATCCCAGAGCTACATCTTCCTTATTGCACTTCTTCAAAATAGCCACCTAATGTTTCTGAGCTCTAGATCCTCTTCTGGAAAATGCTCACCTTGCAAAAACATTTTGAAGATCTGTGGGGAAATGATGTATGTGGAAGCCAGCCTAATAAGCTGTAAATCTCTGTAGCTGTTTCTTCACCCACAGGCATCTCCTTTTCTCTGGAGGCCCAATGCATGTTTAGTACCATTCCAGCACCTCTGGAGATCAGAATGATAAATGTCTGTACTCTCCTCCTGGAAGTCCAGTAAGGAAGGGCCCAGGATGTAACTCAGTTGGTGAGTACTTGCCTAGGATGTACAAGCCTGGTTTGATCCCCAGTACCATGTAAAACTATCAGATCTTAAACCTGGCTGAGGTGCCTACTTAACATACCAAACCTGGCTTATAGGTCTCCCAGCATCCCTCAGTCCCTACCTGTTACAGGGCCCTCCTGGTTGGTATACCCTAAACTCCTCCAGCCCAGGGCCTGAACTACTCTTCCCTATCAAATCCAGCCAGCTGGTTCTTTTGGCTTCTTTATTACCTTCCTGGCCCTTGTCTGGTCCCCTCAGTCCTCTCCAGACACAGCCCAACTCTGGCCATGTTCACTCTGGACCCTTCCCAGATGTTCCTGCCTCTGACTATGCTCTCCCTTTTATCTACAATAAATCCACCATACATAAGCACAACCATGTCCTTTTCTTTTTTTATTTTGCTTTTTCATTTAAAAACAAAGCAAAACAAAAACAAGTCTGGTAGTGCATGCCTGTAATCCCATCACTCTGAAGGAAGGGCCAGGAGGATGAATGAGTACAAAGCCAGCCTACGCTACTTGAGACCCCATCTCAGAAGACAAGAAAAATAATTATCTGAGCAGATTGTTACAGGCTCCCTGAGAACCACAGAGGGAAATAAGGAAGGAGAGCAGAAGCTGGGCTTCCTTATCAGGTAAGCCATAGGAGTCTGGAAAAATTTGGGGAGGCACAGGAGATTCCTCACAGAGATGATACCTCTCAAAGGTGGGCTAGCAAAGCTCTATTCACATGTACACTCCATGTGAACAGAAGAAAGTATACTGAATCTACATCCAGGCCCAAGGTTGTTGTGTTCAGCCAATGCAAAAGAAAATAATTGGACAATTGTTCAGTGAAGTCAATGGTTTTACTTTGAGGCACGTAGATGCATATTAAGCAGAGAACCCACTAACTGGGCTCCGATTTGAAAAAGTTCCTACTATGATAGACAAAGGAGAATCACTTCAGAAACAGAAGTGAATATTAAAGAACAGTCAAGAGATTTAGACAGCATCTATGGCTCAGGGCATCTCAGAAACAAAGGATGTCACCTTGGTTGCCATTTCCCATAATCAAGTAGAGGCTGCCTGGAGCATCCCTTCAGGAAGAATGCAAAGGCTTTGTCTGCACTCAGTGGGAGAGTGTCAGGATGAAATATTGATGGGAGCCTGGGGCACAGGATGCAGAGTCCTCACTGTAGCTTTCTCTGGTGATCCTGCTTCAACCTGCCCCAGGTCCTGCTAGATCCTGAGCATGGAAAAGTGAAGTTTAGCAGAATAAGGCTCAGGGTGAGGGTGGCATTGCATAGTCACTGAGACAGAGTTTGGGCTGGGTATTTATCAAAGCCTACAATGTCCTCCAACCAAGGACCATGTTTGTGCATAATAGAACCCTTGCTCAGATGTAACCAATGGCAGCTCAGTATCCAAGTGGATTCCCTAGTAAGGGGAACAGAGACTGTCTCTGACATGAACTCAGTGGCCAGCTCTTTGACCTCCACCACAACCCCACCACCTTGAGGGAGGAGCAGCATTGCTAGGCCACAGAGGAGGACATTGCAGCCAGCCCTGATGAGATCTGAGAAGCTAGGGTCAGATGGAAGGGGAGGAGGACCTCCCCTATCAGTGGACTTAGAAAGGGGCAGGGAGAAAGAGTGGGATTGGGAGGGAATGAGGGAAGGGGGCTACAGCTGGAATGCAAAGTAAATAAACTGTAATTAATATTAAAAAATAAAAATTAAAAAAAAAAGAATGTCCTCCATACAAAGCCAGAAGAGAGACCTTCTGTGTGTGGGGCTGACCACGTAGGTACACAGAGGAGGACAACTGTTGACCTTCAGTGGCTCAGAGGCTACTATGTAGAAAACAATATAAATATGTGAATCAGGCATTTGTCCACATTTCTTAAAGGTTCCATTCTTTTCTGCAACTTGGGTAAGCTAAAGGATAATGACAGAGAAAAATGTGAAGCCCATTTCCAAACTTGCCTCTATGACTGCTGCAAGCAGGGTTTTTAGTGAGTCCCGAAGCAGTTCTACACCCAAGGGGACTATCAGAATCCCCTACACAATCTTTTGCTCTGATTCTTATTTTTTTGGCAAACATTTTTTTCTTTCACTTTCTTGCCACCTACCTTCAAATCACCACATTCTCCCAGCTACAACATGAATGAATTTTAATTACTTGCTGGGTGTGTGTGAATGTCTCAGATGTACAGTCTTCTGAGATGTCTACTGGGAGAACCAGCAGGGCACTGTCAACAGAGGAGAAACCAGTCACGCCAGGCCAGTGAGCTGGCTCAGCAGATGAAGGCACTTGCCACCAACTATGATGACCTGAGTTTGATCCCTGAAACCCCTGTGGTGGAAAAACAACAGACTCCTACAAGTTGTCCTCTCTCTCTCTCTCTCTCTCTCTGAAAAAAATGCCCAGAGTTACAAACTATATTCCCTGTGGTTGGACATGTGGTTGGACAGAGCATCTCTCTGAACCTGAGGTTTCACTTGAGGGTGTAAGATGGACAAAGGGTGGAGGCCAAGTGGAAACAGACTGAGAACAGACCTAGCTGCAGTGTAGCAGATGTCAGCTGCCCTCCCCAGAGACCTGAAGTTAACAGGAAGACTCTAGCCACTGCTCCCTGGAGTTCTCAAGCCAGACAAGAACTTATGGGACGCTTTACTCATGCAGAGGATGAAGGACCCGCTGGCATTGCCTTGGTCCTCAGAGGATTTCCCTGTACTTACTTGGAAATAAATTAAACATCACATGCCCCAAAGCTGGAAAAGTTTCCTTGTCTTAAGAAAGACAGAAAAAGTAAAGTCTTTGGGAAAAAAATATTCTCTCTAACTGATGCTATGATCCCATGGGGAGTAAAATAATAATTATAATTCTAGTGGTATTCAATATCCTTGCTAATGGATACCTACTATGTACAGCAGTTTGTTAGGAGTTTGACACATGTTACATCCATGTGTGGGATTGACCTGACTTTGTTCAGGAGGAGATGAACAGTAAGAAGGATTGTCATTTATGTAGCGTGCAGGGAATTTTAGTTTTCTTTATATTGCTATAAGTGCATTCTGACCAAAGGCAACTTTACAGAAAGAAAAGTTTCATCTAGCTTACATTTCCAGGTCATAGTTCATTATTGAGATAAGTCGGGGGAAGAACATGAAGCAGAAATCATGAAGGAATGTTGCTTGGTGGCCCAGTCACACATCATGCTTAACTAGTTCTTCTCCAGCTGAAGAGGACCAGGAAATGGTAAGGCCCACAGTGGACTTCCACAGTAGACTGTATTAGTAGACTCCCCCACAGACATTCCCAAAGGCTTGCCTGATCTGGGCAGTTCTACAGTGGACGCTCCCTTCTCAGGTGGCTGTAGGTTGTACGAAGTTGACAGTTAAAGCTAACTAGGACACAGAATAAACAGAGACTGACTTGGCATATGAATCTCTACTGGTATAGTTTGCTGGTAGTCCCTTACCACACAGAGGATAAAAAGAACAATGAATAAAAAGTGCTCACAGCTAGAAAAATGTGTAATGGTTCTGTAGGCAAATGTCTCATGAAGCCACTCCTGTTATTAGCAGGTCTGCTGGTGGTGGGTAGAATGTTCAGTAGATGTCTATTAAGAATAGTTGCTTTCGGGATGTGATAAACTGGCCGTCATCCAGAAGAGTTCATCTAGCTACAGATGCAACCAAATCTGCTGGTAGTGGAGAGTTGTGTCCTGTATTTTCCTTTGGAGAATTAGGACAGCCAATTGGTAGAAATGTTTCTTCAATAGACAGTGAGTTAGAGGCCACTCTGTGTGATCTGTAGAAAAAGAGAAGCAGGATAAGAAGCAATACACTCTATTCCTATCAGCCAAAAAGACCTGAGAAGGAGGGGAAGGGGAGAGGAGAAGGAGGAGGAAGAAAAAAAGGCCTAGGTCAAATTTTCTTCTACAAAGAAGCCAGGAAAGAATACCATCAGTGTCCAGCTGCACAATGCTGCTTCATAGTGGCTATTAGGAAGGCATCCTCCCCTCTCACATAACAAGGAACCTGAAACTTGAACAGGGGCTCAGTATATACTATAGCAGAGGGACGGTGAGAGCAGCACAGGCTGAGGAGACAGAGACAGAAGTGCAGCACAGAAGTCTATTGTTGATATTCTTCATGTCCTGGAGTGAACACCCAGAGTAAGCACCACCCACAGGAGAGCCACGCTGGAGTGCTGAATTCTGCTGCTGAAAGCTGAGCAGGTTCTCAGTGTGGTGGAGTCAGCGATGAAGGCAGACAAGAGAAAGTGCCCCTTCCACACCTGCTCAGAGCATCAGTCACAGCAAGCCTCCAAATGCTAGGGAGAACATTGCAACTGGTGGGTGAACCAGAGTCTCAGGCTGGGGCATTCCCATCAAGAATTCCTTCTTTTTTTTTTTTTTCAGTTTTTACTTTCAATTTATATTTTTATTTTAAAAAACAGATATAAAATGTCTATTCCTTACTGACAACTCCATCTTAAATGACATTAAAATTAAAATGTTTCTGAAAGCATACCACCAAAAATGATTACTTAACAAAGACAGGTAAGAACTGAGGCCAGCCCTGCTCCTTTAGCTGTCAGACTGGTACGGAGCACAGCCAAGGGGAGGGGTAAATATAGTCATTCCAGCAGGAGGAACTACTGACTGAGTTCATCACATCTTTCATTATTATTATTATTTGTATTTGTATTTATTTTTGTACTGTGACTGTTCTGTTTTATATCATTTCTTGACTGAATGGGTTTATCAGACTATTCTTCTCTGTACCTGCTCTGGAGTATTTTCCATGTAACTTCTCATCCCCCCAGTACACAGTCTTCCCTTCTGTTTGAAACTTCATTTCCTTTTTTCCTTTTCCCCTTTCTTCATCATGCTATGAATTAGTTATTAACACCTTAACCTCTAAAACCTACAGTTTACATTTTTTCCCACTTAGTATCCTAGTGAGATATTCCTAAACCATACTGAGGACATAAGTAAACTAGTAGTTTCTTATGAGAAAGAAAGAAAGAAAGAAAGAAAGAAAGAAAGAAAGAAAGAAAGAATTGATTTCTGATGTTTTACAAGCTTGACTTTGTCCATTATGTGTCCCTATATCACACACGGGAGTATCTTGCAAAGGAAAGAAATGCATTTAGCTGACAGTTCCAGGGCCTAGGGTCATGGCACCACCAACAGGTTCTGGGAAGCAACTTGCAGAGGATAACATCTTGTGGTGTCAAAGCATGTACAAAGAGGAGAGTCACATGGTGAGAGAAAGTGCCAGGGAGCGACCTGGGAAAACCCAACTAGAACCTGCTCTCTTGGTAACCAAGGACCTGATCTTCTGTGATAGGAGCATTAATTTCTTCCAAAAGGTGATACCTCCAAATACCTAATCATCTCCAACCAGGTTCTAACTATTAACGTTTAACCACTTTTCAAGTCAATGAGAGCTTCTCCTCCAACACATTAACCTTTTGAGGGACAGACTAACGTGATGTTCTAATAATGGGCCTGTGTAACTTATGCAGAACAAAAGTGCATTTATTTCTCAAAGCTTTGAAAGCTAGGAAAGCCCAGTATCGCATTACCCAGCTCGTTATTCGCTGAGACCGCCCTTCCAAGATGGCAGGTCAAATGTCACTAACTCCAAAAATAACTCTCTTACAGAACGCAGAAAGGCAAGAGAGATGGCTATTGCACGAAGCTTCTATCATAAAATTGCATTCCATTTAGAGGAAAATCCTTCATGATCCTGTCATCTCTTAGCATCCCCAGCCTTCAGACATCTCCCTTCCATGTCCCTATCAGCTTCGTAGCTTTGACATCTGGGTGGGGCCTCTTTAAAACACCATGAACTCTGCTGCAGCCTCCTTAACCACTCACTCCAGAACCATTCTATAACATAGAGAGAGAGATTTGCTGTATAATATGCACTCTGAGAATAAATATTTATAATTAAGATTGGAGTACAAGAATGGTGTTGGCTTCAGCCAGGCTATCAAATTGGCAAATTGCTTTTGGCAAATTGCTTCCAGCAAATCCACTGAACCTTGTGAATTTTTATTCACTGAATCCCAGCATCATGCAAATGATACAAATATGTTCACCTATGTGTCTGACACCATAGTCTTACAACACTTTCTCTGTTGATTTCTGTTTCCTCTCACAGTAATTTCCAGAACACGGCTTGTTTTGCTATTGCCTTTCTCTGTGTTTGGGTCATAGCCTCTTCTCCTTGCTTATGTTGTGTTTTGTGGAACACGGTACATTTTAATTAATACATTTTAATAACTACAGATATTGATTCCTTCTCCTCTAGTGCCCACTTTAGATTAGGAACTTGTTTTCTTTCTTTAATTTGGCTGAGCTATTTTAAGAGTCTATTTCCCTATGTCCTCCAGAGTAAAGTCTTTTGTGTTTCTCACCCTGGGGTGAGAGTAGTTTTATCCAGCCTCTGTCTTATTTCCTCTCTCTGTTAGCAATACCTTCATTTGCTTCTGCACCCTGCTGGAGAGACTCCACCAAAAACCAGTTGATTTCAGTACTGTTTTTGACAGCCCCCTGGGTACTGCTGTACCTAGTTTCATTCCCATTGCTATAACATACCCTGACAGAAACCAAACTGAGGAAACAGTTTAAAGGTTTTACTTGACTTGCAATTACAGGTTAAAGTTCATCATTGAAAAGAAGTCAAGACAGCAATTTAAAACAGCTTAGACATCCCATCCAAGAGCAGAAGGAGCAGAAATGCATGCTTGCTTACTGTTGGGCTGGCTTTCCCTATTCTCATATGGTTGCAACCCTAAGGAAATGGCGCTTCCCACTACTGGGCTGATCCTTCCCACATCAATTACCACAGTGAAGATAATCACCACAGCCTCAACCACAGACCCACCCGATCCAGACAAGCCTGCTTTGAAACTCTTCCCTCAGGTGATTCTACACTGTCTCAACTTGACAAAACCAACCATCATGTCCTGCATAGCACCGCATGCCTTTGATCCCAGCACTTGGTGGTCAGAGGCAGGTGGATCTCTCTGAGTTCAAAGCCAGGTTAGTCTACATAGGACATGTACGTAGGACGTCTTCCAGGATATGTGTGTGTGTGTGTGTGTGTGTGTGTGTGTGTGTGTGTGTGTGTGTGTGTCACATTCTGCAAGGTCAATTAAATTAGAGAAGGAAAAGTATTTTAGTTCATTCTTCAAGGTTTGTTCTGACTACAAGTATGCTCACACTACTTCTCCATTTTTCTGTTTTGTCTAGTTGAATGGCTGACCTGTGCTTTAGCTTGCTATTATCTGACAGGTGGATCTGTCATTTCTGAGGGTGCCCTAAGGATCAACCTGCTCCTCACTCTTTTAAGTGGAACAGGCTCCTTCATGAAGAGTTCTTGGAGCTCTCGATTCCTGTGACTGAATTTTAGCCTGAGAAAATTCTGAACACTCCTCTGGGTACTAAGTGTGTCAGTAGCCTCTAAGCTTCTCAGTTTGCCCTACCCAAGTTTGGAACCCCTGGGGGTGAAAAGGCAGTTGTGGCTTTCTGTCTGCTATTCCTGCAGTGGAACCTTTGTGTTAGTGTTATACAGGTAGGGCCTGGACAAAGGAAGGCTTTCCCTGACCTCTGAGCCCTACTCAGCAATCTGTTGACCTCTTCTGTGAAGAGGTGAAGATGGAAGAGGTGAAAGGTGTGACAAGCTACCCTTCTCTGGGATCCCTGTAGTCTTCTGTTGTACTGTTTCAACTTCTTAATCTGAAAATTTAGCAGTCATGCATGATCAATCTGCTGTCCTTATGTTACATGAGGCCAAACATAGCTATCCATGAGTGTGGCTCAAAATAAGGTGTAAACTGACTTAAAGCAGAGGTTCTGTTGTTGCTGCTGTGACTTGACAGTAAGCACTTGACCATGAACTATGCAGATGGCAGTTTCTGGTTGCAATGCCAAAAGTTAGACCCTCCTGTGAGTAGTTCCTTGGTTTTACTCTTTATTCTCTTCTAGCAAACAGAGGAAAACTATAACTATTTCTCCAAATAATAATTTGTCTTGAGTCCATAAGTTTTAATACATAGAATTCTATCCTCCTTCAAGATTAAGAAACTCATAAGTACCCTTAATTTCTCCTTAAATTATGGGATATCAGATCTTAAGCTGTTTGTTTGCTTGTTTTCACAGGCAGTATTTTCTTTTGTTTTAAATTTCCATATAAGTTAAAAGATTGTATGCTTGTAATTCTGGCTATGCAGAATTCACTGTGACTATTTGTACATTTCCATGAGTTGTGTTTTATTTTATTAATTTCAGTTTATTTACTTTGTATCTCAGCTGTAGCCCCATCCCTAGTCCCCTCCCAATCCCACCCTCCCTTCCTCATCTCCTCCATGCCCCTCTTCAAGTCCACTGACAGGGGAGGTACTCCTCCCCTTCCATCTCACCCTAGCTTATCAGGTCTCATCAGGACTGACTGCATTGCCATCCTCTGTGGCCTCGTAAGGTTGTACCCCTCCCTCAGAGGGAGGTGATCAAAGAGCAGGCCACTGAGTCATGAGCTGTGTTTTATCCAGCAATGTGCAGTGTATGAAGGAGTTAATTTCTGTAAAACTATTTTTCCTGAAAGAAGGCAATTTGTGAGGGCACAATGGCCTCCCTGGAAAACCACTCAGTTCTCAGAGACTTTGCCCTTCCTAGGTATTGATGAAAATTGACTGCACTTAGTCTTGGTCAGAGAGGACTCTTGTGAACATAAGTGACAGAAAAGCAGGGACTCATCACTGGTCAGAGTGTTGAGAATAAGTGACTTGGCCCCTAATAAAGCATCTCTGTTCCTCCCTTTGAGGCTCAGGGCACATCACAGAAGAAAGAGTAGAAGGAGCTCAAGGACAGAGGGATGGAGAGTAGAGTGCAGTGGGCCACACTGCCTTCTGGATTCAATATGGTAGCCACAATTATGAATACACACCAACTGTCTGTGTGTTCATAATTTATAATAAATATTCAGTTGCTTGCATGGAACATAGTAGAGGGGAGGGGAGGGGAGGGGAGGGAAGGGAAGGGAAGGGAAGGGAAGGGAAGGGAAGGGAAGGGAAGGGAAGGGAAGGGAAGGGAAAAAATATGAGTGGCTGGAGGCTAGCTCAGGAAAAGGAAATCATCAGAGAAGGGGTGTGATAAAGTAATGGGAGTGAATGTAATTAACCACAATGTCTTTTATTCAAGTACAATATTGTAAACATTTTAATCAATTTAATAAATTTAAAAAGAACTCTATGCATAAGCTGTGTTACTTCCTCCAACCCTTAAGCCTACTTTATACAATACAATTAAATTGACGAAAAAACATTTTTTTTTCATGTCTCAGGTTGTTTTCTGTGGAAAGAGAACTTTATTTTAAAAGGTAAAATGTTCTTTTGCCTTTCCTACAAATTATACAGATTAAACTATGAACATTCCATACAACGGCTATATACAGACCTTTAGATGAAGATGTGAAATCTGAAGCTAAGGATGGGTGGGAAATTCCGTCTCTTGCATCATCTCATATGCCAAATATTCCTGAGAAAAACAAGGAAATTAAGGTATGAATTAACTACTGAAGTGGTCCTTTAAGGACAGACTATTGCGAAGTGAGAAAGGAAGGAAGCAAAGTAGGGAATTTGGTTGATTTTAACTCTCTCTCTCTTCTCGTGTATGCATTCAAAAAGTGAACAGCACTTGTTAGGTGAAGGACAAGTGACAAAACGACAAGGCTTCTAGATTCCGGGATAACTTGTTCAGGTTTTGGATGAAGTCACACACCATTCGGCGCTGTTGCATTGTCAGCTCCTTTCTCAGGGGCAAAGGGGAGGGTAACATTCTGAAGCTCTCTATCCAGGGACTTTAGGAAGGCTTGAATTGCAATACATGAATTTACATGAGGAATCGGTTTTTTATCAAACATGAATGCTTAAGATGAAGGATCAAGACATGCACCCAAAGAAGGCTAAGCTTCTTTAGAATAATCCTGTTAGAGTGTGAATTTTTACAATATGATAAATTTATGAATGTCACCAGACACTGGCCTATCACCTGTATCTTCTGCTCCATGCCAATCTATTCAAAAGAAGAAACTTAACCACTGCGCCATCTTTCCTGCCTCTCTCCAAAAACAAAAATCAAAACAAAACAAAAAAGCAAACAAAATTAAATCATCCTTGAAAAAAGATGAAAGCAATATTTTGGTAATGCTTTGATAGTTTAGGTCAAATGTGAGACGCACACTGTGATAGTTTTAAGTGTCAACTTGCCATGACTTAGAATTATCTGAGAGAGAGAGAGTCTCTGATAAGGAAGTATCTAGATCAAGTTGGCTTATGGGTATGTCTGTGGGAGAGTGATTTGATTGTTGATTGATGTGGGAGGACCAAGCCCATTCTGGGCAGCACTACCTCAGGGTTGAGGTGTTGGACTATGTAAGAGAGAGCTAGCTGGGATGCAACGTGACCAGCTGCTTTGAGCCTTTGCTTTGACTTTCCATGATGGAAAGTAAGTTGGAACTGCAAGCTGAAATAAGCCCCTTTTTTCCTAGGGTGCTTTTTGTTGGGTTATTTTATCACAGAAACAGAAATAAAACTAGAATGCACAGGGGAAAAAAGCAATAAGGAGGAGAAGGAAGAAAAAGAAGAGTAGGAGAAGGAGCAAGAAGAAGAGGAAAAAGAGGAGGAGGAGGTGAAGGAAGAGAAGGAGGAGGAGGAGAGAAAAAGAAAAAAAAAAGAGAGAGAGAGAGAAGCAGTAGCAGAAGCCGCAGCCAGGATTTGGCACTTGAGCCCAGAGGAGGAACTGGGAGCAGGGCCTAGAAGCCTGACAGAGCACAGGCGGGGCTTCATAATGGTTGCCCAGGTTACCAGGGGGCGGAGCCACCCGGACCATTGGAGCTGTTGTAGCCTAGGCTTACCATGCTGTGGTTACATCCGTTGATCTTAGAAGCCTAGGGTAGCCCTATGGCATGCTTTGGACTCTACTGTGGGAAGACTCTATTGTTTAAAAATAGCTCAACTGAAATATATGGAGAGTATGGGGCGTGCCCGAGAGGACAGAGGACAGATGAACAAAAATACTGTCAGCCTTGCACAGAGTCCCCGGAACTCTATGACTGGCTTTATCTTGGATTCATGGCGATGCTTCCTCTCGTTTCCCATTGGCTCTGCATTGAATGGTACTCAAAGGATGGTCCTTCCAGAGGTGTGTTTTTCCAGCAAGTTTCTGCATTACTTGAATGCAGTATAGCAGCTGTGGTCACATTACTAGTGAGTGACCCCGCCGGCACCCTCTCCATCCACTCATGCCGGGTGCTGATGCTTTCAGATTGGTACACGATGCTCTACAATCCAAGTCCAGATTATATCACCACCCTGCACTGCACTCAGGAAGCCGTGTACCCACTGTAAACCATCGTGTTTGTTTATTACGCTTTCTGCTTAGGATTCATGATGGTGCTCCGCCCCCTACTGGTGAAGACGATTCAGTGGCGCCTGTGCATGCCGAGCCAGTTGGGAAGCATTTACACTGCCCTCTACTTCTTCCCGGCTTTGACCGTGCTGCAAGCAATTGCAGGAGGCCTCTTGTATTATACTTTCCCATACATTGTATTGGTGGCATCTTCGGCTAATCTGGTTGTGTACCTGGTTTTTGCCAAAATAGAGAGCTACAGTGATTTAATAAGAAAGGACGGACTGCTTGTCCTCCTCAGCCACTGGTTTCTTCACGCCTATGGCTTAATTGCTCTCTCCAGAGGGGAGCAACTTAAGCAAAATCTGATCCTTTTAATTTTTGTACCTGTCCCAGCTCTTTTTTACTTGCTAACTACCAGATTTACCAAACCATCACGGATAATCTCAGAAGGAGCCAAAGGACATTGACTATCAAATAGGCAGGAAAAAACAAACTTCTGTTTTTAACTTTAAAAGTAAAGAAAGTTTAAAATGCATTGGTATTGTTCTGTTATAAATGGAAACAGTACACCTTTTTAATGATTTGTTATTTATGTCTATGTCTGTATCTGCAAAAATGTATGTTGCATGAGTGTGGGCACCTGAGGAAGCCAGAAGGGGCACCAGCTCCCCTGGAGCTACAGTTCCAGAGAGTTGTGACACCTGATGTGGGTGCTGGAAACTTAACTCTCATTCTCAGGAAGAGCAGCAAAAATTCCTAACTGCTCAGTCATCTCTCCAGGCCAAAGGGAACAGTGTATATTCTTGCTTGTTTTCCTTTGGTTAGATTTTGTTTGACTAACATCTTATGGTTAGACTTGGAAATAATTTTCCAAGTCTAACCATAAGATATATATATATATATATATATATATATATATATATTATAGTATTGACTACTCTAGAATCCTACTAAGATGTTTGAGTTATTCTTTAATACATAGTGGTGATTCTGTGTTTCTACTAATGGGAATATCCCATTGTCTTATGAGAAGCCTTAGCAGTTAAAACCTGAAAGTCTTAGCACTGACTAATTATTTACCCTTTTTCTGTCTTGATATGCTTTTCACCTTTAAGGCATTATAATGGCAAGCATACTTAGAGTGTGACAGAAGATGTAGAAATAAATGTTTCATATTTATTTCCACCAATATACTAATTTAATAATACAAAAATAGAGCATCACTTATAGACTAGAAGCTTTCTATTTAGAAATAGCTTGTTTGAAGACATGCTCACATTATTGTCTCAGTTATGAAGAAAGTTTAACAAACAAACAAGCCCAGCCCCTCACCCCCTGAGGCAGAAGCACACTCCGGCTCATACCTGCAGTCTAACCTTAATGTGGTGTTGAGAAGGCCGTTGTTAACATATACAAACGCTCTATTTGGGGGAAGTAATGTATAAATCAAATCACCCCATAAAAGTGAATTGTACTGATGGATTCTTAAACAGCAGCTTGAAAAGAATGGCAGGGTAAATGTAAGCCTGAGCTGTGGGAGAAGGTACTGGGAAAAGCCTCATCAGGGCCTCTGAAACTTGGTCTGACATCACAGCCTGAAGGACTTTCTCAAACTCTAGGATCCTTTTGATAGTTTGTCAACCTGACACAATCTAATCACCTAGAGAGACAGTCTCTCTGAGGTTTCATCTAGATCAGGTTGCCTGTGAGCATGTCTGGAGGGCTTGTCTTGATTGATGTGAGGAAACCCAACTGAAAGCGGGTGGCACTGTTTCCAGGTAGAGGATCCTGGATTGCAGAGACAGGGCTGGGCACAAGAGACTTGGCTGATGCATGGCTTTCCGCTCTTGACTGCGGGCATGACCAGCTGTTTCAAGTTTTTACTGCCTTGGTTTCCTCAAAATGAAGAACTGTAGCCTGGAATTGTGACTCAAATAACCTCTCTCTCTCTCTGTTTTTGTCAGAGTTTTTTTCTTTTTCTTTATTCTCTCATTTATTATACCCCGACCTCAGTTTCCCCTCCCACCTCTCTTCCCAGTCTCTTCCCATCCCCTACCCCCAGATCCACTCTTCCATTTCCCTCCAAAAAACAGCAGGCATCCAGGTATATCAACCAAACATGGCATGCCATGGCTAGGCACATACCCTCATATCAAGGCTGGACAAGGCAGCCCAGTGGAAGAAAAAGGGTCCCGAAAGCAGACAAAAGAGTCAGAGACAGCCCTGTTCCCACTGTTAGGAGTCCCACAAGAGGACCAACCAAGACATATATACATAGAGTCAGAGCTATATAGGCTCCCTGATTGTCAGTTTAGTCATAGTAGCTTTTAACAGCAACAGAAATGAAAATGGGACACCCCTGGGCTCCGTCCCTGTGAGCTCTGACTCATAATCTCTGGAGCAAGTGTGACAAGTCTATTTTTACTTACTCTACCGAGTGGTTATTATAGCCTCATGGTCCAGGAATGACTGCAGGTTAGTCCTGGAAGTGTCCCAGGAGGGGTGAGCTTTATGCACCTGTTAGGTAGCTCCTGGGCAGTGCACATTCAGGGAGGACCAGTTTCCTCCCATCCCTGACAGGAGGATAAGGGTGTAAACAGAAGATCTAATTAAAGAAAAAAAAAAAAAAAAGGTTGTGATCAAAGTACAACATGATGCCTGTTGTGGAAACAGCTCAGTGAAGTGGAGCATTTGACAGTGCATGGGCCCTGAGAAAGCACTGCCTTTTCCGTGCATTGGCCTCATTGCCTGGGTAATGAGGTTCAACAGAAGTTAGCTATTTCATCAATCTCACTACTAACATAAGTCGTTCTTCCTCCTGGGGTAAGGACTAAATGAAGAGGTTATAGCAAGAGGCAGAGGTACATGTCTCCTTCCAGTGAAACGTCACGATGGTGAAAAATTGAGCCCTCTTTATCAAAGACTGTCATGGGTGCTGCTAGAGGGGAAAGGGCATCAGCAAACAGCTTCACTGTTGTGTGAGAAGGGCTGCAAGTGGGCTATGGTGACTCCATTTTGGTACCTCAGATGAACTTTGTATTGCTCGGTAAAGTGACAGTAACTGTAGTGGGGAAAAAGAAAAGCAATTCCAAGAAGAAAAACACCTCAAGGATGTCAGTGCTCTGTGATGGTCAGACTGACCTTGCTATGTTTGCTAATGGTATGCTTCGGCTTTTTAAAACTATCTTCTTAGCTTGCAGCAGCAGGAAATTAAGCTTGGGAACTTTGTAGCCAGGATGTGGTTTTCTTGCTTAAATAGAGACCCTGAGAAAGGCTCAAGAATGCACTTGGGTCCCTCACAGTGTGTATAGAGATAAGAGCCTGGGGAGAACTGAAAAAGATCACCATGAGAAAAACTAAGTCAGGACCAGAGAAAGTCTCAAGAGTTGGAAGTCATTCTGAAGACATGCAAACATCTCGTCCATTTGTTCTCCCAGTCCTAATAATTTCTCCCTAATGGCTTCTTGTTTAGTTTGTGTAAACTGGTTCATAAGCCATCAACTGTTTTTAAGGCAAATCACTTTGATATTTGATCAGGTACCATGCCAACCAGACCAAATACCATGTTTTTCACAAGGCAACTCTGGGCTGCAGAGATAGCTTAGCTGGCAAAATGCATGCCACAACACATGAAGACCTCTGTTCAATTCCCAGGATCCTTTTTCCTGGGGAAAAGGGGGGAGGGGGAGCCAGCATGATGGTATACGCTTGCAATCCCAGTGCTAGGAAAACAGAGACAGGACGGCCAGCCTAGAAAAGCAGCAAGCCTCATAACCCAGAGAGAGACCCTGTCTCAAAAGGAACAGTGACAGCTTCTGGACAATACAAGCCTCTTGTATCCTCCACATACACGGACACCTGCACATACAGACATGTTCTGCACTTCCTCACTTCTCTGGCAACATGCAAACATTTAAACAAGAGACACATTATCAACTTCTAGGCTTCTCTCACTTTGTAAGTATTTTTCTCCATCCCCACTCTGTGACCATGGATGTCAAAACTTCAGTAGAACAATAAACAAAGCAAACCCAGCATGCCAGGGCACAGGCACGCTGCGCCCTCCACACTCTCCATGAACTGATGACTATGGACTCCAGGGTCCACCATATTTACTCCAGGAAGCTCCCAATTAAAAACTGACAAGGAGGACCTAGATGAAATCAAATACTAGAGAAATAAAAACAAGCTAAGATTATGGGATAATAAATGAAAATGTAAATGCTGGGAGGCACTTCAGGGGAAAAAAACATGAAGTGCTTCAGAAAATTTGCAAAAAGGTCAGAGATGAGGGTGTATAATTTGTCCTTGTCGTCTATCAGGTACTTAAGTAAGTTCACAACTGTTTTGATGATTTCGTTTTCTCAACAGACAATTTCCGTTGATCCAGGATATTTGTTTAGTATTCTACGCCTTTGACTTTTTTACGTATTTTAATGCAGGCCCATCACAGACTGGTTCCATACTTAACAAAGGAAAAAAGAAAGAAAGAAAAGCACTTTATTTTTGTGCAGATTGAAATGTGTATTCATTATTTTTTAATTCTACAAATAACTAGAATTAGCTCCAAGTTCAGGACTTGATCCCCATTTTCATTCAAAGTCAACTTCCACAAAAGATTTAAGTGTGAAAAAATTGTGCCCGTATATTATGTGTATTTTATTTCTTCACCCAACATTTGTTTTCCACGATGGCTGCATCCCAATTTATAGTAGACAGTAGGTCATTTTTATTTCTGCACATAAAAGTCACATGACTTTTCATAGCCATAATGTTTTATTTACCCAGCCTGACTATACTACACAACCCTGGGATTGATATTGTACCAAGAACTGCTTGTAACACATGCAGGTAGGGGTTGACAGTTACACTTATTCCTTTCAAAAACCCTCACTCTCTTGCTTTCTCAGTTGTAGCCTCATAAATAGTGTCTTGTGTCAGTAATTTTTAAAATATACTCTATGTCTCCTGGAGATGGCCATCCTACTCTATTCCTTAAATCTGTGTTTAGAGACAGCAAAGCTGTCACTGAGAGAGTCACCATTACAGAAGAGCAACAGTAAAACATACAGCTCCTGAGTGAGAAGTAAAGGCACTTGCCACCAAGACTGATGACCTGAGTTTCATACTCAGGCCCCAGATAGCAGAAAGAGAGAACTGACTCCTCCGTGTTGACCTCAGGCCTCCATAAGTACACTGTGAAACACACACACACACACACACACACACACACTAAAATAAAAAATGTTTTTAAAAAAATCACAGCCGTATTTCTTTCCTTGTTTTATCTCTTAAATAAAATTTTAGGCATTCCCACATAAGATTCTAAACAATGATGCAATGCAATTCTATGTCTGGAAAATCCTCTCCTAAGCTCTGCATGCTGACATGTCAGAGCGTTTTCTTTCCAGAGTGTCTATCTTGTCCATGTTGTAGTTTATCAAGCAAAGGATTTACAGGACTCCAAAACACACAGCTAGAGCGCTCCGGGATGCTTGGCTGCACTCACACACAGCAGTGATAGGCACCAATAAAGCAGGGAGAAGAGAGCAGTCCTTCATAAGGGAATAACCGCTTGAGGCCAACTCAGTGCTAAATCTCAGGCTTTGAGTCGCACAAGCCCAGACTCACAGAACACTACCAATCCAGGGGACACTGCCACATACCCAGGGAGAACAGAGCCACTGTTACACATTTCCGGGAAGGGAATTGTAGATCCAGTGTGGTCCCCAGGCTCAGTGGCTAAAAGACTGCATCCTTTCTCAATGGCTGAGTCCTTTTCCAAGACAGAATGTGTTTGGTACTTAATCAGCACTAAAGGCAAGTGAGGCTTTATTTAATTTCTATGTTTCTTCCTTCCCTTGCTTCCATCCTAACCATCCCTGATAGCCTGCAAATCCACAGCCTCTCTTTACATCAGCTGTTATTGCATGCATATATATATATATATATATAAGTATGTACATATGCACATATATATCCCTAATATAAACTGTTGACATTGTAATATGACTGTCTTATCATGATATAAAATATCTAAGATAAAGATTAAAACTTTTTGTTATTAAAAAGCATATAACTGTTCTTCTTGATGCTTTGGGTCACACTGTGATTGTTGTTGTCAACTTAATGGGCTCTTGAATCAACTAGGAGGCACACCTCTGTGTGAGGTGATAAGAGAATTCTCAGGAAGGGTTAATGGAAAGATTAATTAAAGCCAAGAGTGAACATCACCATCTAGTAGCGGCCTAAATATAAAGAGCCAGGAGAGGCAGTCAGATCTGTTTGCCTGCCTTTACTTTGCTAACGAACCAACCATCTGTCCAGTTGTCACTGCTAGAGGTACTATTGTCTTTGGGTATCATCAACACTGTTTTCTTCTGTCTTCCAGCATGGATTAAGAATTATATAAGACAGGAGCTCCACAAGGAGAGCAATAGAACCAAAATATCTGGGCACAGGGGTCTTTTCTGAGACTGATACTCCAACCAAGGACCATTCATGGATATAACTTAGAACCCCTGCTCATATGTAGCCCATGGAAGCTCAGTGTTCAAGTGGGTTCCATAGTAAGGGGAACAGAGACTGTCTATGATATGAACATAACTGTCTATGATATGAATATGATATGGCTAGTTCTTTGACCACCTCTCCATGATGAGAGAGCAGCCTTGCCAGACCACAGAGGAGGACAATGCATCCAGGTCTGATGAGACCTGATAGGCTAGGGTCAGATGGAAGAGGAGTAGGACCTCCCCTATCCGTGGACTTGGAGAGGGACATAGGAGGAGAGGAGGGAGGGAGGGAGAGATTGGCAAGGGATTAGGGAGGGGCTACAGCTAAGATACAAAGTGAATAAACTGTAGTTAATATAAAAAATAAAAATTTAATTAAAAAAAGAATTATATAGGCCTTCCACATCAGATTGCAATGACTAAGGCATTCAGCTTCGTGGACTGAGCACATGCGATGCTCTGAGTCTCTCCTGCATGCCAGGGGACTATCCAGCTCTTATCATGTAAGATGATCTAATACAACTCTTTGCAATATGCATTTGTTCTCTAGAAAATCCTGACTAGCACTCTCTAATTCTTGACATCCATATTATCCAAATAAACACTGACTTTAGAGTGACTTTGTCCACTCCAAAGACAGTTTTGCCCATTAATGGACTCTTTACAAAAGCAAATTTTGTAGTTTGTATTTTAGAGCACAGCAAAAGGTGCTATACTAAAAGGCCCAATTAAAAGCACGACGATAACATTGTAATAAATGCAATCCTCACTGCACTCAGTCAAGAATTCTTATCCTGCCTGACACCAGCCAAGCCTTGATCCACAACAACACACTCAGTCCCCTCAGAAACCCTCCTCTCTAGAGCCCGGAATTAAATTCACCTTTCCCCTCCCAAAATATATCCATCAGTCACATCTCCAGGGGACCTAACGCTGTAAGAGTCCAGGTGCTAATAAAAATGCAGTTGGAGTTAATATGTGCATGGCTAGTAAGAAAAGACAGGCGAAGGATTATTTTTAGTCACTAACTTTGGCCTTCAAAAGCATCATACAATTTCATGTGTATACATAAAGATGTGAAACTTATTATAACTCATTTACAGGTGGGAAAACACAGGACAGGATATTCACCCAGAGCACTCATATTCACCTCATATTTGCTCATGTAATGAGCAAATGAGTGCCAAAATATGCTTCCAATTCTACATGTGAGCTTTTGTATTATGTAGTGCTAGCTCAACTGTTAACCTTCCTGGAGGGCCTTTGCAATTGTCCTTAAGGCTTTGCTTGGAAGAATATAAATGGGATAAATAAGAAATATGGTCATAGAAGAAGAAATGTCTTTTCACTGAGAAGAAAAGTGGTTTATCACTCAGGCCAGCCTTAGGATCCAGAATAGTCCTCTGTCAACTCACAAAGGTTGCTTCTCCAGGAATTCAAGTGTTTGTCTACAGTGGCCTGACACTACTGGGTGACTGCTAATAACTGTTCTACCCTGAAGGAACCCCTGGGTTTCTTCGCTCATTCTATGCCTGTCTCAGTGCAGGAGAGGGATGGGACTGAATTTATCTGTTCTCCCTAAAATTTTATAATCACAAATAATTCAGTTGTAGCTAATGAGGTGGATAAATTTTAGGCATGTATGATGCATGCATCCCCAGAGACCTTTTATTATTATTATTTGAAAATTTCAAATATGCATACAATGTATCTTGGTTACCCCTACTCCCTCCCTCCAATTCCTTTAGGTCCAACCAAACATACCACACTCCCATTTTCTTTTTTGTTATAACTCCCTGAATTCAATTTGTGCTGCCCAAATGCACATGGGTGTTGGGTCATCCACAGAAATATGGGCAGTTAATTTACCAGGGGCCACCCTCTCAAAGGAAAATGACTCTCTTTCTCTTAGAAGCCATCAACCAGCAATAACGCCCCAGCCAAACGAGGGCATCAGGACCCCTCTCCTGTGTGTGCTAGAATTCTTGTGCTGGCTTGTTCTTGTGAAGGTCTCCTCTTTATGTACGGAGCTGCTGTGAATTCATGTGCAAAGTGCGACAGCCCTGTAAGGTTCAGAGACCAGCATTCATTTCATAGGGTTCCACTCCATCCTCCAGCTCTTACATTCTTTCCACCCAGTCTTCCTTGATGTTTCCTGAGACTTGGAGTAGGAGAAGTTGAAGTTAATGCAGAGACTATGTATTTTTTTTCTTAGTTTTTTTTTTTTAATTAACATTCAAATAGCACATAGTGGTCGAGTTTCATCTTACTTTTTTTGCCCTACACAAGTTTTGGTTGGTTGCTTGCTTGCTTAGTTTACTTTCAGAGACCATATTAAAAGTCAGCTGGCAACTGGGCATGGTGACACAGCCAGTGCTTGAGGCATAGACGTTGAGTATAGTGGTTCACACATGTACATTTGGAAAGCAGAAACAAGAGGATTATAACTTAAAGGCCAACTTTGGCTGAGTAGGTAGTTTCAGGTTACCCTGATATTATGTGTTCTGTGAATTTTCCTGGGAATATGTAAACAAATGTTTATTCACCCCAAACAGAACACCAAAGACCAAATGAATTATCCATCAAAGTCTCGCTTAGTGAATCAATGGGTTTTCTAGAGTTACTTATAAGTATGAGTGAAGTGGAAGTATCTGGTTTCTTTGAAGCCTGAGTTTTGTCATGTGATGTTTTGCTGGAGGTTGGCTTGGGAGAGGGCGTGTGATGATTCGCTGTGAGCTCTATCATGCAAGGAATGTGACTTTAGCCAGCTGAGAACATCCGTGTGTGTACTCTGAGGAGAGGAGATATATAAAGGCCCACTCACAGCAAGACATCACTTTTTGGACTGACATCATGCTGAGCTGATCTTTATGCTTTGACACTTGACTTTGCAGAGAAAAACTTTCCAGAGAGCTTCTCGGGAAACTGAGTCTTGCAGCTTTTGCTGACTTCATGTTGCCACTTGGTGTTGGCCTTTGGACTGGACTGCTGATATCCTGACAACTGATTTTGGTAATTTCATAAAGACCCATCAACCCTAATCAGCAGGAAGTAGATAAAAGAGGTCTACAACCCTTTTCCCTACTAATCTCCTACCTAAGGTTGCAGAAGGGTTGGAAGGGAGGTAAAGGTGCTTAAGAACCCTAAATAAAGTAGGTTTGGTGAAAAAAAAAATCTAAGACTACAAGTGAGTGAGTGGTTATTTACAAGAATGGGGATAAGAGAAGAGCAAAAGTCCACCCAGGATGAATGATGACTCTTTACTCTCCAAAGCTGCATCCCTGGAGCTCCCCATGTAACTTGCAGGCAGATCACTTGGCTAGCATGTCTTCTCCACAGCACTGGATTAATTGTATGTCTTGGAGAGAGGCTCTCTTGATCCTGAAAGGTTGATTTTCTTTCTGAGTCATTAGGAGCCCCAACGCAACTCTTTCTAGGAGACAATTGCTACACAACACTTGGGACCTTATAGCAAAACAAATAAACAAACAAATAAAAGCCAATAAGACGTTAAGATTAAAAGGCATACAGCCCGGATGTACCAGTTAGAAGGGCCCTGTATTGCTCGCAATTTATCAACTGCAGGCATTTTCGCCTACCTTGGAAAGCATCTTACCTCCACACTTAAAAGTGACAGAAAAATAGACTTCTAATTTATTTAGTTTAAATTATTTTTTACCAAGAGAAGAAACTTAGATTCATTTATGAACATGGGAGAGTTGATAAGTTTTCTTGGCCTTGGGGGTTTTATGAATGATGATCCAGCCCTAAAAAGAGCAATTTTGTTCAATAAACATCAGCTCTGAATATGACTTCTCAAGAAGCATTAACGAAAAGCAAATAATTGCAAAAATAACTAGATGGAATTACTTCAACGCAGCCTCCTTTTCTCCAAGCTTAATGCAAGAGTATGATCTGTACACTGTTGTATCATCTTCTATAACCAATGCATTAGCATAAAGAGACCATTCGAGTGTATATGGTAATTATTTCATTATGATGATAAAAAAGGCAGTTGAAAGCCCTCTTCAGGGACAAATTCTAGCCTAAGAAAAAGATTATTATAGATTGAAAAAAGTTCTATCATAGTGCCAATAAGAACAACAAAAAAGTGTTCCTTTCAGAACCAGATACCTACTTTCTTCAATAGAAATAAAATAGCATTTTATCTCCTTATCAGTCCATTGCTCCTAAAAGTTTAAACACTGTGACTTCATTAACTTTGGGTTATTTTAGAAACAAATCAAGCAGCTGCAGCTCAAACCAAAAGGTACAGTTGCCTGCTGGGACCAGCACAGATTTCCAAAGGTGTCTGAGCTTGTCAGCCACATTTCCCAGCAGTTATAATGAGACCAAACCATAGGCCATGCTTTTAAATGCTCTGGAGTTGGCCCCTTACCTCTGATTACAAAAATAAAGAAAGAAAGAAAGAAAGAAAGAAAGAAAGAAAGAAAGAAAGAAAGAAAGAAAGAAAGAAAGAAAGAAAGAAAGAACAATTTTGAAGCATCATGAAAGTCTGACTTGCTCATTGATGGCACAAAATCATTTAGGAAGCAACACTTGATGACCATTCCACACATCTCCTATTGCAGGTATCTGAGAAGATGAAGCTGTGAGCTGCCCCAGGAATACCCTGAAGCTAAAAATCTGCCCAGTTCTTGTCTGCTCATATTTTCCAATGCTGAAGCCCAGTTCGGGGAAGGCAGCTGTCAGCCACATTTGGCCACAGATCTAAATAGAAGCCTCCAGCATTCAGAGCTTGAAAGAAAGAGAAAAAGAAAGAGAAGAGGAAGGTGGAAGGGAGAAGATGGAGAGCAAGAGAGAGAGAGAGAGAGAGAGTGTGTGTGTGTGTGTGTGTGTGTGTGTGTGTGTGTGTGTGTCACCAAGTGAACGAGAAAGAGTCCAACTAGAAGAGCTTTGGTAAGGCCTTGGAAAAGCAACATGGGTTTTTAGAGTTGTTTTATATGGGGGGAGGGGGGAGTTTTTTAAAACTCTTGGCTGAATCTAAAATCAGAGACACTCTTAGGACTACAAATTGCAGCCATGTTTGCATCTGGAAAACCAAGCTTCAATGGCATGGTAAAAAAAAATAGAAAAAAATTTTTTAAAGATTTAGGAAACACTTAAAATTAAGATACATGAAAATTTTGCCACCACTAGTGTAAACCCAGTGGTTATGTTGCCTGGGCCCTTGATAATCACATGGTAATAACAAGCAGCGCCAGGAGAACCACGTGCTCTCCTAGCTTACCTGTCACAGAATCTTCTGTGTCATAGTGCCCAGTGACTGCTTTTTTACCAGGGTAAATCACTCTAACCACACAAACCTCACAGCTCAGTGCTTAGCAGAACAGAGGTTCAGTTCTCATTCAAGTCTCACTTTGCCATAACTGTGATCCAGAAACCAATACAAACTTCCATCTTGTGGTTCTAGCAACCCGTGGACTCTTGATCAAGTGGAAGACCTGCCACCATAGACGGTTGAGAAGAAAGGATAGGGAAGGCACAGTGAGTTCTGTGTCACCTGTGTGGCCAGAACCACTCACATAGCTATCCTCCTAATTGCACAAATATCTAGGAAATACAAAAAGACCACATCTACATCAGCAAACAGTAATTGGCTCCAGTAGAGCTGATAAGCAGGTCAAGTGTGTGGGTTTAGCCACCAGCCACCTAAAAATGGGTATTTTTTACTAAACAAAAATTTAAAAAGTAAGCATACAAACACCTTACAAAGAAAGAAAGAAAGAGAAGTAGGGACATGTACACATTCACACACAAGAGGTATAAAAGGCAGAGAAAAAAGGAAATAATTTCCTTTATGAGTCAGTAGTGGGTTTTAGGAATCATTTAGACTATCTCCACAATTGATCAAGATAAGATGACTCGTTCACAAGCATTCTGTAAGAATTTGGGAGAAAAAACATGGAAGAGATCATTGAGAACGTCATAACAACTGTCCTCTAACATTGAATCAGACTGAAGAAATCATTTTAAAAGATATATCATACATGAAATATAGATGTTGTCAAGCAAAGACTTATTTAAATTCTTGCATTAAAAGGACAGGGAAATGAATAAAATATGCTTAAAATACAAAAATAAGGGTATACAACATCATGACCAAATTTTTCTAAATATAAAAATGTCTAAATCTGCCAAAAGTCTCCTTTGGACAGGAGGTAAGAAGGCAGAAATATAATCTACTTTTTATAGAGAATGAAATTCTAGAAATTATTGTAAATCCCTAGGAGAAACCAACATATAAAACTATGTTTTTAATTAAAGAAAATTAAAATATGAAGCTTAACAATTGTAAAGAAAATATAAGATGGATAGGCTGTGTAGTTTATGTTGTAAGAAACAAGTTATAAAAATTAGAATAAAAAACTTAGAATCTAAAATTTAGTGTTTATAAACACAAATTTTTGTTCTGAGATCCAAACTTTAAATCTGTATGTAGAGAGAGAATATGACTTAATGAAAATGAAAGCTTAAAGGTTTTAATGACACAGATGTAGTCCATGGCAGTGTAGTGTCCAAGTGGGTTACAGAGTAATGGGAAGAGGGACTGCCTCTGACATAATCTGATTGGCCTGCTCTTTGATCACCTCCCCCTAAGGGGAGAGCAGCCTTACCAGGCCACAGAAGATGACAATGCAGCCACTTCTGATGTGATCTGATAGACTAAGATCAGAAGGAAGGAGAGGAGGACCTCCCCTATCAGTGGACTTGGGGAGGGGCATGCGCGAAGAAGGGGGAGGGAGGGTGGGACCGGGAAGGGAGGAGGGAGGGGCTTATGGGGGGATACAAAGTGAATAAACTGTAATTAATAAAAAATAAATAAAATAAATAAATAAAAAGTTTTAATGAAGAGATATGACCTTACTCTTCCCTAAGGTTGAACAGATCAGATCTATATTACCAGCCGACTGATCTACCCAGACAGAAATTGTGGATACGCTAGGAAAAATCTCTTTTTTAAATTTAAATTTATTATTTTATTCACTTATATCCCAATCATAGTTTCCTCCCTCATCTCATTTCTGTCCCACCCTCCCTACCTCTTTCTTTCCATACCGCTACCCTAATCCTCAGAAAGAGGGAGCCCATCTTCTCTACCAACTGACCCCAGCCTATCAAGTCTCATCAAGACTGACTGCATCCTCTTTCTCTGTGGCCTGGCAAGGCTGCTCTGCCAGGGGGAAGTGGGCAAGAAGCAAGCAACAGAATCCATGTCAGAAGCAGCCCCTGCTCCTTTTACTAGAAACACAAATAGGAACTGAGCTGCCTGTTGGCTATATCTGAGCAGAGGGTCTAGGTCCTCTCCATGCATGGTCCTTGGTTGGTGCATCACTCTCATCAGGCCCCCTTGGGCCCAGATTTGTTGGCTCTGTTGTCTTCTTGTGGATCTCCTGTCCATTCCAGGTCCTTCTATCCCCCAACTCTTCCATAAGACTCTGCACTCTGCCCAAAGTTTGATTGTGAGTCTTGGCATTTGCTTTGACCCCTTGCTAGATAGAGTCTTTCAGAGGACATCTATGGTAGGCTTCTGTCCTGCTTCCTGTCTTCACTGGCTTTTGGTGTCCATTCTGAATGAGAATTAAGCACCCTACCTATGGTCTTCGTTATTTTGCTTCTTTAGGTCTATGGATTATAGTATGATTATCCTGTATTATATGACTAATATCCACTTACAAGTGAGTATATACCATGTTTGTCTTTCTAGGTCTGGGTTGCCTCACTCAAGATGATCTTTTCCATATTCATCCATTTGCCTGAAATTTTCATGATGTTCTTGTTTTTAATAGCTAAATAGTATTCCATTGTATAGATGTACTACAGTTTCTTTATCTATTCTTCAGTTCAGGGATATCTGGCTTATTTTCAGTTTCTGGTTATTATGAATAAAGCCAATATGAACATAGTTTAACAAGTGTCCAGGTTGTATGTTGGAACTTCTTTTGGGTATACGCCCAGGAGTGGCATAGCTGGGTCTTGAGGTAGAGATGTTTCCAGTTTTCTGAGAAAGCTCTTTAAGTGCTGGCCTTTGGCTTTATATATCTAGATATAGATATAGATATAGATATAGATATAGATATAGATATAGATATAGATATAGATATATCAAGGCACAAAACAGCAGCAAGCAAGTGAGAACACCAGCCAGTGACACCCTCTTAGGCAGGCTTTCTGTATCAGAACCCTTAATTCTGCCAGTGTTACAGCTCATGTATAAGCCTTGAAATAGGTTCCTTGGTTCTTAGCAGTAGCTGACATTGCAATCTCCATGCATGCCTAGATGTTTGTGATAGGAGTTGGAAGTTTTTAATAACAGAACATCCAACCTGATGTGCGCCTCTCTAAGAGGTGAAAAATCAAAAGCACAAGAGCCCGGGCACCGCAGGGGAGTCAAAATCCCCAACTTCATGAGAATTCCAGCCAGAGCTCCAAGCATGTTTATGATGAAATATCAGATAGATATTGTAAGATACTTTCAGGATGCTGGAAAAAACTCAAGGTAGAGCAGTTCACTAGTCTACAGAGCTTTTGAAGTTTTTTCCAAACCTAAGATTCTCCAATTTTCTAATTTGGTTGAAAGTAGTTTACTGAGTGGGTGTTCTGAAGAATTTTGCAAACAGAATTTTGTTAACAGATGAGAAAGTAGTTGATTACACTTTTTTAAAAATAGAAATTAATAGTGTCTCTAGGCCTTTTCCTAGAAAGGATGCCAGTCTACTACTACCTAAGATTCTGAATCCACAGCAGAATTCCTCAGTGACATTTGTCTAACTGCTTCTGGTACTTTGAGAAAAATCAGCAAGATAAACAAACCCTAGCCAAACTAACTAAAAGGCAGAGGGAGCACGTAAATCAACAAAATCAGAAATGAAAGGGGGAACATAACAACAGGCATGAAGGAAATCTAAAGAATCTTTAGGTCTTACTTCAAAAGCTTATATGCCACAAAATTGGAAAATATAAATAAAATCAAGATCAGGTAAACAATTTAAATAGACCTATAACCCCTAAGAAAACAGAAGTACTCATTTTAAAAAAAAAAAAAAAAAAAGTGGAGGGCCAGAGAGTTTCAGTTCAGAATTCTACCAGACCTTCAAAGAAGAACTATTCTCAAACTATTCCATAAAATAGAAATAAAAAGAACATTGCCAAACTCATTCTATGAGGTCACAGTCACCCTGATACCTAAACCACACAAAGACCCAACAAAGAAAAAGAATTTCAGACTGAAATTTCAGAATTTCCCTTATGAGCATTGATACAAAAATACTCAATAAAATACTCACAAACAAAAGCCAGGAACACTTCAAAAATATCATTCACCATGATTAAGTAGGCTTCATCCCAGGGATACAGGACTGGCTCAACATGAAAATCCATCAACGTAATCCACCATATAAACACACTGAAAGAAAAACAAAACACATGATCATCTCATCAGATGCTGAAAAACCTTTGACAAAGTCCAACATTCCTTCATGTTAAAAGTCTTGGAGAGATCAGGGATACAGTGTCTATACCTAAAAAGAATACAGGCAATATATAGCAAACCAATAGCCAACATCAAGTTAAATGGAGAGAAACATAAAGCAATCCCACTAAAATCAAGGACAAGACAAAGCTATCCATTATCTCAGTATCTATTCAGCATAGTACTTGAAGTCCTAGCTAGAGCAATAAGACAACTAAAGGAGATCAAAGGGATACAAATTGGAAAGGAACATGTCGAAAAATTATACTCCACAGAGGATATGATAGTATACATAAATGACCTCCAAATTTTTACCAGAGAACTCCTTCAGCTGAAAAACACCTTCAGTAAAATGGCTGGATACAAAATTAACTCAAAAAAATCAGTAGCTTTTTTTTATACAAATGATAAAAACTGGCTGAGAAAGAAATTAGGGAAATACCGTTCATAATAGCCACAAATAATATAAAATATCTTGGTGTAACTCTAACCAAGCACGTGAAAGACCTGCATGACAAGAACATCAAGTCTTTAAAGAAAGAAATTGAAGAAGGTACCAGAAGATGGGAAGATCTCCCATGCTCATGGCTTGGTAGGATTAACATAATGAAAATGGCCATCCTGCCAAAAGCCATCTACAGACTCAATGTCATTCCTATAAAAATACCAACACAATTCCTTACAGACCTACCTTGAAAGAGCTATTCTCAACTTCATATGGAAAAACAAAAACTCAGAATAGCTAAAACAAACCTTACGAGAAAAGAACTTCTGGAGGTTATCTCTGTTCCTGATTTCAAGCAGTACTACAGAGCAACAATGATAAAAATTCCATGATACTGGCATAAAAACAGACTGGAGGATCAATGAAATCAAGCTGAAGACCCAGAAATAAATCCACACATCTACAGATACTTTTTTTTTCTTTTACAAAAAAGCCAAAATCATACAATAAAGGAAAAAAAAAAGAGATCATAACTTTAACAAATGGTACTGGTCTACCTGGACGTCTATGTATAGAAAAAGCAAATAGATCCATATTTATCACCCTGCACAAAACTCAAGTCCAAGTGGATCAAGGACCTGAACAAGAAACCAGAGACACTATATCTATAAGAAGGGAGAGTGTAGGAAAGCCTTGAACTCATTGGCATAGGAGACAACTTCTTGAACAGAACACCAATAGCTCAGGCTCTAAGATCAACAATTAATAAATAGGACCTGTTGAAACTGAAAAGTTTCTGTAAGGCAAAGGACACTGTCATTAGAACAAAATGACAGCTTACACGTTGGAAAAAAGATCTTTAACACCTGTACATCTGCCAAAGGGCTAATATCCAAAATATATAAAGAACTTAAGAAATCAAACAACAATAAATAAAATAATAATCAAAAACTGGGATAGAGAGCTAAACAGAGAATTCTCAAAAGAGGAATCTCTAAGCACATTTCTTAAAGAACTGCTCAGAAATGCTTATTAGCCATCAAAGAAATGCAAATAAAATGACTATTATATTCTATCAGAATGGCTAAAATAAAAAACTCAAGTGACAACACATGCTGGAGAGGTTGTGGAGAAAGGAGAACATTCCTCTGTTATTGGTGGGAGTGCAAACTTGTACAACCACTTTGAAAATCAATCTGGTGCTTTCTCAGGAAATTGGGAATAGCTCTACCTTGAAACTCAGCTATTCCACTCCTGGGCATATACCCAAAAGATGCTCTATCATACATCAAGGACATTTGCTCAACTATGTTCATAACAGTTATTTGTAATAGCCAGAAACTGGAAATGACCCAGATGTCCCTCAACCAAATATTGGATAAAGAAACTGTGGTGTATCTATACAATGGAGTACTACTCAGCTATTAAAAACAAGGAAATCATGAAATTTGCAGGCAAATGGATGGAACTAGAAAAAATCATCCCAAGTGAAGTAACCCAGACCCAGAAAGACACATATAGTATGTACTCACTTATAAAGGTATATAAGACATATAGTACAGAATAGTCATACTACAGTTCACAGACCCAAAGAAGCTAAGTAACAAGGAGAGTCCAAAGGAGGGTACATGAATCTCACTGAAAAGTAGAAATAGAATAGAGAGAGGAAGTGCTTGAAGAGAGGGACAGGATAGGAGAGGGAGTGCTGAGGGAAATGAGGGTGAGGATCGGGTGTGGGAAGAGGGTAAAAGGGCAGCAGAAGAGAGGGCTTGCAGAGAGAAGACAAGCCATAGCTGAGACAGGCTGAAGATCTATGGTGGATATGGGGGTGACCCTAGTGGAGACCTCTGACTTATGAAAGAGAATGAAGTTTCCAAATAGCTAAGTCTGGACTCCAAAGGACTTAGTAAAGACAGGCCTGCTAGTTAACAAAAGGTCACAGGAAACCCTTCTTCAAGGCAAAAAGATGGAATGATGCGAAGCTGTGGCAATTGTTCAGTAGGACAAACCTGCCTTCTGCTTCTACTCCCAATGACTAAGATACTTCACTAAACTTGTCCTATAAAATAAAATACAAATTCAGAAATTCTCCTAAGTGAATATGAGCTTTGTTTCTCCTGCTGTTTCCCTAGCTGACTCTATGTGCATCCAACTTCATTTTTATGAAATGGCTAAAATTAACTGATATTTACATGATGCTTCTGATTCCACCTGGTTCTGTCATTTACTTTTATTTAATATCAGAACAGTTATTTTGGCAGTTAAAAGCACACAGCTAAAAATAGTAACTATAAGACTCAAAACCAACTCTCAAAGTCCACAAAGCTAAGTCGGGCTTTTCCCACCACACCAGCTGTGTGTGTGTGTGCGCGTGTACATGTGTGTGTGTGTGTTTGGGCAGAGACAAGAAGGTATTGGTTCCTTTGGAGCTGGAGTTACAGGTTGTCATGAGCTACAGTGTGGGTGCTGGGAACCAAACTGTTCCACTACAAAAGCAGCAAATGCTCTGACGTGCTGAGCCATCTCTCCAGGACTGTTTTGTATCTCTGCAGCATTGGAGCTTGCCAAGTATCTGCCACCTTTCCAGGCCTTTTTATTTTTCTTCCGCTGCCTCTGTGATCCCCATCTCACCTGTTTTCCTCCTTTTCCATTTATCATCTCCTCCCATGTCCATCCTCTCCCACTTCGCAGTGTGCTCAAGCTCATCAGAAAGGAAGCAGTCACTGATTCTAAATGTCATGATCAGGAATGGCCCTGCAGGAAGCAGATCATTGGCAGGAGGCCTCAGAACTCAACAGCAAAACGGTCCTTCTGAAGTGACAGCTGCTGAGAGGATCAAGGTTCAGGCTGGGACACTTCTCTCCACCTCACCAGTGAAAAAAAGAAGCCTGATGAGTCAAAACTGGTATTTTTTTCTTCAGTGTCTGATGGGGAAGATCAGACATCACAGGAACTCTAGTAAAAGGATTACAGCACTATAGAAAAATAATTGGAATGTTTCATCTCTCTGCTTGGTAAGGTTGCTCTGCGGAGTAGGCTAGATTAATTTGAAAGAGGAGCAAGACTATCTCTCTAGCTCAGTGTTCTGATGGTCAGAGATCCTTCTGTTTACTTTAGTCAATGTTAAATCTGCATATAAAAGAAAGAATGAAACTGAAGGAATGAACCTGACATTTTGGTAGCTTCCACATCATACTGTCACTTTGGCAGCTTACATCATATATATATATATATATATATATATATATATATATATATATATATATATATATATATATATATATATATGAATGAGAGAGATGTAAGATATAGGAAAAACACATTGACTTACACATGGAATGAAGAGAACAAGTGTATTGTTCTCATTATCCACCTCAGGTTTGTCTAACATAGTCAGATGAAGGGATCTTTACGGGTGATGCATCATTTACTTCTCCTCAAATTTTACATTTTCAGGGAATGAGCTGGTGTGGTGAATTCAAACCCACACCAGTCTGACCTAATAGGCTCACTTTATTTTTTTAATTTTACTTGTGTTTATTAGTGATAATGGCAGAGATTGTACCACTTGGATGAGAACCCCAGCTGACACACATCAGATACACATTGATTAGAAAGAGACTTTGTCCTAGTCGTGGGCACTTCAGGGGATGTTTGTCATTGTAGCTTAGCATGTCACAGCTAATACACCGATAGACATGAGGAGGAAGAAACCGCCAGAGCAAACTCAAAAGGAGATTCATCCATGTTGACCAGGAATGAGGCAGCAGAATAACATCCGAACAAAAATGGGATTTTTAGCTCAAGCTGTTAAAGAACAATGAAGTGTCAAATTGCTTCTTCTAAACACCATCTGAACTTTCAGTGTCTTCATGTGGGTAGCGTGAAGATCATAGAAGTCTCCTCCCACACACAACAGACAAGTGTATTATTAGACTTGCCCAGAAAAAAATAGAAATTATAGGAGCAATGGGTATATAATTATAGATAGGGAGGTGATAGATACATAGATAGATAGATAGATAGATAGATAGATAGATAGATAGATAGATAGATAGATAGATATAGATAAATGATACATGATAGAAATGATTGATAGACGATGGGTAGGTAGATGGATAGATACATACAGATATACATAGATACACAAATACATACATACATACATTATATCTACAAAGTTGGAGAAAGAGAAAGCACAAAGTGCTTTCAACCAAAGGTGTTGGTCCAAGCAGGTCCAATGACATTCAGGAGCATTGATATCTGGGACAGGTGGAGTAAATTCATTTTTCCTCCATATTTGTGCTATATTCAGGCCCAAAGTGGATTGAGTTACATTTGCCCACCTTGCTGAGAAACTTAAGTCTATTACTTCAAATTTCATCTCTTCCCAGACAACAGCAGAAACAGTGTTTTACCAGCCATCTGAGTGCCCAGGGGACACATACAGCTAAATATCATAACAACAAAAATAATAAACTGCCCCTTCTCTCTTTGACATAATTAAATCTATGCTTTCCTTTTAACATCAGGCCATAGATATTAATATTTTTATATTAAGCAGTAATCTTAAAAATACCAATTATCTCATTCATTTGGATCCAACAGACAGTCAATCAATAGAGTTCACTACCCTCAATAGATGTCTGTTACAAGACTGAGGTAACCAATTTGGAATTCTAACATGATCTAATATTCAATTAATTAAAATCTTCTCTTAGAATGAGCCATTGATCTACTCATATGTTGAAATGCAAAGAAAAAAAGGAGCCACATAAAAACGCAAATGTTGGGAAAACTCTGAAGTTAGAAGACATTTTTTTCTGCCCATTTCTATTTGGACATCTTCCCTACACTTTTTCACTTTACTTCATCCCCAAATACTCAAAAACTTCACATCCCCTCTTGTGCTTAAATTTTCCACCAGGTGTGGGGTGGCTCATGCCTCTAATCCCAGCACCCTGGAAGGCTGAGGCAGGTGGATCTCTGTGATTTTGAAGCCAGCCTGGTCCACAGAGAAAGTCCAGAACAGCTAAGGCAACACAGAGAAACTCTATTATAACAACAACAACAAAAAAAATCCACCTCACTTCTGGCAACATAATAGCTGCCCCAAACCCTTTTTGCCTCAGTCACTCAGATCAACCACAGGTAACCCTGCCTTACCAAGGACCCCTTGCCCACAGTTCCTAGTTGCTTATGAGTGTATAGTGTTAAACAGTCCCCGAGTCCATCCCAAGTTCAGCACCAAATATTAGGTAAAAATTGGAAAAGATATTGTAGGTTTGAATAAAAAGTGTTGTGGATGAGAGTTTTATTAGGACAAAATGATATTGTACTATAGACAGAGTGAAAGGATTCTGCAGACAGATCCATCAGTCCACAGAACAAAGGATGCTCCTTGCTCTTTTTGGTTTCCCAGAGAGGAGGACCATGTCACATGCCAGGAATGACAGTCATGGTTGGGGAAGTCAGGAAGACACCAGGTAAAAGAAAAGTTATAATTCAAGGCTACCTTGGTCTGAGCATGAGGGAGACAGACACCCTCAAAATGGCAGGACTTGGGGAAGGACTTCAGGACCACAACAGGTGTTGCCAGTCAGCTGTTTTGTAACTGGTCTAAGCAGAAGGACTATGGATACAGGGATGTGGTTAAATCTCTTTTTTTAATATTCCCTAAACTTTATTATAAAAATTATTTTTAAAGTATTTATAAAGCAAAAAATCCTTTCTATGGATAATAAAGTAGTAGTTAAATTTGTTTGTTGTGCAAAACAACAGTTGTCCAGTAACATGACTTTTTTTTAATTCTTTATTAATTACATTTTATTCACTTTTTATCCCCCCCTGTGGTTCTCTCCCTTCTCCAGTCCCAATCCCTCCCTTCCTCCACCCTCTGCATGCAGGCCTCTCCCCAAGTCCACTGATAGGGGAGGTCTTCTTTCCTTTCCTTCTGATCCTAGTCAATTAGATCTCATCAGGAGTGGTTGCATTATCTTCTTCTGTGGCCTGGTAATGTTGCTTCCCCCTCAGGGGGAGGTAATTAAATAGCAGGCCAATCAATTCATGTCAGAGACAGTCCCTGTTCCTATTAAAATGGATCCCACTTGGATACTGAACTGCCATGGGCTACATCTGTGCAGGGTCTTAGGTTATCTCCATGCATGGTCCTTGGTTGGAGTATCAGTCTCAGGAAAGACCCCTGTGCTCAGATTTTTTGGTTCTGTTGCTCTCCTTGTGGAGTTCCTGTCCTCTCCAGATCTTACTGTTTCCCACTTCTTTCCTGCACTCTGCCCAAAGGTTGCCCATAAGTCTCAGGATCTGCATTGATAGTCTGCAAGGGAGAGCCTTTCAGAGGCCCTCTGTGGCAGGTTCCTAACTTGTTTCCTGTTTTCTTCTTCTTCTGATGTCCATCCTCTTTGCCTTTCAGGCTGGGGATTGAGCATTTTCTCCTTCTTCTGATTCACCTTACACCCATCAGAATGGCTAAGATCAAAAACTCAAAAAACAGCACATGCTGGAGAGGTTGTGGAGAAAGGGGAACCCTCCTCCACTGCTGGTGGGAATGTAAACTTGTACAACCACTCTGGAAAGCAATCTGGCACTTTCTCAGACAACTAGGAATAGTGCTACCTCAAGATCCAGCTATACCACTCCTAAGCATATACCCAAAAGAGTCTCAAGTACACAATAAGGACATTTGCTCAACCATGTTTGTAGTGGAGGAATGGATGCACAAATTGTGGTATATTTACACAATGGAATATTACTCAGCAATAAAAAACAAGGCAATCATTAAATTTGCAGGTAAATGGTGGGATCTGGAAAAGATCATCCTGAGTGAGCTATTCCAGAAGCAGAAAGATGTACACAGTATATACTCATTCATATAGACATATAATATTGGATAAACCTACTAAAATCTGTACACCTAAAGAAACTAAGGAAGAGGGAGGACTCTTGCAAAAATCCTCAATTCCTATCCAGAAAGGCAAAGTGGTTAAATCTCTTAAAGCCTTCATCGTTTGGCCTTTCAAGGCAGTAGCAGCATTTTTAAGGTCTCTGGTCTAGAGTATATATTCCAAATTTCTAGTCAGAGTTTTTATTTATGTTTTCCTCTCAGTTAACATGATTTCTTCTGAAAAGGGTTGTGCAAAATATATATATTTATGTTTATATTAATATAGTATATTATATATAATATAGAAATATAGATCACTATATATATGTTTAAACACACACAGGCAGACCTCCCAGCATCATGGGAGGTCAACAAAGGAAAAAAAAAAACCACTTCATCAGGACTTTTGCAAGACACTAGATTATTCCACATGGTCTACTGTCTTGATGGCCGTACCTATGACCTCACCATTCCTTCACAGAAAAACAACAGCCTCCTCTGCATGAGCTGTCTTCAGCGTTACGCACACAGCCATTTAGTGGCCCTCCATCAGACTCTGGAATTCTTATATATACAAGAAAGAAAGAAAGAAAGAAAGAAAGAAAGAAAGAAAGAAAGAAAG
>NW_026596240.1:2542447-2556419 GCF_907164565.1 Psammomys obesus | reverse complement strand
AGAAAGAAAGAAAGAAAGAAAGAAAGAAAGAAAGAAAGAAAGAAAGAGAAAGAAACCACATTTCAAGCTCTAATGGGACTCCCCTCCTTTTCCAGGTAGACTCACTATCCCAAACGGACCCTCCATTCCAACCCCCCACCCCCCATTTCACAGTACTCTGAAATGCATTTTTCTTGGGTGCTGAACACATGCTTCAAAATACTGTAGTTGTTCTAGCATTGGATTTAACTCAATGGTGGACAGTAAATGCATCTAGGGGAGAGGGCCAATTGTGAACTTAAAAACCAATAGAATAAAAACACCAAAAGCATCTGGACAGCCTGGAGGCCAGATTAGGAAACCAGAGAGTATAAAGGAAATAAGCACCCTGACAAGCCAGCTAACTACTTGACAAAAGTGCCTCAGGCCAGCTCTTCCCACACAGGGAATATGTCTTCTTTCATCTTTGTCAAGCGTTTAAATCACCTTGTAAGATACAAGTCTGAAGACCACATTGCTTTCTTACTCCTGTATTTCATTGTTTTGCTCACTCACTCAGCTCTCAAGATGAGAAAGAGTTGGGGGGAGTGCTTCATGTTAAGATTTATTTATTTTTTTTTTGTTCATAGGACCTGGACTGAATAATATGAAGCTATAAAACTGAAGGCCCTTAAAAATAAATAAATAAATAAATATATATATATATATATATATATATATATATATATATATATATATATGAAGAGGATTTGATCTAGTGACTGGGGTAGTATCATGAAAGCTAACATTATAGAATTTTTTTCCTCACAAAATGAAGGAACATCTTTAAATTCACAATTATTCTTAGATTTGCATCAGTGTGCCACACATGCTGCACATCTGGAAGTCACCCTGGCCATTTTCACATGGATAATTATAAATGGCAGTGACTGAAGCAGAATGGATGGGGAACAGAGCTGTTGACCGGCATCTCTATGTTTATGGTCATTTTTGCTAATTAAAAATACAATTACATTTTGAAAAAAAAAAAAAAAACTGAAGGCCCATGAGGCTCTTTTATACAAGTTGACTCAGGCACAGAAAGGCACAGAAAACATTAAGGTAGGAAGAAGAGGAAGGGGAGGTAGGAAGAAAGCAGGCTATCGGGGTCTCCACACAGGAACTCCGCCAGCAGCGCTGCAGGTAGCATGGACTTCCAGCACAGTACCACACTGCCTGCTACTAGAAACATGCCTTGTAAACACTCAGGCTGGCAGCTGCTCCACTCATGATAACAAGAGTATGGTAGAGGAGATTAAAATACCTCCCTCTAGGGAACAGAAAAAAAGAAAAGAAAAGAAAAAATCATCTCCACAATAGACATAGTCAGAGAGATCAGAAATAGAACCGAATTGCAGAGATTAGAAGCAGAAAAAAAAAAAAAAAAAATGATAGCTATCCAGTGAGAAATGAAAAACATACAAAATAAACTCTAAGAGTCTAGAGAACATGGAAACCCAAACCTTCGGGTTAAAATGGTGTGGGAGTTTGCTGAAAGGAATGAGCTCTCTGTAGAAGTGGCTCAGCCGGGCCTCTCCTAAGCAGTAGGCCGGCTCAGGAAAAGCCATCTTCCTGCCTCTGCAAGTGTAGCCTTTCGTCTTCCCATACCAAAAACAGAAGCAGCATGGGCGTGCTTGTCCACCTCCCGGATCAGCTGCCCTTCCAATCCCTCTATGTGAGCCTCCCCATGAATTCAACACAGAACATCTTTTCATCACTGCTTCTCTGACCTTAATTTTCAACTCTCAGATGCACTGAGTAAAATCTCCCACTTTATCCACTCCAACAAAGTGTAAGCCCGTGATCTTGATTGTTTTCTTCAATAAAGCCCGAAAGTCAGGAAGTTAGGGAAAGGTTGTGTGTTGATGAAAGGACCAGAGGGGTTGGCCCTTCAGCAGTCTATTGTGGTAAAACCTGGACTGCATCTGTTGAGCTAACAAGGCTCCTCCAAGAAAGCTCTCCACAAGGTCTAGCATGTATGTGTTAGGCTAGATCTGAAATGAAATCTATTCTCTTGGTGAGCCAAAACATAAGGTCACCAAAGGTTACATTTTATCAGCCTTCTTAGCTCTTAGGCAGAACACCAGCACCAGGAGATGATACACAGGTCAGAGACTCACTGGGGTCAAGCTCAGGCTTGAAGAAGCAAAGTCCCTAAACCCAGCCAACACTAAGATGTCAGCAGCAGCTGAACCGACTTAACTAGAATGGGAACAGGGAATGCCTAGGATTGCTGGCTTCTTTCTCCCCATTGTTTTTATCCATCCAGGACTCTAGCCTAGAGAGTGGTACCACCCATTTTTGGGAGAAATCCTCTCTTTGGTTAGCCCTCTCTGGAGACTCCCTCATAGGTACACCCAGAGATGTGATTGCCAATATTTTAAAGATTTCTCAAGTGGACAGTCAGTACAGACCATCACAGCTAATTCTGATAGCATCTAAACTGTCTGAAACCTTCATGCTGTGTTTCTGGGGTAGAGTAGTATACACAGTCGTGCTTAATAAATACGGTACAGAAGAGAGGAAGAGGAGACAGAGAGGAGAGAAAAAAAATAGTGGAACATGATATACCAAGATAGTTTCCATCATCTGTTTGTCCAGGGCCTACTCTCAGCACAGCTCATTTGTAGTCAAGCCCTGCCATTTTCTCCTGGGATATAGGCAATTCTCATTCATCTCCTCACCCCTTTTAAAGAAAGTCTTTTGACATCCAGAGATAAAGAGATCCCGGTCCATGTTACCTGCCATCCCTCTGATTCTCCAGTCTGTCAGACTCTCTAAGAAGAAAGCACCTTTGTTCAATTTTACATAATGCTCCACCTCAAAGCCACAGCAGCTAAGAACTAAGACAGAGCACCAGGCGCGGCTCTTCACACAGCACTGAAGTTCAGCCCCACCATGTTGCCAGCACTTTAGTCTCAGTGCAGACAAAACTGCTTTCTCCAGCTCTGCATAGGAAGCTGTGGGGAGAGCTAAGCAGAAGGGCAGGGGTGGGAAGGCTTCTGGGACATTTCAGCCGCCCATTTCCCAGTCCTGCAAGGCCTCCAGCTCTTCCAATCTGCCAAGACATGAGCGGTGTGGGGCCCTAATGCTAAGCTCACAGCCTTTGCTTCTGGAATTTCCACTCTGAGGATTGGATGATGCTGTTATTTCTGAAAGAATGCTCCTGCTCCGTGCCAGCTACTGAAGCTGGGCTGCTGAAAGAGAGTGAGAGGCTTTTTTGTGTTTGTTTGCTTATTTGTGCTTGTTTTGTTTTGTTTTTTTCTATTTCAATTCCTTTTGGTGGATTTTAAAAAGAAAAAAAAGAATGAAATTAAAATAAATTTAATAGTGTTACTTCTTTTTAATTTTTAATTTTTATTTTTATTAATTACAGTTTATTCGCTTTGTATCCCCCCCTGTAGCTCTCTCCCTCCTCTCCTCCCTATCTCACCCTCCCTCCCCCTTCTTCACCCATGCCCCTCCTCCAGTCCACTGATAAGGGAGGTCTTCCTCCACTTCCTCTGATCTTAGTCTATCAGGTCTCATCAGGAGTGGCTGCATTGTCTTCCTCTGTGGTCTGGTAAGGCTGCTCCCCCCTCAGGGGGAGGTGATCCAAGAGCCAGCCTATGAGTTCATGTCAGAGACAGTCCCTATTACTATGGAACCCTCTTGGACAATGAGCTGTCATGGACTACATCTGTGCAGGGGATCTAGGTTATCTCCAAGAATGGTCCTTGGTTGGAGTATCAGTCTTAGAAAAGACACTTGTGTGTGGATTTTTTGGTTCTGTTGCTCTCCTTGTAGAGCTCCTGTCCCCTCCAGGTCTTACTATCTCCCACTTCTTTCATAAGATTCCCTGCACTCTGTCCAAAGTTTGGCTATAAGTCTCAGCATCTGCTTTGATACCCTCCAGGGTAGAACCTTTCAGAGGCCCTCTGTTCCTGTCCTGTTCCCTGTTTTCCCCTTCTTCTGATGTCCATCCTCTTTGCCTTTCTGAATGGGGATTGAGCATCTTAGCCAGAGTCCTCCTTCTTGATTGGTTTCTTTAAGTATATAGATTTTAGTATGTTTATCCTATATTATATGTCTAATATCCACTTATGAGTGAGTATATACCATGTGTGTCTTTCTGCTTCTGGGATACCTCACTCAGGATGATCTTTTCCAGTTCCCACCATTTAGGTGCAAATTTCATTATTTCTTTGTTTTTCATTGTTGAGTAATATTCCATTGTGTAAATGTACCACAGTTTCTGTATCCATTCCTCAGTTGAGGGGCATCTGGGTTGTTTCCAGCTTCTGGCTATTACAAATAAAGCTGCTACAAACATGGTTGAGCAAATGCCCTTGTTTTATACTTAAGCATCTTTTGGATATATGCCTAGGAGTGGTGTAGCTGGATCTTGAAGAAGTTTCTCTTAGAGCCTGTGCTGTTGCTGTTCTGTTCAGGAAGTTGTCTCCTGTGCCAATGCTTCTTAAGAGCCATGCTTAACAAGGGGATCTACGTGTTCACTGAATTTGTTAATTGTATTAGTTAATATCACCAACTTCAGAGGATCCATAAACACCTAGGAGACCAATCTCCGGGCATGTGAGGGAGTTTCTAAATTTTAACTGAGGTGAGAAAGGACTAAACGTGAGCAGGTTCATCCATGAGCTAGAGTCCCCAGGTGAGGAAAGTGGGTGACCATGAATCCAGCCAGCCTCTGCTTTCTGGCAGTAAAAACAGTGTGGATAGCTGCTTCCTGCCTTGGTTGCCATGCCTGCTTCACAGTGATGGTCTACACTGTAAGTCATGGACTGGTCTGGGCCTTCTTTCCATATGTGGCTTTTTTTTCGGGTGTTTTGCCACAATGAAGAGAAAAGTACCTAATATGCAGGTATTTACACAACTGATGTTTTCAATATTAGGGTGGAGATGTGGTACCTCATCCTCTTCCTTCTCCAGTTCTCTAGCAGCCTTCTCCTGCTTCTCTTCCTCCTCTTTGTCCTCTCCTCTTTCTTTTTCAATATATAGTTAATATGGACTATTTTTCTCATGTTATTGAAGTCTTATAGAACAGTATTTTATAAACTACATAATATTCTAGCATCAAAATGTATCTAGTCTCTCCTTTTTGGAGAGTTGAATTATTTGATTTGAATTATTTTGATATTATTTTGATAATAGTTTGAATTATTTGTTGATCTAAAAAGCACCCGAGATAAATTCCATAATTTGTAAGTGTTAATACACAGAGTTTAATTTTTCCCTTTCTTTTTATTTTATATGTTTTTATTTTTCCTTTTTATTTTATACATATGAATATTTTGCCTGTAAATAGGTCTGTGCATCACATGTGTCCAGTCCCACAGAGGTCAAGAAAGGGCATCAAGTCTCCTAGGACTGGCATTACAAATGGTTGTGAGCTAGCATGTGGGTGCTGGGATTTGGACCCGGGTCCTCTGGAAGAGAAACCAGTGCTCTTTATTGATGAGACATCTCTCTTGCTCCCTAATACATAATTTTGATTGTTCATATAAAATTAAAGTTCTATAAAAGGAATTTGTGTGGGATTGACTAGTTTTGTGTCTCATAATGAGTACTGTTAAGTTATTCTCTAATACTTGTCAACACTGAATTACCACTAACATTAACCAGAAGAAATTTCCTTCTGGTCAATTTTATTAATTACAGTTTATTCGCTTTGTATCTCTGCTGTAGCTCATGGGTTCCCTAGTAAGGTGAACAGGGACTGACTCTGACATGAACTCAGTGGCTGGCTCTTTGATCACCTCCCCTGAGGGAGGAGCAGCCTTACCAGGCCACAAAGAAAGACAATGCAGCCACTCCTGATGAGACCTAATAGGCTAGTGTCAGAGCGAAGGTGAGGAGGACCTCCCCTATCAATGGACTTGGAGAGGGGCATGGGAGAAGATGAAGGAAGAAGGGTGGGATTGGGAGGGAATGAAGGAGGGGGCTACAGTTGGGATACAAAGTGAATAAACTGTAATTTAAAAGAAAATTTAAATTTTTTTATCTTTTACAACTTTCTGGTAGAGTCTCTTGTTTATTTTCTATGTTTTTTATTATTGTTTTCACTGGTTTCTTTTATTATCAAGGGTATAACCCACTGAACAGGAAGTGGCAAATATGTTTCCACTTCTATTTATCTCACTAACCAACCAACAGTCTTTATTCTTAATCTCAAAGGGGGCATTTTCCTCACACAGCATCTTGTCTACCTGTAACTCTTTAACCCAGTGTGTGTATTTCAATTCACTGTCTACTATAAAAGCAGACAGTGAATTTATAATTTAATTTATATATTAAATTATATATTTAATTCATTATCATAACATCACACAAACTAACTAATCTTTTGATCACTAATTAGAAAGGAGCCAATCACACTCAATATCTGTTTCAGAACTGTTTGTTATCTATTAAATTGCCTGTATTTGTACTTCAATATCACAAAATCTGAGTTTAGCTTTAAAATACACTTTGCCATCCAGCAAGGTAGCACACAATACAAATTTCAAAAGGAATCTTTGGAATTTAGCTGGAGTCATATTAAAGTTTTGAAACTGTAGGAACCCATAATATTTTTACAAACTGAGGGTGCCCATTTAAGAATATTGCATTTTTATTCATTTATGGAAATGGTCTTAAGCTTTTTAAAATAGCTTCCTGGAGCATTTTATGGTTTTCTTTATCTAGGCTTTCTATCAATTTTCTCATTAGGGTGAATCACAGCAATTTGTACAGCTCTCATGGACAGCACCTTCCCCTTATATCTAAAGCAATAGTAGATAGAGACACAGGGATTCCCTGTATTTGTTTTAGACCTGTTTGCCCTTTCACACTCTGACTTCTCTAACTTCTATTGCAGAGCCTCCCTTATTCTCCATGCCCTATTCACAGCATTTTTTTCTGCCCTCTCAAACTCTATGAAATAAGAAGGGGCTGCCAGCTACCTTTGAGGGTTGGGGTTTGTGATCTGTCCTGATCAATAGAGATGGGTTTATAGAGGGAACTTTTCAAATATGAACACATCTCTCAGAGACGCGGGATGAGCAACCCCATTTTTCTTTCTACATGAACTCAAAGTACTTCAAAAATTTCAGATGTCTCTCTGAAAACTCCTTCCCACCACGTTTGCCTTCAAGTACACTTCTGTGCGACTTATCCCTGTAGCTGTCATTTATTTTGTTTTAGAAAGCTCCTTCATTCCTTGATCAGACTCGTTCCTGTCAAGTGCTCTGGAAGAGAGTTTCTGTTCCTTTATTAGGAAGCTATATGCTCAGCTGGCTCCATGGCAAACTCTAAAACAGGAAATGAGCTTCCCAACACCTAACCTGTAACACAGAGCAGCCCTTCCGTGTGTAGTGCACTGAACCGGGAGGCGCTGCCTTGCATGGGTTTGGATGCATGTTAATAAGAATGTCTAAATGAGCAAGAATACAGTTCCAACATCTTCAGCCACAGTGACAAGTGCACAAATAATAATAGAAAGCTCTTCCAGTTCCTTACTTTTTGAAGCTAATATTTGTTTCAGTTACAACCACCTGCTGCTCTGCAGCTGTAGCAGGGAATAGGTTTGTGCACTAAATTACCAACTCGCAGCTTCCTGGTGGCTTTTCTACGAAGGCGCTGCCAAGTCCAGAATGATGGGGCTTCTGTTTTAACTGACAACCAAAACAAAACCTGGCTTCTCTGAGCAGACTCCTCTCCACCTGCTGCTTCTACAACTAAGTGGAGAATGGCGTGGGAGTCACTAAAGCCTGAGACTAGGAGCTTCATGTAAGTCCAAGAACGGCTTCACACACCTTGAGAAACTGTGTGTGTGTGTGTCTATCTGTCTGTCTGTCTGTGTCTATGTCTCTGTGTCTTACTTAGTTATGTTTATTCCTATCATATAAAATAGGAGAAAATTTTAAACCCTTGCAATTCATCCATTGACCTTCCTATTCAAGAATTTACATGTGACAGAGGCAAAGAGCTGAGAGTGCCCGGCCTGTGGTGCACTCGTCTTTTCACTTCTAAAAGAAAACCATAAAGGCTAGAGAAGGTGTCCCACAGCTAACGTGCTTGTTCCACAAGCAAGAGGACCTAAACTTGATACCTGGAGCTCACATGAAAGCAGCTGAGGTAGCACACTCCCATAACACCAACACTGAGGAAGCAGAGACAGGCATATCTGTTTTGGAGTCTTACTGGCAGGCAGTCTTGCCAAAATGGCAAGCTACAGGTTTCCTGAGAGACCCTGTCTCAAAAAAATTATAATAATGTGGAAGAAGGGTGAGATGGCTCATAGATAATGTTACCTGCTACCAAGGCTGACAGCCCAGGTTTGCTCTTTGAGACCTTAGTGATGGAAGGAGAGAACACACACACACACACTTACAGTGACCTTGACATTTTAACCCTATGTTGGAGGCTATTTGGGTACATGATTTTCCAGTGAGTTTTTCAGCCAATTTAGTAGCTAAGAAATCTACACAAATTTTGAACAAGTGTTTTTCAGAATACAGTGTTTAATGTGTTCTCTCTCGAGTCTTCTTTTTAGTGCTGAGTTGTTCTTTAGTTGCTGACTAATCTAATGGTAGAATCAATTTCCTTCCTACAAATATCCATTTTTCAGCTAATATTATTTGGAAGTGGGTTTACAGCTTCATGTATGCTGTGATATAAGCTTAATAAAGGTCAGCTATTAAAAAAAAAAAACCTAGCTACCTGAACAAAGTAGTGCTTGTTTGTTTGAAATGAAATATAAAGAGTAGATGTTACAGTTTCTCAAAATGGATATTATAAAGTACATGAGCTAAGATGACTGATGACTTCTCAGAGAAATGCGCTTTAGGCCCTCAATCTGAGCCTATTCATTCCATTTTAGAGTTAGCTGCAATAAATTTAATCACTGATGTTTTCATTTTATTTGATTCTCAGCAGGAAACGTGGAGGGTTTGGTAAGCAAAGCCTGACAGCAGTGAGTGAGTGAGCATCCTTAACAATAAACAAAGGTGAAAATGGACTGGGACCCAGGAAAGGAGCAACCTGTGCCCACCCTTGAGAGACACGCTGCACCTACATCAAGGGCCAGCAGCAGCCCTCCCACATCTCTGCAGAGGCAAACCCTGAAGCAGAGGGGCCTCACTGTCCCACTCAGGACCTCCTGGGGATTACATGGACTCTGGGTAAAGTACTGTCTAAAGCAGTAGGTTTAATGAATCACCTCACTAGTCTTCAGAAGCCACAGATCAGCCTCACTCTGCGCCTGGAACTTCTGGCCTCCAAAGATTGTTTGTTCTACTCTGTTAATGCCAAATCTGTTGATACCAAATAGCATGTGGAGGTGGCAACAGCAAATGAAAGGAGGAAGCTTCTTGATTACTACTGAGTGTTTAACAGAACAAAGTTCCAATCCTCTCTTTAAAACAGTGATGTACACTAATAATGATTCTCCTCCCTCCCTGTCTTCCTCCTCCCCTCTTCATTTTCTTCCCCCCACTCCTTACATCTCTTCACCTTCTCTCTCATCCCCCTTTCTTCCTCGCCCTCCCCACTTCCCTGCCTCACCTGTATTATAAAGAGGAAGAACAGAGCATCTCGTGTAACAGCATTTGCCCTCTTTCCTGATCCTGATTTTCTATTTTTATGGGCAATGTCATCCCCAGCTCCTCTCTAAAACTACAGTTCCAAGGAAACACGAACCAGCAGGGCAACCTCTTCCTTCTTAGTCCTGCTTCCCAGGGGAGAGAGATCCCTCTTAGAGACAGCTTGTCACTAACGGATCTGCAGATCCAAGCAGTGTGACCAGGTCACGGTTTCTCTGCTTCTTGTGAGCTGTGGTAACACAACTGCCATCAGATGTCTTGTGCTGAGTTTCAGCAGGACAAGTAAGTGGAAATCACACCTGGCTGGGAAGGCCCACAGAGAACTTTGACTATGCGATGTCCTCACAAATGGCTTCAGGACAGCAGCAATTTTACAACAGCTCTGAGATCAGACCAAGAATGTACTCAATACACAGTGATCTCCAAGCCTGTATTAACAGTTAGAATATAGAGGGATGATGATCCACAACCAGAGAGCCTCCATCACCCCAGCCCTTCCCTGGGCTGGAGGCAGTAGAAGCACTTTCTCAAGTTTCTAAAAAGAGAAGGTGGGGACAGGGAATAATACAGAAGTGTCCCCTTTCTTCTGACTGGCCTTTTCTGAGATTCAAGTCCCTGATTAAAACTGAGTTGCCCATCTCCTGTAGAGTGATTATCTTAGAACAATCAGTCTCACTAGGGGTGAGTGGTTCCACATGCCACCACTCCAATCACGGGTCACCTCCCAGTGTCCTGAGCCATTTTCACTTGTCATCCCTGGTGGATAAAGGACAGAAAGAAAATGAAACCTTCTACAGTGCATGAGGCAGTCTTTCAAAGCAAAGCACTGTGGGCTCAAATGTCAATAGAGATAGAGTTGAGAGCCTCTGTGTAAGAGGCTTAATGGAACAAGGGGACAGAATACAAATGAGACAGGACCTGTAAATGTCCCAGAGCCTCAGACTGGTCAAGTAGGAAGCCATCCCTCTAGTGGGGTTAGTTGAGCTTGCCAACCAGTTTCTTGGGCATCTGTTAGCCTGGAAAAGGGCAACACCAAAATCCTCAGGTAAGCCGACCTGTATATACCTGGCTCTATTTTCTCTTTCTTTTCACCTTCAAGGTCCTCAGCCCATCCAAACCTCCAACACTTGGAATCCCTCCAAGTTCTTCGGGAGATTCTGGCTCATCTATACCTGGACTCAGTCCCATCCAGCTCCAAAAGCAATCTTAAACAGAGTCAGAAAGATTAAAAGCAAATACAGCTTTTGCCTTATCAGAACTTTCCCTTAACTACTAAATAGTGCCTAGCCACTTTCTCTAACATATTATTTAAATGCATCTTCGCTAGATAGAAACCAAAATAGACTGAACACAATCTAACCTTGTTCCTGCAGACCTGTCTCCCACTCTGGGCACTGCCTCATGGATTCTTAATGTGCATATTTGACAACACAAAGATGAAAAGTGGGGGCAAATCAGCTAAAGTTTTCACTACTAAGATTTTCCTCAAAACTATAACCTCCCCCAACCTTGCTTTCAGGTAGGCTCTCTAAGTCAGTTGTTTCATGGGCATTGTAAGAATAAATGGAAATACTTAGGTGCAAACAAAAGGCAGAGTGATAAAATAACTGCTCTGAAAAGGGGACGGGTCAGAGCAAGGCACTTTCTCTTCCACCCTATAAAGTGCAGATAGCTGCAGAGCTACTGCAAATACCGTGGTGGTTGTATTTTCAGCCCCTACTCATTACAGCTCTTAGTGAATAGTCTCACTGTTGTCTTAAGCTATTCATCTTTGGAGAAATACGGCCCATTTCTCTGTTTATTTATCTCTTTAGAAATGGAAAAACATAAACTGTTACGCTATAATAAATTCCCCACTTTTAATAGTTTGAATGGTGGAACAGTAAAATGAAAGTCAAGCATTATTTTTATTCCTTGGGCTTTTGTCATTTTAAGTATCCTTAGTGCCATTTAATGTCACAATCCCTGAGAATGGCCTCCGTTCTATTATCTATCTTCTGAAGATAATTTTCTCAAACTCAGGACATTTAGAAGTAGACCAGAAAGACTGATCAGAAAAGAGCTTAGTTCTTATGTCCAGAAATGCAGAAAAATAGCAGTAGTTTGTAAGTCACACTTATAAGTTTCAAAGTGCAGATAAGCAAAACAATGAGAGATGAAAATTAACCAAAAGCAAGTCTTTCCTGGGATAATGACTAAGTCACACAAATTATTCTGCCATGAAACTTCATTGGCTAGTACAAGTAAACAAGATATCCCCAAGAAAATAATCTAGTAATACTTCTGCTATTCAGAGCTCAGCTTTAAGTGGAGCGTGGTGGCGCATGACTTCAATCCAGCACTGGGGAGGCAGAGGCAGGAGGAGCTCTGAGAGTTCAAGGCCAGCCTGGTCTACAGAGTAAGTCCAAAACAGTCAGGACTACACAGAGAAACCCATTCTCAAAAAACAAACAAACAAAACAAAACAAAAAACAGAGCTTAACTTTGATGTGAAGAAACTGGCATTGGCTTTATAGAAACCATCAGCACTCACTCTGGTTCCTGAGACCTCAGAGCACAAAAGGTCCTTCAGGCAAAGTCATAATCTACTCCTGGATGGAGTTTCTGCCCACATACCTGTCCCCATGCTTGTCCTAGATAAGGGGAGGTGATATAAAGGTTTACTTGTCATCTGACTTCAGCACCACACCAGGCAGGCTGCCTGCTCATCATCCCTGATCTTCCCAAAATCCGTGGGGGATTCACAAGCGGAAGAAAACATTTGAAGAAGAAAAACAGTGAGTATGAAGAGCAGAGCCCCCACAGGAGCATTTAGGCTGGAATACTTATAAAATTGCATGCACCTGTCCACATCCAAAGCACAGCTAAGTTTCCCACCAACTCTCATCTGTTACTCAGTTTCCTCACTCTGCTGTCAAAGTTCCCATATAAAATGTCTCCCTGGCCAGAGGCAGGGGTAAGAAATGGGAATGTGAATCTCAGGTCAATGAGGCTGCTTTTTGCAGTGGGAAACTGTTACTGAAAGACTCATGACTAATCAAGGGGCTAAAAACAAGTGACTGCTGTATGCTCAGTCCTAAACCAGACATCTCTATTGCCCCCGCCAAGACCCAGGGAGCACCGCAGAAGAGAGAGTGGGGAGATGTTTAGAGCCAGGAGAGGAATGCCTTCTGGATGCAACATGGCTGTTGTAGCTGCAAACACACAACACCTGCATCACACACACACAAATGCACACACAGAGTGGGGTATCAAAGTAGGAGGGGTAGTAACTGGGAAAAGGAAGGCAGTTGAGACACTTCCTAGAAAACCAGGTAGATTGCCCGAAGGCCTTCTCTCTCCCTGTTCCCCCAGCTCCAATCTCCAAGTCTCATGCCCAGCTCTGCTGCAGAACAGCAGTTGCAACATTCCCTGCTCCCCTGCCCCCATCTCCTATGGATCCCACAGCTCTTCCCCCTCTAACACTCCTCCCCTCACCTGTTGCTTTGCCTCAGACCCCAACCTAGCAGGTACCCCCTGTTGATGGAAGGACCACTACTCTCATGGAAACAAGTAGGCAGAAAGTCCATACCCTTTACAGTGCTCCTGAGATCCAATTCCCTCAGTTCCATCCTCAGCTGAGCAGGAAACCTTCTGTGACCTCCCTTTCCTCTCTGACCCCATCACCAAGGGATCAGAAAGACCTTCTCCTCCAACTTTCTTTCACACAACTCATCCTAGTATTCCAGCCTCCAACACCAGCAGACATTCCCTGTGATCACACCAGCTGAGGGCAGGAAAACAGGACCACACAGTCATCTCACTCTCTGAAAATTCAGGGAGAAAACAGAAACCAAGGAACAAAACACCCATCCAACACAGACGAATCCAGAAATCAGTACTTAGACCAATAATCATCCCAAACTCAGACACCTAGATGCAGACATAAAAATGCAATCAATAACAGCCAAGGCAATATGTCTCTGCTAGAACTCAGTCATCCTACTACAGCAGGCCTTGTATATTGCAGCAAGCTGAAGCACAAGAAAAACACCTTAAAGACAACTATTTGAAATGATAGAGACCCTTAAAGGGAAAAGTAATAAATCCCTTTAAAAAATCCAGGAATATGGGTGTGGTGCTCAGGGAGGCAGAGGCAGGTGGATCTCTGTGTGTTTGAGGCCAGCCTGGTCTATAAAGGGAATGCAACACAGCCAGGGACACACAGAGAAACCTTGTCTCAAAAAATAAAAAAGAAAGAAAAAAGAAAAAAAAAGAGAAGGAGGAGAAAGAAAATAAAGAGAAAGAATGAGAAAGAATGAAAAAGAGAGAGAGAGAGAAAGAAAGAAAGAAAGAAAGAAAGAAAGAAAGAAAGAAAGAAAGAAAGAAAGAAA
>NW_026596240.1:2525648-2542437 GCF_907164565.1 Psammomys obesus | reverse complement strand
AAAGAAAGAAAGAAAGAAAGAAAGAAAGAAAGAAAGAAAGAAAGAAAAAAGAAATCCAGGAAAACACAGTGTGAGAAAATGAATAAATCTCTTTAAGAAACCCAGGAAAACACACACAATTGGAGGAAATAAAGCAATTAAGAAATACAAAAACAAATACAAACAGTTAGAGGAAATGAATAAAACTGTTCAAGACCTGAAAATGGAAACAAAATCAACAAAGAAAATGCAAACAAAAGGAATTCTGGAGATGAAAATTTTAGGAATTTAAACAGGAACTACAGAGGAAAACTTCATCAGAATTTAAGAGATGAAGGAGAATCTCCAGCATTGAAGATATGATGGAAGAGATGGATACATTCCTTTCATGTCCCTTCCATCAATGAAAATGTTAAATCTAAAAACCTCCTGACATAAAACAGCCAGAAAATATGGGACACTATGAAAAGGCCAAACCTAAAAATAACAAAAATAGAGGGAGAAGAAGGAACCCAGCTCAAACTCCCAGATAATATTTTCAACAAAATCATAGAAGTTTCCTAACCTAAAAAAGTACATGTCTATAAAGATACAAGAAACATACAAAATGCCAAGAAAATTGGACCAGAAAAGAGAGTCCCCTTGCCACATTGTTGCTTGTTATTATTACATTTTATCTTGTCATGTTTGGCTGTTATCTCTTAGAAGCCTGTTTTTTTCTAATGAGACACAGAAAGGGATCCTATCCGGAAGAGAGGGCAGAGAACTATATGTAATCAGGGTACATTGTATGAGGAAAAAAAAAATCTATTTTCAATTGTAATGCCAGGTTCACGGGACACTCAGAACCAACAGGAGATGACTTGAGGCAATAGCAAGAGAGCTTTATTACAAGAGAGATAGAACTCAGGACCCAAGTCACACTGATGCAGCAGTAGAGAAGTGGGACCTCAAGCTCTGAGTGAGCAGCGTTTTTAAAGAGAAAATCTGTGAGCAGGGGCTTTCCATGACAGCAAGCAGGAGGACCCATGTCTTGATGTTATAGGATTAGGTAAAAGTTAGAGGAGCGAGATGGCCTTCTCTGAGGCACAATGGCCTAAGGCATATGCTTCTCTGAGGCACAATGGCTATTCTTCTAAACTATATCTGAAACATTGGGAAGAATTTTCCCACCTGATTCCTAAACGATTCTCAATGATTATTGCCAGGGAGATTGTCTCTATTTTCTATGAAGTATTTATTCTGTAATATTTCCTGGAGGCTGTTGCTAGGAGAGTTAACTTTGTTTTCTGTCAGGTGCACATTTTGTGATATTTCCTGGTACCTGAATTCAGTTCCCAGTCAAGATGGCTCTTTATTTCAAAAATGGAGCTATACCCAGGCTAATTATACCCAGGCTGACTTAAATTCTTCACAATAAAAGGAAAAAACACTGAATAATTTGGATATTTGTTTAGAAGGAAAGCACACAGAAATTATAAAATGGTACCATAGAAAAAAAATTACGCTAGCAAGATGGCTAGAGTGTGAGGGGAGCGGGGGTTCTGCAACACTACAGGGGAAAAAATTTAATCTATCTTAAATATTCTGAACTTCCATCCTTCAAATTTAACTCCTCTGTGTATGCACAGGCAGAATCCTTCCCAGCCTCTTCTACCATCCAGAAGCCATTGGAGCCCTGTTCCTTGACCACCTCTGCCTGTAATATGTGACCAAGCGTCATTGCCATATAGCAATTAGACATCAGACTTTGACTAAATTCCCTCTGCTAGGAATCCCGTTTTCCTCATCTACTCCTCATGAAAGCATTGTGGGAAATCTGAACATCACCGTCCTCACACTGATGCATCCGCACCTCCAGATGCCCATGTGCTTCTTCCTCGGGAACTTTGTGTTCCTCAAAATCTCCTTCACATGCGCTTATATTCTTCGGGTACCCCTCAGCATCATTACAGGAAGTAAGACCATCTGCTTTTCTGGCTGCTTCACTCAGTACTTCCTTGCTATCTTCTTTGGAGCTATTAACTTTTGCCTTCTGACTGCCATGTCCTATGACTGTCACTTGGCCATCTGCAAACTCCTACACTATGCCACCATTATGAGCAACAGAGTCTGTGCCTTGCTGGTCCTCTGCTCTTGTCTGAGCAGTCCTAATCATCTTATTGTCCATCATCCTGACCAGTCAGTTGTATTTCTGTGTATCCAATGGGCTCAAACCGTTATTACTGTGACTATGGGCCCCTCGTAGATATAGCTTGTCAGACACAAGGTTGCTGGAACTCTTTGGCTTTGTCTTATACGCCATGGCCTTGATAGTCACCCTGTTGCTGTAATTCCTTTCTACAGGTGCTTCATCAAGACCATTGCAAAGATCCCTCTGCACAGCAGAGGAAGAACACATTTTCCACATGATCTTCCCACGTGGTTGTCATCTCCATCTCTTACAGGAGCTACATCTTCACATACATAAAGCCTTCAGCAACAGCAATTCCCATCAGTGAGGGAGTGGCTGTGCTCAGTACCTCAGGTGCCTTTTCACCAAACCCTTTTATTTATACTTCAGGAAGAAACAGGTGAAGAACAGCTTCAAGGACATCACCAGAAAGATTGTAAGTCTTCAATAGATAGGAAGGCCTCAGACTGAAGGGGGATTCTGTCCCCTCCATGAGAACTCAAGGCCAGCCCCACCTTGTCAGAGCACCACCTGAGATGCATTTACTATGAAGACATTCCAGCATTCCATTTCAGACTCACCATTGAGAAGAAAAATCCTCCCAAAGCACCGGTCAAATATTCTGACTGATTTCTGAGCAGGATATTTTAAAATATTTGATTAAAATAAATAGTGTTGTTTTCATATCTCTCATAATATAGGTATTTGGGAAAGAAATACATTGTTTGTTTTAGAATATGCCTGATACAGGTATTTAAAACAAGTACAATAAAGCTTAATAGGTTCTCAGTTTGGTGGACAGCAAGGTAGCTCAGTGACTGAAGGCGCTTACCACCAAGCCTGACAAGCTGAGTTCCAGGTCTGGTAGAAAGAAATGACTGACTCTTGAAAATTGTTCTGAAACTTCTACTTGCAAGCTGTCACACATGAACACGCATAAATAAACACACACACACACACTATACACACACAAGCACACATGCTATACACACATACATGCATGACACACACCTGCATACACACACTAACACATTCAAGCACACATATGCATATACACTACATACATGTATATACACACACAAACACATACATGTCACACACACACATACAAAGACACACATATGCACCACACACACGTATACACACTCTTATACGCACACATACATTCACACACATACAAAGACATGCACATGTACAACACAACACACACTCATACACATACAAAGGCACACATACACATACACAGCGCACATTTGAATGCAGAAAATAAATAAATATAAAAGTTAAGTCCTCACTTTTTATACTAGCAACACATTATTTATGTTAAACTGTGAATAGTATTTCCAATAAAATAAAAAATATCTTATACAGTATCTTCAAAACAAGGCAGTCAGTAAGAGTGGGAAGGAGGTAAGAGAGGGAAACTGGGTGAATATAGCCATAATACACTGTGCACATGTGTGAAATTGTCAAAAGTTATAGAGAGAGAAATACATGGCTCTCTTTTAAGGAATTTGCTGTATCTTGGCATTTTTCCCTGTAACTTACAGACTTTGGATAAATGGACCCATGTTGTTGGATACCCTTTGGATACTCACCTAGTCGGCATCTCCTCACAGACTGCAGGCTCTCAATTGCCCAAGACTATGCACTCAACCTGGAGAAAGACTAGCATTTTCTGAGGTACTTTGAAATCTGACTTGAGTCCCTAGCCCTGAGTCTAACCCCGACTGGCTATGTCATCACTGTCCCCTTACCTTCCTGTACCTCAGTTTGCTCACTATAAAACGAGTGAGGATATTTCAGGGCAGCAGGGAACATGAGAGTCAATTTGCATAAAGAACTCTGCACGCAGTGAGAGGTGTGACTCATCACTTAGATTAGCCAGTGTTGTTTCCTACTGCACACAATGACGTAATGACGTCTCTTAAGTATGAGCTTTTCTCTAGGAAGAAACCCGATACCCCTGAAGATATTAGAGCATGCACAGAGCTCTTTGTAAGCTCAGGAAAGGCATATCCATAAGGAAATGACCAACTATATAAAACTTCCCAGACAAAAAAGTTTTAAACCCACCATAATGGAGTCCTCACTTCTGTGTGATTTTATCATGTTAGAGCACAGGAAAATTGTTTTCTGAAGAACAGGGAAGAAATTCAGAGTTGAGATGGATACCATTTTGTAGAAAGCTGATGCCTTTCATAAGCATCCTTTCTTTCTGAGTCAGACTGAAAAATTGTCCCCATCTAAGAGAGAAATGAGGTGCAGAGAAAATTAAGAATGCAAGTAGAAAGTTGATTTGGGTTTTACAGGCACTTGAGTGGTATCTGGAAAAATTTAGAGACCATTTAAAAGTACCTCCTCTTATTTATGGCTACATTTCCTGGGTAAAATATTGTCTGCATTAATCCTCTCTGGAATTACAGGGCTTTTCTATGTTTGATGCCTCCAGAAACTTCGAACACAAACACCAACCAAAGAAAAATATATGGAAAGACATAAATTAGACTTATTCCTCCCCACTGGGATGCATCCATGCATCAAAGCTTATAAATTTAGATTATATCTCTGCTGCCATCCCATGATAGAATGACTTTTAGTGAAGATATTCCAAAGGAAGCCAAAATTCAGAACAGAGGGAGTTTTCGGGGAAGAAGCAGGAGCCTTTTTTTCTCTAACTGTGGAGCAAACCCGTGCTTCCTGATGAGTCTCCACTAAAGCTAATATTTTGGTAGCACTCTCTGCATCTGCAACTGCAGAGCAAGGGGGCAGGGGAAGGACATTGAAAGGACAGGATGACAACATCCGCTGTCTCTCTGGACTGTACATCATAAAGGAGGGGTCCTATTCTGCCCCACCCTAAATGAAAAAAACTCATTTAGAAGGATATACTCTTGCATGCATCATGTCTACTGATGACCCCTGACTCCATGATGGAATCATATCACACCAGTATCACACCTGCTCATTATTTTATTCTTAAAACAGAATTATATATAGAACAGACTGGCTTGGAACTGACTATGTATCAAAGGGTGACTTAGTTTTTCGTTTGGGTTTGGTTTGTGTTTTGTTTTGTTTTTTCTTTTCATTGAAAATAGATTTGTTTTCTCATATAATATACCCTGATTATAGTTCTCCTCCTTCCCCTCCCAGTTCTTCCACCACCACCATCACCACCATCACTACCCCACGTCAGAATCCATTCTCTGTCTCTCTTTAGAAAACAAACAGGCTTCTAAAATAACCTAATATAAGCTAATATAAGATAAGATAAAACAAAAAAGCAAGCACATTTTAATTAAACAAAGCAAACAGAAGTAGAAGAGCCCAAGAGAAGGCACAAGAAACTGAGACCACTTGCACACATTCAGGATCCCATAAGCCGAGGACCTGGTACAGATCCAGGCAGGCCCTATGCAAACTGGCTCAGTCTCTGTGAGCTCATGTGAGCTTTGCTTCATTGTCTTAGCGGTCCTCGTTCTCCTGGTGCTCTCCAGCCCCTCTGTCCCCCTACCCCTGCCTCCTCTCCCAAGGGGTACCTGAGCCCTTTGGGTCTGAGTGTTCCAAGACCTCACTCTCTGCATCATGTCTGGCTGTGAGCTTTTATATTTCAAAGCTGTGCCCAGCACAGAAAACGGAAGTAGGTAAAAATCCTGGTGCATCATGTGACCGCTTAGAGCACCCCTACAGCCTCCTGCCTCTGCATGTTATCAGACTTTTTACGCACACGCTCTGAATCTGCGGCAGGTTTTACTTCTGGGGGAAAATTATCCAGAATACAAAGAAACGAAGACTCACTATGCCTTTGAGCTTCTGAATAATTTTTGAAAACTTATAGGACAGTCTTTAAAAAAAAAAAAAAAAACCCTTGTGTCTGCAGCCTATTGGGTTTCTCAGTGGAGAGATGTTCAGCGGTTAAGAGCATGTCTGGTTTTCCAGAGGTCCGGAGTTCAATTCTCAGCAACCAAAGGATGGGCTCACAGCCATCTACACAGGGGTCTGGTGTCCTCTTCTGGCATGCAGGTATACATGCAGATAGCACTTATGTCCATAGAAGAAAGAAAGAAAAAAAGAAAGAAAGAAAGAAAGAAAGAAAGGAAGGAAGGAAGGAAGGAAGGAAGGAAGGAAGGAAGGAAGGAAGGAAAGGCTTGCAGCACCTCACCCACCTTAAAAAAAATAAAAAAATAAAAACTGTCTGGATCCTCTTTCTCTGTTGCCTGGCAAGGCTGCACCAATCCCCCCCCCCCCCCCAGGGAGAGGTGATCGAAGAGCCAGCCACTGAGTTCATGTCAGAGACAGCCCCTGCTCCCCTCACTAGAAAACCCCCATGGGGACTGATCTGCCCATGGGCTACATCTGAGCAGGGGGTCTAGGTCCTTGTTTGGTGCTCTGAAAGTTCCCCTGGGCCCAGAATCTTTGGCTTTGCTGGTCTCCTTGTGGAGTTCCTGATCCCGCCAGGTCTTTCTATCTCCCCCTTCTTCCGGAAGATTCCCTGCACTCTGCTCAAAGTTTGGCTGTAAGTCTCAGCATCTGCTTTAATACCTTGCTGGGTAGTCTTTCAGAGGCCTTCTGTGGTAGGCTCCTATAAGTGAATAAATTGTAATAAATAATAAATAAATTTAAATAAATTAATTTAATGTACTTATTATTTATTTAAATAAACAATAAATAAATTTAAAACAAATAAAATAAAATAGGAAATGCTAGCCTTGGTTCAATGTCTTCTCAAAAGCCTACATCTCTAGGGGACTGAAGGCATCTCCTAAACCCAGCTCTCTAGTTAACTAAATCCAGAATCTACTGTGAGAACTGGCCTGAGTGTTCTTGTCTCCTCTCGTCACACCTTCAGGATCAGAACTCAAAGCACTCCATGCCACTCTTCAAGCTTCTCCCCTTCTCTCCATGATGAATGTGCTAAGGCTCCTCCTCCACTTTCTTGCATGTAAGTACATTAGTTTGGAGAAGAGCTCTCCAAAGATCCAGAGGTCACAGGCTTGTTTCTCTGGCCTGTTTGTGCCATTAGGGGAATCTTCCAGGCACTCGTGGATGTCATGAAAGGAAGTTCTGGGACCCTAGCCCTTCCCTCCTACCTGCAGTGTTTACTAAGCAGCAAGTCAACAATCTCCTCAGCCACTCAGACTCACTGGTGCATGCTGCCTCCACGCAGGCCTAAGAGTTATGTCTCTATCGTGGAATCAAACCTTAAGATCTGTAAACAAAATCAACTTTTTACATTGATCCTCTTAGATGTTTTAGTATCATAATGGAAATCTATTGATACTAATGATCCTGAGAACATTCTCCTTTGAAAACTTACAATTACCCACATCTCACCCGAGGACAGAGCACAGACTCGCATCAGCTGATGTGAGCAGACTGGATCTGTACTCTGACCAGGAATATTACTCTTGGATTAATGTATCCACTTTCCCCATGGGGTTCATATTAACTCCATCATGACAGTAACTGCGTGTATTAAATCACTGGTTCTGAAAACTGAATACATGAGTGTGTTTTAAAGACATGTGGTATGGAAAAAAAAAAAAGACTTTGTGTGTTTTTTCAGAAGCCCAAAGAGATCTGTGACCCAAAAGAGTCCAAATTGTGCGTTCGTGTTTCTCACACACTGACATCTAGCTTAAGTCTCCACCCTTCCATACTTTTATTTTAGAATTCATTTTATTATAGTTTTAGATTTACTTTTGTCACTTTTATCTTTATGTGTATATGTGTATCTGTGGGTGAAGGAGGAGTCAGATCCTCTGGAAGTTACAGGTAGATATGAGCAACCTAACCTACGTGCTGGGAATCAAACTCGGGTCCTCTAGATGATCAGCAGGTGCTCCTAACTGCTGAGTGACTCTCTCCCTCCTCATATTAATTTTTAAATTCGCATCCAGAATGATGTGCTCCATTGCTAACATGTGCATACACATCATTGTATATTGTTCTAATTTGTCTCCCTCCGCACTGCTTCCCTCCCCCATCTCCACTCTGTACTCTGTCTCTTCACTCTGGCTGGTTCCCTTCTAAATGGATCCTTCATCTGCTTTCATGCCACATTATACAACCTCTGTCCCCACCTTGAGATCTCCTCCTCCGTCCTCATGACTCCTTCTAGTTGCATGAAAGACATACATATACACATATATACCACATACATACATACATACATACATACATACACTCTCTTAAAGATAAGTTCTGAAGTATTAAAATGTGGTATTTGTCTTTCTGAGTCTGACTTAATTTGCTTAACAATGACTTCCAGTTCTAGGCACGTCTCTACAGATTTGATTTCATTTTTCCTTAGGACTGAATACAATTCTGCCATGTGCCCATACATTTGTTTGTCTGTTGATGAGCACACGCACTGGTTCCATTTTCTAGCTTTCATGAATGGTGCAGCCAGAGGCCTGCTCATGCAAGCATCTCTGTGATGCGTGGCTCAGACGCCTTGATGTATGTGTAGCCTGGAACACCTGGTCTATTGAATAGTTCTACTTCTAGCTTTCGAGACATTGCCTTCCCAGTTTGCAAAGCAGCCATACAGGTTTACTCTGTACAGGATTGTGAGAAGCTGAAACCGAGCACTGGGAGCCTGAGGACAGTAAGACAGAAATAAAGGTTAGCATGTTTCATCTGCATTCTCTGCTGTCTCTACCAGACATCAGCCATCATCCAGCTTATACAGGCTTTCTATCTTAATATGCATTACATTTTATAAAAGGAAAGCACACGCTTGCCTATGAGAAACCCATTTCTTAATAGATATCAGAACAATTTCATGATATTATATTTCACTATGTTATGATAGGTTAATAGGACCTTATTATAGAATCCCACTGAACAGTGATAATCACAACCTATATTTTGACATTTTGTTCAAAAATACATAAAATATTTTTAGTGCTTGGTTAAAGTCTAGAAAAAATGTAAACCTAAGACACTTTGACCCAAGCCTTCTGCTGGAAAAAAAAAAAGCCAGAAATTGTTAGCATTGATCCTTTCATTTCCATTCCATTTTGTGGTTAGGAACATGGACTGTGAACATAAAAAGCTAAAATTACACACATTTTTCCTTGTTTGTTTGTTTGTTTTCTCATTACTCTGACAAAAGCAAGTTAGAAAGGAGACTTTATCTGAGCTTACAGTTGAAGGGTTCAGTCAGTCCATCGCGGTAGGAAAGCACGGTTGTGGCAGCAGGCGGAGGCGGGTCACGTTTTATGTTCACAGAACGTTGGGTGCTGGTGCTCGGCTGGCTATCGTCGCGGTCGGTCCAGGCCCCATCCGTGCACTGCTGCTGTGTACATTTACAGTGAGCTCTTCATGCTCGGGTAAACCTTTCTGAAAACACCCTCCTGAGAACACCCGGCTGTGCCCCTGGGGTGGGTCTAAATCCCACCAACGTAACAATCCACACAGTGTCAGAGGTGATCTCAGAGCCCTGCTCTCTTCACAGCTGGTGTCTCCCCAGAACTTACGACTTCTCCAGGTAGCCCACTGCTCATAACTCAATGACTTTTACTGCTGTGTCAGTCCCTATGTTATCCTTATGTCACACCAGGCCTGAACCAGATGATTGGCTTTTGTGAGGCTGCAGATAAGGACCCCAACTGATTCATCTATCCCCCCCCCCAACAGAGATGGCAATATTTGTGGAAACACAGATTTCCTACCGGAAAGACAAGGTTCACCTTGCTGCCAAAGATAACCTGAATCTCATGACTTTACAAAAGAAAGAAAAAAATTCCTCTCAGTCCTCCTTGCCCGTAACTGACAGCAACTGACAGGCTGATATGCTGTGCGGTGACCCATTGACTAGATCCTGTCAAACTGGACTGGCATTGCAGCGGCCCTCGGTGAACTGCCAGGACCACACACTGAGCGCTCTTCACCCTGCTCCTGCAAATAGGAGCATTAACATGTACAAGCTGTGCAAAGGGCTCTCAAGGGCAGAGGGAGGTGGGCAATTAGTACTGAGGTCTCTTCACAGGGTCAGAAAGTCAGAGCTGGAACAGGAGGGAGGAAGGAAGAGGTAGAAGGCAGATGCTGTACTAAAGCCGAGGAAAGAAACACTAAGACAGGACTGATGTCCCTGTCCCCTTGACATGGTGGCTACCGTGTGCTCTCTTGTCTTGCCATCTGTAGAATGCCCAGCATTAGAGTGGAGACTTTGATCATCAGAACTTCCTTGATCTCTAAGAAAAGAAAGAGGAACTTTATGAGAATGCTGCCAGACTCTCCAGGATGCGGAGACATTTGCATGATGACTTTTGGACAAAATGAGATGCCTTAGCTTTCTCACCTGCTGGAGAAGCCACCACAGTAAGTGTCCTGGTGAAGCAGACGTGGCAGACAGGAGACAGGTGAGGTCCTACAGAGGTCTAGGCAGCATCCTAGCCTCACCTTGGCCAATTCCATCGAAAACTGGAGGTAGATGATAAAAGCACATGAACCAAGGCCCAGCACCACTTAGAAATCAGATTACATCACTGCAGCCATGGACTGCAGTACCTTGGGAGTTCAGGGACAATGACATTTTGAGAATGTGAACAAGGTCCTTTGCTAAAGACACTCAAAAAAGTGCAAGAAAATTGAGAAAGAATGCTAGCCATTAGCAGTGCCCTCCACCCCTCAACCTTCGGTCCCTTTGAAATGATCCCACATTCCTAAGGTCATCATTCCAAGCACCTCCCTCAGCTCCTTCTTCTACCTAACGGTAGATAGCAAGCTCTAGATTTGGTTTCCTACAGGCTCCATAACATGCTCCACTCATCTCTGCCCCCAGGTCACAATGGAGTCCTAAGCCTCTAGCGAATCCAAGAAGGCCATCCAGACAAGGTCAAAGGCATGGGATAGGAAACTTGAGGAGCCACCAAAAAGTCTCAACTGTGGCTGTAAAAATGAAACCACTAAAAATCCAAGCCACATAGGAAGAAATCTGAGAATCAGAATGTGTGGATTAATCAGAATGGAAAGCCTATGTCATCAACAACCAAAGCCTGGACTAGATCTGGGCAACAAGCAGAGAGCACACAACGTCACCTAGTGTCCATTACCTGGGGTGTCAATTATGTTTTCTGTTACATGAACATGTGGGGCCAACATTTAGGATGCAATTATGAAATCCATATATCCGTTGGATAAGCCAATTTAGCAATTAAAGTAAATTATTGTTTGGGCTTGCATCTTCCAAGTAATTAGAAACTTGACTTATTTTATTTCCAATTGTTTGTTTGACGTTGGACATGCTACGATAAAAGTAGTTATGAAATAATACTTTGGGAATGTAAACTTGTACAACCACTCTGGAAATCAATTTGGCACTTTCTCAGACAACTAGGAATAGCGCTTCCTCAAGATCCAGCTATACCACTCCTAGGCATATACCCAAAAGAGGCTCAAGTACACAATAAGGACATTTGCTCAACCATGTTTGTATCAGCCTTATTTGTAATAGCCAGAAGCTGGAAACAGCCCAGATGCCCCTCAACTGAAGAATGGATGCAGAAATTGTGGTACATCTACACAATGGAGTATTACTCTGCAATGAAAAATAAGGAAATCATGAAATTTGCAGGTAAATGGTGGGACCTGGAAAGGATCATCCTGAGTGAGCTGTCTCAGAAGCAGAAAGACACACACGGTATATACTCACTCATATAGACTTATAGGATAAACCTAAACTCTGTACATCTAAAGAAACTAATTAAGAGAGAGGACTCTGACTAAAACGCTCAATCCCCATCCTGAAAGGCAAAGAGGATGGACATCAGAAGAAAAAGAAAGCAGGAAACAACCTAGGAACCTGCCACAGAGGGCCTCTGAAATGCTCTGCCCTGCAGACTATCAAAGCAGACGCTGAGACTTTATGGCCAACTGTGTGGGCAGAGTGCATGGAATCTTATGAAAGAAGTGGGAAATAGTAGGTTATGGAGAGGACAGGAACCCCACAAGGAGAGCAACAGAGCCAGAAGATTTGAACACAGGGGTCTTCCCAGAGACCCATACTCCAACCAATGCATGGAAATACCTAAAACCATGCATGGAAATAACCTAAAACCCCTGCACAGATGTAGCCCATGGCAGTTCAGTGTCCAAGTGGGTTACATAGTAATGGGAAGAGGGACTGCCTCCGACACAATCTGATTGGCCTGCTCTTTGATCACCTCCCCCTGAAGGGAGAGCAGCATTACCAGGCCACAGAAGATGACAAAGCATCCACTCCTGATGTGATCTGATAAACTAAGATCAGAAGGAAGGAGAGGAGAACCTCCCCTATCAGTGGACTTGGGGAGGGGCATGCATGAAGAAGGGGGAGGGAGGGTGGGATCGGGTGGAGAGGAGGGAGAGGCTTATGGGGGGATACAAAGTGAATAAAGTGTAAAAAAAAATAAATTTAAAAAAAAAGAAATAATACTTAGCAAGGCAACTATCAATCACAAGGGTCACAGTAGACCAACCAAATGCATACTAACCAGGCCCTGCTCTGGTACATCCAGCCAGTTAGATGCCTCCCAGAGGACGTGTGATGGTTACTATTGTCAGCTTTACAGAATCTAGAATCACTGTGAAAACAAGCCTGTGAGCTTATGTGTGAGGGATTGTGTGGGTTTTGTTAACTGAGATGGGGCGGGCGACCCACCCTAAATGTGGGTGGAGCCATTTCATGGGCTGGGATCTCAGGCTAAATCTAAACGAGAAAGTGCCCTGAGCACCAGCACTATTGTCCTCTGTCTCCTGACTGTGGGCACCATGCTGCCAGCTACCCCTCCTCCTGCTACCATGCCTTCCCCAACACAGTGGACTGTACCCCAGAAACGGGAGTCCAAGTGAGCCTTCCTTCCATCCTAAGTTGCTCATTTTTGTTGCAGCAATGAAGTAAGTACCTAATACGGCATGGAATTCTAAAAAGGATCTTAGTGAATGCATATTATCCATTGTGAATTATCACAGATATTTATGATAGATATATGCCAAGAATTAGTAACAGTTTAGTAATTTCCCTGTCATTAAAAATAATTATCATAAACAGTCATGGATTAATAGATAAACTGTAACTGAAAGACCTGCAGATTAATGGATTTAAGGTTTATTTTTAATGGCAAATAGACAGGAAGTGTTTGAAATATAAAACTGAGGATGAGCATAGGAGAAAGTAGGGATCTATATGCTATATTTTTTTAAAGGTGCTACTGGTATAAAATGTGGAAACTAACCGCATTCAGGTTTGGGGAAGTGTTAAAATTCAAGCAGATGGTGAAGTGTGCTCTTCTGTGTCTTACCAGGAGAACTTAGCAGGCATTTTGGATAGGAAAGTGAGGGCTGTCTGGTCTTGGATGGAGTGGTTGACACAAAAGGAGGATAAACCATTCTGAGGGAACATAGGAGTAGGGTTTGGGTTTTCCTTTGGGCAGCCTCACAGAGGCAGTGGGATCTCTGAGCTCCATTATGGAGAACTGAGAAAAGCATCGTTGAGAAGAAAACTAGAAATCAGCAACCCAGTTGCACTCAGGAACCTCTCAGGTGAGACACCTCCAGGGAGTGATGACATTTAGTGATGCCTACTCACTGACTTGGGAAAGAACCCCAAGATATGTCACCTTGGTGTCCCTGAGGAATGGTAAACGGTAGATGGTGTGCAGTGTAGAAGGTGGAAGGCAGGAGCTTTCTCACAGTGCCCTCCAAATAGCAGTCTCTAGGGATAGGGAGGAAACAAAAAGTATCTCACTGAGTGAGAACAGTAAGATGAGACTAAACTGATGATAAAGAAGACTGGGTCATAGCTCAAAAATATGTGCTGAAATTTAATTGCAGTAGCAACTAGAGGTGTCTTGGAAAGCAGATCAATATTATCTTAGGAGAATTGCATCACAATGAGAATGGGTGTTTTCTAAGTTCATTCCACTTGGCTTCTGTCCTGCTCATACACGTGCTCACTTGTCCCTTTGCTTTATTACAACACAGCATAAAAGCCCTGAGTGGATACAGTTATGAACCTTTCATCCTCCACAACTATGAACCAAATGCAGGTCTATTGTTTTATTTCAGACATTCTGTTTTAAAAAAGCAAAGATGTGAGTTGATTGTGGGTCAGTTTGGTTGCTGAATTAGGCCAGATTTCCTAGAAATACACAGCCAACAGTATAAAGAGATGGATGATGGGTTGAAGGATAGATAAATGGGAGGCAGGAAGAATGGATGGATGCAAAGAGATAAAATTCATCTCTCCTCACTCTTTTAGTTCAGCTCAGGCCCCTACTCACATTGCTTCTTTCCTTGGCCCACTAACCCAAATGGTGATGTCTTCCTAGAAACCCCTTACAAACTCACCCATAAATAATATTTCCATCCACATGAGCATCCCTTGCCCTGCTCAAGCTGATACTGAAAATTAACCATCACACAGAAACATGTGAAAAATGCCCAGCTTTTCCCCAAATATGCTCAAAGATGAAAAGGATTGGGCTAGGAGAGAGGGGAAGAAAGAGAGAGAGAGGAAGAGAAAGGGAGAGAGAATTAGAGGAAGAGAGGGGGAGAGAGAAAGGGTCAGAGACACAGACCCAAAACCAACTAAAAGTAAAACCTGACAAATGGAGGATTCCTAATGTTTATCAAAAAGACATTCTTTTATTGAGAAGCTTTTACAGAATTCAATCATAGCTCTAAAATGGCAGCAAAGTAAACACTTGAAAGGAAAGGAAAACTTCTTGAACCCACATAATGACTCTGACGCTGTACAGGAACACAAGAATCCTTGGTCCATAAAACACTAATGCTGACAGCAAGCCAGCTGAGTGGTCAACACAGTCTGGTAAGTGGTACATATCAGTTGTGCACAGAAAGGGAAGGTGGGTAACAGCCTCCAGGAAAAGGCAAGCAGACATGAAAATGAAATTTCTCTGGATGCAGTGTCAAGACTGTAGCCATGGCTCTTTTTTGGAGGCTTGTCATATAACTTTAAAAAATAGAATCTCAGCCCGTATGTACAAGAGAAGCAAAAACTCCATCTCAGGAAGAGATGTTGTGCTATTTTGCTGTCTGCTGCTGTGTTACTTTTTTATGGCTACCATACACACCAGGAACACAGCAACTTACAGCATCGTTTATTTGGCCTACTGTCCCAGAGTCTGTCGTGACAGTGAATCAGTGCAGCTGGCATCAGGAATGGTGACAGGGACAACTGAGAACTCGCATCTTTACTCCAAACAAGAAGCAAAGAGAATATATTAGCAATGGTGCTGGTCTCAGAACTCTCAAAGATTGCCTCCAGTGGCATAATCCCTCCTAAGTACCCAACAGCTCTACCAACTGGGGAGAAAATGTCAAACATCGTAGCCTATGAAGGACGTTTTCATTCAAATTCCCTCTGTCTTTGTCTCTGTGTGTGTGTCCTGTCTGCATTGAGGTGAAGCATTTCTTCCACTGTCATTGCCATGATGAACTACCCAACCATGGGGCCAGACAACCATGTCCTAGTCCTCCTGAAACCGTGAAATATCTTTCCTCCATTAAGTTGTTCATGTTAGGCACTCTGCCACAGTGTTGCAGAAGCAACTAATAGATTGGTCACACACAGAACAAAATGGAAAAGCACTTAGATGTGTTTACAACTCAGAATGATGCTCCTATTGGTGTTTGTCTAAGTTTTTCTCCTGCACAGATTATATTAGACAAGGTGTCAGTCTAGTGTGAAAGTTAATAATATATTCATCTTTTTATTCATTCAGCTAACAGGTATTGGATGTCAGTGTTTACCTGACATCCTTCTAGGAAGTTTCTCATAGTTGTGATTGATTTTTAGAACTGAACATTATTTATATGAAAACTGGTACTCTGGTTGAATGCCCAATGCTGTAGCCACTAAGTGATTAAAGATTTAGAGACTGAGCTCCTCTTTCAGAGGACGCCAGCTTGCATGCAAAGACTCTGAGATACAGCCTGTAAGGCAACAGTTGCTAACTTCTTTCAATTGTTTCCCAATTCAATAAGCCTTCCATAGTCCCAGAGTTTCTAAGTACAATGACTATATATCATATGTAGGAATTCATTTAAGAAATGTTTGTTGAATGCCGCCTCCGTGGCATGAATAAATCTTACCATCAAGTTCTTATTCTCCAGTTGATCATAAAGGAAAACATAAGCAAAAAACAAAATCAGGTGCAATTTCAGCACAGTAAGATTGGTTGAGCTTCAGAAGTAAAAGAGACTGTGCTGATCAAAGCATCATGCTGATTTCAACTCAGAAATTGAGAGGAAAACTTGATCTTAGAAAACAGTCACACAGAAGGGCTGGGATACAGCTCTCTGGAAGATTGTTTGCCCAGTGTGTTGTAATCTCCAGCAACAAAAAGAGGAGAGAAAAACCAAACCACACAGATATAGTGACAGCTGAGTTCTATTTGATAGAATAGTAGAAATTTCCAAATTGAATATTAAAAAGAAGAAAAAAAAAGCAAATATTTAAGAGGGAGGGCCTGGGCTGGAGGACTGGCAGACACTGCTGGGGATGAGCCTGGGCTGGAGGACTGGCAGAGCACTGCTGGGGATGAGCCTGGGCTGGAGGATGGCAGACACTGCTGGGGATGAGCCTGAGCTGGAGGATGGCAGACACTGCTGGGGATGAGCCTG
>NW_026596240.1:2525024-2525638 GCF_907164565.1 Psammomys obesus | reverse complement strand
GATGAGCCTGAGCTGGAGGATGGCAGACACTGCTGGGGATGAGCCTGGGCTGGAGGACTGATCTTAAAAATATTTTAAAAGCAATTAGAGCCAGTTCTCCTGGTTCAGAGAACACCAGTTTGCACGTTAAGAACTCACAGCCACCCTGGGAAACAAGCTGGGACTTTTTCTACCAGTGTCTGAACGTTTGTGAACATGTCTGATATGATCACAGAAGGTATGAAAGCAATCCGCAGTCTTCCATCAGCAGGGGAAGGGTGTGGCTGGGTATCTAAGATGGGCGTGGTATGTGCAGCCTGTCCCTCACCCTACCCTGACTCAGACCACCCCGTCAGCTCAAGCTATGTTTGTGAATTGAAGGTTCTAGGTTCTATTTCTATGAACACGAGAAACTACTCGGGAAGTTTGCCTGTGTTCTTGTTTACTTCCTGTTGCTGTGATAAATACCAAAAGCAATTTGGGGAGAAAGGGGTTTACTTGGCTTACACTTCCACGCCACAGTCCATTGCGGAGGGAAGAAAGTCGAGGCAGGAACGGAAGCAGAGAGCTTGGAGGAGGCCTACTTATTGACTTCCTCCTCGTGGCTTATTCAGCCTTCTTCCGTATACAGCCCG